>NC_132998.1:28950846-29253876 GCF_048564905.1 Vicugna pacos
CTGAGGAGAGTTTGGTCAAGGAGGGGCTCTGTCAGCGCCTGCGTTTTAAAGACGGTTGTAGGTATTGCCCTCCGGATCGCATCAGTGTTGGGTCTGCCAAGCTCGCCTGCTTCTCTTGATGGGTTGCTATGGGAGAAGGTTCTCTGTGGGTCCACACACAGGGAGTCCACCATCCCCTTCCTTGGGCCTGGCCTGAAGCCTTTCACAGCCAATTCAGCTGCCTGAAGGGCCGGGGACGCTCTAGGTGAGACTGTAAGGTTGTGAGGCTTTGCTCTTGCAGCTCCTCTCCCTTCCCCTCCTGGTCCCCATCCTGCCCTTCACTTTCCGCTTTCCACTGTCCTCGAGAGAACTTTCCTCTCATTGGGAAGGTGACCTCTTCCGGCTTTTGCTCCCAGGAAGAACGTGGATCATTTCTAACACTTAACTGCAGATCAATATCAAGCCTTTCCAAGAATATGTACCTTTAAAAGAGTCACCCAAATAAAGGAGTATCTAAGGGTAAAATTACTGGTGCTATATAGTGCTGAGATGGTGGGCTCTGGGGTCCGATGGCCTGGGTTCAAATTTTGTTACTGCCACTTGGTAACAGTGAGAACCTGGGCACATACTGAACATGTTGGCGTCTCATTCATGTCCTGGCTGGGAGAATGAGTGCGGTAATGGTATCTTCCTCACAGGGTGACTGTGAGGACTGGAGCGCCTGTGTTTACAGTGCTAAGCAGAACGCCTGGCGCACTAGCAGAGCTGATAAATTGAGTTCTTAGTGTGATTATTTTGCTCCACAGAAGGTAATTTTTGAGGCCCTTGACACCATATAAACCCCACTTTGTTCCTCTTAAGACCAGCACTGTGAGCAGAGAACAGGACTTTCTTTAGGGGAGCAGAAAGCTCGACAGTAGAACCATTGCCTTGTAAGAGAGAAATCTAAACACGCAGCCCACTGACTGAGTCATCTCTGGGCCCTGGCTGCCCTCCCACAAATCCAGAGCCGGCAGGGTGTGACTCACGAGACACAATCTTGCAGCCGTTCGTTCCACAACGTGGCCTCTATGTCAGAGGACCTGACTGTACTCGGACGCCTTTTCCTCAGACCTCACTGTCAACAGTCAACCTTCTGAAAGACCGGGGAAGACTTTTTCCTTGTTGAAGGTTGTCCTGAGGTGACCACATCTTCCACACTGGTTGAGCCCAGGAGCTATTTTGCTGCGCAATTCACCTCACCTCTCAAACCTGTGGCAATCCTATGTCCTGGTGGCCAGGGGCCCTCAGACAGCTCTCATGCACTCCAGAAACGATCCGAGGGGTCCTGAGGGCTTTGGAGAGTGGGGATAGGTAGGGATGGATACATGAGGTCAAGTTGCAAAAGTAAAAGTAAACCTCCCTCCCTCCCCTGGAACAGGAAAGAACCAACAAACTGTCTTAAGAGGAACAGTGGTATGTTCTCAGTGAAATAAATGTCATTGCTCTTTCTCAACTTCGTATCCATTCATCAGCAGCTGTCCTGTCATCAGTGTCTCCCCCACAGACGTGTCTCTCTGCTGCCTCACTTCCCACTGACCTCATTTGACGTCATCTCCACTTCAGCTCCTCCTATGAACACCATCCTAACCGTGTCTCTTTGCACTTTGGTCTTACTGGTCCTCTCCTGCTGGAGAATGCGACAGTGCCGATGGCTCCCTTCCTGAAACCATACTCTCCTGGCTTCCCAGATACTCCATTGTGGCTGTCTTCTCTGATTATGCCTTCTCAGTTTCTTTCGTGGGTTTCCTCTTTCTCTCCCTGACTCTTTTCCAAACGGTGGTGTTCTCCTGCATTCAGTTCTTGGACTCCCTGCTTGTCTCAGCCTCAGTACCCCAACCTCGCCGGTTCCTAGGGCTTCAGTCATCATTCTCTGAGGTGATGGCTTCTCGTCTTCATCTCCTTCTCAGGCTTCTCTCATCAGCTGCACACATGTGCCCCACCTGCCTATGGGGCGTCTGTGTGTGGGTATTCAAGATATTCGGGCGGTTCAGAGTCAACGTTCCAAGAATGAGAACATCCACCCCTCTCCCTGACAAAATATGTTTTCTCCTGTCTCTCCCAGTGCAAACACCATCGCATCATCTTTTTTTTTTTCTGTTTTTGCTTTTGTTTGTTTTTGTTTTGGGGGGAGGTAATTAGGTTTATTTATTTATTTAAAAATTATTATTATTATTATTTTTAACGGAAGTACTGGGGATTGAACCCAGGACCTTTTGCACGATAAGCAGGCATTCTACCACTGAACTATACCCTCCCCAACCATGGCATCATCTTAACAATACATGATATTGTTATGATATTTATTATCAGTCACCATTCTAAACCCAATCCATACATTTTTTTGTTGTTGTTGTTTAATCCTTAAGGCAAAATTGTTATACTCATTTTGAACATGAAAAACCTGAGGTTTAGGAGATTAGGATGCTTGCCCAGCTTTTAAGTGGTAGAGCCAGGATTAGCACCGGGGGAGTCTGGTTTCAGAGCTCCAGCCCCAAATCTCGTCATTCAACTGCATGTGTGGAAGTCCAGCGCTCCCAGCACCGGAACCACAACATTCAACGTAATGCCAAGACTTAGCAGGTCTCCTTTTACATCTGTAGCCACTGCATTAGCTCAGACCCTCATCATTCTTCCCTAGACTGACTGATCTCCCCACCTACAGCCTCTCCCACTTCAGTTTATGCTCTGCACTTACACCTGGGTGAACTTTCTAAAATGCAAATTGGATCACATCATTCTCCTAAGGAAAACTCTTCAGTATTAAAGTCAGAACTCTGGGGTTTGCACTCAATGCCCTTCATGAGTGGTCAGACCTCCACTTCACTCTCCAGCCTCCCCTCCTACCTCGGGGAATTCTCCAAGGACAAGGATTAGTCCCATCCATCTTTGCACCTGAGCCCTAGCAGCATTCAGTGAATGTTTGTTGAATAAATGAATGAATGCCATGCTTCTTTGATGCAAAACTTTAACTAAATTTCTCTTTTCTAGATTCCAAAGGAAGCAAGCAATTGACTATTACAAACAAGTGATACAAATAAAGGAAAATGCAGGCACTCTGGCCAATTCCTCCCTCGCCTGGAAGCAGCTGAGCTTCAGTCTAAGCGATAACTTGTATAAATTAGGTAACTGCTTTGATGTATTTCTATTAGAAGCAGATGACTTTTCTCTGTTTCACCTGCATACTTTGCTTATTTTAAAAAAAGTCTTCATTTTTGAAGCAAGTACATTCAACTTTTTTTTGCTGCTTGTTTATTCCATGTACATTCAACTTTTTTTGCTGCTTGTTTATCTTCCCTCATTAAGTAAGCGTCTTAGTCTGTTTGGGCTGCTGTAACAGAATGCCATAGACTGGGTGGCTGAAACAACAGAATTTTATTTCTCACAGTTCTGAGGCTGGGAAGTCCAAGGTCAAGGTGCCAGTGTCTGGGGAGGGCCCATCTCCTGGTTTAAAGACTGGTTTTCTCACTGTGTCTCACATGGTGGAGGAAAGGGGCTGAGAGCTCTCTGGGTTCTCGCTTTTAAGGGCATTAATCCCATTCAAGAGGGCTCCACCTTCATGGCCTTATCACCTCTCAAAGGCCCTACCTCCTGATACTATCATCTTGGGGGTTAGGGTTTCAACAGAAGAGTTTTAGGAGTGATACAAACTTCAGTCCATAACAGGAAGATAATTTTAAGAAGTCTTTTCCATCCCATTTCTCATTCTTCCGTAGGCAGAGCACCACGCCCAACCACACCCCTGTCCCATCAGTGTAGGTTCCCTTCTTCCTTCCAACTCTGTTTTAAGATGCTGTTTGTATAGAAGAGCATTTTCATTCTTTCCTATTCCTGTGACATGAAAGTAACACGTGACCAGAAATAACAAGATGGTTTTTCACATGGGCCTGCTTTTGGTTTTACTTATAGGGCATAGAACTCAGTGTCCCAGATCTGGCCCAGGGGTTTGAAGGCATTTTCTGATTAAAGAGAAACATTTAAAACTTAAAATGAAATGAAACTTACAAGCTGAAATAAAAAATTTGTCTTTAAATCTTATCAGGAGGGATGGGATTGGGCCCACTGGTGTCTCTTGCTACTTGTTGCTTCTGTTGTGACTCTTTTGCTCCCCTTCATGGGGTGAATTCTGATACTTTCTCTGCGTTTCTTCCACCAGAATGTCGATATTATTACCTGTGGCTTCTAGCGACTATTGAGTCTCTTTGTCCTTGGCACTATTCCAGCCAGGTGGAATTTACTCCTGTTTTAAGGGCGGTGCTGCAGGGTCACCCCTGAAGGGCTCAGAGGTCTCCTGAAAGAAGGTTCTGCTTTCCAGGCTGTGCTATTTCCAAGGACCAAGGTGACAAGACCTCACCTTTCACTGCCTCAGTTCTCAGCAGCCCGATAGCTTGTTTTGCAAATAGCGGCCCTACGATGGGTTCTGTCATTTGCCTGGAGCATTGCTGCCAAGCTCGGGAATTGATGAGAATTGAAGATTGCAAATAATGCTTGATCAATGAGCCGGAGACAGGCCTCAGCTGGAAGGTGGGGTGGGGACAGTCAGGGACATGATTCCCACGGACACCACTTCCCAACCTTTGCGTCTCCAGTAACTGGGTTCCCACCCAATGTGTCAAACAGAGAGCTCTCAGCCCTTGGGCAGCTTTGTTTATTTCTTCCAGTAGGCTACCTAGAAATCTCATTTTTTGTAAATACCACAGCTAGAAAAATTTTGGGGAAAAAAACCTGATAAGGGTTCCTGAAGTCTCATTGCCACAGAGCATAATCTACTTCAACCTCAAAGAGTTGTTTTCAACACAGGATGATTTCCGCCCTCAGGACAAAAAGTCTGGAGAAACATTTGATTATCATGGCTGGGGGTGGGGGTGGGGGTGGAGACCTGGGAGTCTGCTAAACACCGAACAATGTCCAGGAAAGCACCCCCTCCCCACAGGAGAAAATTGTCCATCCCAAAATGTCAGTAGTGCCAAGACTGAGAAATCCTGACCCAAACCAACCACTCTTCCCAGCATGTATGCTTGTTGTCCGTTTTACAATGAAACATAATTGCTTTCAGCCTAGTTATTTGCTGAGGAAAAAGGTTTAAAAATACTTGATAACTGCGGGGAAAAGGTATTTTCTATTTTCACTCTAGATTAAGGAGTGTGTGTGTGTGTGTGTGTGTGTGTGTGTGTGTACATGTGTACATTTATTTTCAGTAAGCATTTCCAGGCTAAATGCATGAAAGATTTTGTTTATAAACAGAAAACGCAGATGCAAATCTAGAGAACATTTATGGAAAAGGAAATAGTACTCCTGATCTGGTTGCTTCATATTAATTTTTTGTTACCAGTTCTGGTGAATTGTCTAATACATGATGCAAGTGTAACATATTCATTTTTTTTCTGGTAAGAAGGCATCTGTAATGGCTATGGCAGTGTGTTTGTGACTTCTTAAAGAAGTCTTTGTGGTACAGTTCAATTTTGCAGTCAATTTTCAAAGTGGTTATGATCAAGTATTTTTCTGTAAGAAGCAATTTCTTGCCACCGCTTTATTGCTTTTCTGTCCTGCTGGTGATTGACGCTGGCTCATGTAACAGAAGGCCCGCTCCAGGCTCACAGGAACATTGTGGATGGTTAGTGCAGCTTTCAAGGCAGGATGCTTGTGCTTTTGCCTGTGGTTGTGAGAGCTGATGGCTATCTTCAAAATGCAAACGCTATAGTAACTGCGAGTGCTGGAGACAGCTGTAAGGGGTGTGGCGGGACAGTAACAAGCAGGGCCTAGGTGTCGGTGTGCAACGTGGCTGCCAGAGCCGCGTGGGGCTGGGACGTCAGCGCAGGAGGACAAGCGTGTCAGGGGAAGTAGACTACCTTTATGGAGACCTCGGAGTCAGTATTCCTCAACATGTAAGAAATGTTTTCAGTTTTCCTGCATAGGGATGGAAAAACTTGTCCTCTGTCCTCTTGGGGTCCCTGGCTGAGCCTGAAAATTAAATTGAAAAGACAGCCTTTCACCACCCTCATTCCACCTGACCCTGTGGGCAGAAATCCCAGAGGCTGACTTTGGCAAGAAGTTTGATCTTCTGTGGCTTTTGTCTGAGGCCCAGGATCTCTTAATTGCAGCTTCTGGACCAAGCAAGGTGTCCTTGATGATGGAATTCCCACTTTTGTCACCAAAACTGTTGGGGAGAAAAAAAATCACCCCCCCCCTCGGTTGTCCTGCTGGGGCCCTATAAAGTTAGCCTAAGAAAAGACTGATTAACAAGAGAAAAACCAGAGGTTTATTAGCATGTGCTTCACACTTACTTAGTGAGGAGCAACATCAAGGGGCGGCTTGAACTTGGGGTCTGGATACTAACTCAGCAGGGGAAAGAGAGGGGGAGGACAGGTGTTCGTGGAGAAGCACGTGACTTTTTGGAAGGATAGATAGGCCCTTAGGAGAAAAGATGATATGATAGTTTGTGACAGTGTCTGGGTGTGGTGCTGGCTCCCTCTCCTCCCAGGGAGGGGATTTATAACACTTGAATCCTTTGAGGGAGGCTCTGCTATTAGGCACAGAAGGGGTTTCAGGAACTCAAATGCCTCAACTCATAATAAACCTCGTGTCAGTGTGGCCTGCTTCGGGGTGACGTGTCATGATCCCCTTTACCTGCCTGTGATGGAAAATGTCTCTCTAGATGGAGTGTGCCCGTGTGGACTCCACGCACTGCGAAGGGAGCTACAGCAACATGGAGTTGGGACTGATCGTTAGTCATTTTTAAGGAAGTCTTGGGGCCTCTGTAGTGAAAGCATTACCAAGCACTGGTCATCAAAGCCATCCTCTTAAAAGTCTACACTATGTATTGCTGCACTGAGGAAGAAAAAGGACTATGGGATGTGACGCTTACAACTGCATCTACTCAGTAAGGGTTTAAGTGCTTTATACACTGTAATGCATGACAGAATCATAAGGATGTGTTATCTTAACCTGACTAGTTTGTAGATCTGGGGTGGTCTGGGAGAGTCATTCACCGTGTTCAGACAGACAAGCCTCCTACCTTGGAGCTCCCCCGGAGCATTCAGCATAAAGCTGCCTGTGTGAGTGGCAGCTCAATTGCAAGTCATTGTTTGCATCTGTGTTTGTGACTCTGGATTGGAGGCTCTTGTAGGAAACTGCTTCCTTTGTCTGCAGTTTGTCTCCCTTGGGTGCTCTTCATGGGCTGCTTACCACTTTGAAATGGTCCGCAAGGTCCCTCAAGATGAACTTTATGAATGCCATATGGCCTGTATTTCAATTCAAATGACAATCTGTCTTGATCGTTTCTGAATGTGGTAACAGACAAGCACATAGATGGGAACTAGATTCCCTGTGCTGGAAGAACCGCCCTAGGTTTTGTAGCTGGGGGGTACAAAAACAAAACAAGATAACTTCTGCCTTTGAGCAAATTCTTATTTTGTTAGGAGGCAAAACAAACCTACAATAAAATATACAGCACATGAAAGATTTAAAGGATAGCCTGGTTGGAGGAGATTGAACTGGGTTTTAGTTTTAGCCTGGCTGTAATCAGTTATGTGACCTCTGCCAAGTCACACATGCTCTGGCCCAGGTGTGTCTCTGGGCCCCATCTGTGACATAAGGGTGTAGCACTCTGGGAGGCCCTCTGCAGGGTTACTACTCCATGTCTACTTTTAAGGGAGGCAGTGACCAGTAGCCGGAGATTTCCCAGGGAGAGCCTCTTTGGAGGGATGCTTAAGGAAGATGGAGGGTGTTAGTTGGCAGAGAAGAGGGCATGTCTGGGCAGGGGATCTGCATGGACAAAGGTAGGAATAAACAAAGATGTGAAAGAGACTGACCAGGAGCTGTCAGAAGGGCTATGAGAAAGGGTGGGACAAGAAGTGAAGAAGTAAGAAAACAGGCAGTGGTGGGAGAACCCAGGCGGTGCACTGATTTGAAGGCAGTCCTGCCTGTGGGCAAGTGGAGGTTTAAGACTGAAGGCTGCAGTGATCCTCTGATGGGCTTATTCTATTTAGAAGATTTTTTTTGGAAACTGTTTAGAATTATTTAGAACTCATCAAGGCTGTCAAAATTCTGTCTACAATTTTGGGGTGAAGTGAATTCCCTGTCCATCCTGTGTAAAATTAACCCCCACCCTCATTACCTCTTCACTCAACTCTCTTTTTCTTCATAGCACATAATTTTAGGCACTACCTAAAATTATGTATTTGTGTATTCATTTTTTTAAAAACATGCTTTCTTGTTAAAAGAAGGGACTTGATCTGTCTTCTCCACCATTGTATGCCCAGCTCCTAGTACAGTGGCTGGCACATAGTAGGTGCTCCATAAAACGTTGCTGAGTGAATGAATGTAGGATGGAGGAAATGTCTTTGCTGGTTCAGATTTACCCTTCCACTTTAGAAAAGCAAGTATTGATTATTAAGGGTATTTTAATCTTAATTACAGTCATTTGTTTATAAATTCATTCAACAAATTTTTACTACACCTTAAAGCATTAAAAACAGGTTTTATTTGGGACTATTGCAATAGGGGAAAGGTGTCATCTTCCAAGGGGCATGAAAATAGTGGGCTTCCAGTAATGATCATTCAGATTTTGGTTATACTCACAACATTTTTTTTTTGCAGGAGATTATGGTAAATATGTATTAAAATGATGGATTTGTGAGAGGGAGATAGTCTTAAAGTTTGTTTCTTCTGATCACATTTTCGTGAGGCACTTAATAAAAAATGAGATCTCTTTCGATTCAATATTTCCTGTGCAGCTCTTCTCCTCTCAACTTCAATCCAGCTTCAAAATCAAATCTTAACCTAACAAAACTATAGAGATTTTAGTACTAATCCTGATATAAAAAGAGGGTTTTTGTGATTTATGTTCCATGCTGCCTCTGGAACAGTCCAATTTTTTTTTGTTCTCCTTCCCTGATAAGTGTTTAAATCCGCCTATTGAGAAGTCATTTCAGTGGGAGGAAAAAACAGAAATATGGTTTCTCATATTCCACGATGTCAAGCTGAGTGTTCCATACTGAAGTGTTTATTTTGGATGAAGTATGGTAGGTGAACGTTATGATACTTCCCTCTCCCTGGGATTCTTTTACAGAAGAAATGCCAAGCATCTCAGTCACATTTAGAAGGAAGAAATTAAACAAAGGCTCAAGTGGGTGACTTTCAGTGAGGTGAGTCAGTCTTTTTTTTTAAATGCTTGATTTACCCAGAGTCCTCCTGTCTGTGGCAGGAGGTCCCTTAATCCACAAAGTCAGGTAAGTGATACAAACTTTACATTTTAATTTTAACTTCAACATGTAAATGTAACTCTTTACCTGAACTTTAACATTTAGAGTCAAGGTCTTTTTTTTTTTTTAATGGATTTTCTGATTGGAATTAGATGTCAACTTTTTCAAAATGCATCACCCACTTTCTAGTTTTGATGTCTGTAGGGCAAGAACTTAGACAATCGTGATGCTTCTGGACAAGATCCTTCTGCCTCCCCGTCAGTCTTTTACCGTTTTCTTGTCTACTCATCATTTGAAAGAATTCCAAAGCATTCAGCCTATTTTTCATAGAAAACAACTTTTTCCTTGCACTCTTATATCAGTTTGTATACACTTAATTTAATGACCAAAATTAGACTAAACGAAACCGTTTGACTCTTGGTCAGGCTAGAACCCAACGGTTAGGAACAGAAGCATGCCAGCACAGTGGGGAGATGAGCGTGGTAGCTGCAGGCATTTAGTTTGCCCTGGGCATCAGGTGGAAAGTTCTGCAGAGGAAAGAGAGGGACCTGGTTAACTGAGCAATCCAACTCTGTCTGTTAGCAGAGCTTCCTTTTCACTTGTGTATGTTTAATACTTTTTAATAGGTTATAAATTTGTAAATGCTCTTGGTTGCAGGAATGTCAAATAGCCCTCATAAGCTTAGAAAACTTTTAAGCCTGGAAGGGACTCGAAATGACTGTCGACTGAAAAAAGGAAAAAGCATAACCTAAAAGTTGAGGATTAGGTTTTATTTTGGGGACATTATTGAGGACTATATATCCCCGGATACAGCCTTTCTGATAGCTCTGAGGAACTGTTTCAAAGAAGTAATGGAGGAGCCAGGATATAGGAGTTTTTGCTGAAACAAAACAAACCAAAAAACAAACCATGTAGTTGAATGTCAAAAGATTACTGCTACTCACAAAAACTGACTTCTCAAGTTAGTGAATTTAGGGCTTTTCTATGTATAGGTAGGTAGAAGAGACTGGGCTCATTGAAATTATTCCTTTAATATGTGTCTTGACTATCTAGGGCCAGTATCCCGTTTTTCTCCCTCCTGAATTTCCTTCGGGGCACATCATCCAGGGCGGCTGCAGTGGCCGATGGCTCAATGGGTGGGCAACATTCTTTTTTTTTTTTTTTTTTACTGAAATGGCAGGCAATGTTTGTTTGTTTGTTTTTGTCTACAGTACCCAGCTATTTTCAAGCTGAGGAAATAGCAGATATGCCATATGACTTACCTCAATTCTATCAATTAAATATGGGAATCATTGAGGCTCAGAAAGACCGAGACTAAGTGATAGATTTAGGATCTGGAATCCAGTCCTCTGACCCTAAATCCTGCACTCTCTCTACTGTTTGTGGGCTCCCGGAGTTTGTGGTCTTGTTGGGAAGATAAGCGCATAAAAAAGAACTGAGATCTACTGTGATATGTGCAGTGACAGACGTGGGCAGAGGGTGTGGGGAAGCACCGGAAAGGGGCAACAAGTAAGACATTCCAGAGAAAGTGAGCTGGCTGTGTGTCCTAGCAGGTGTTTGTCTGGTGAAGAACGTGAGGAAGAGCACTTCAAGCAAAAAGACTAGCATGAGCAAAGGCCAGGAAGAGTGAATCAGGGTGGTGGAACCTCTGGAATGGGGAGGCTTGGGAGCTGATGTTGGACAAATCAGCAAGATTTAGGGCATGGAAAATCTTGTCTACCATGTTAAAGGGTTCGGCATTGGAGATGCTGTAGGATTTCTAGCACGGAGGGTCACGGGTAGATCTGTATTTTGGATACAACACTCTCGTGGCTGAATAGAGGATGGAATTGGTTGAGGGGAGACTGGAGACTCTCCTGTGTTAACTAAGACAGGGACAGCAGAAATAGAGAGAAAGGGGTAGTATTTGCAAGTTAGTAGTTAAATCCAACAGGGTTTAGTGCTTGACTGAGTATGGAAGGTGGGGGAAAGGGATGAGTCAGAGGCATTCCCCAGTTTATGGCTATACCCAAGGCCAGGGCAACAAGGTGGATTCCAAGGTAGGAAGCACATGTTAAGAGGTTGGGGTGGGAGCCATGATGAGCTAACTGGGGGCATGTTGAGTTTAAATTTCTCATGTAAGTGGAGACACTCAGTAGGCAGAAGAATATATGCTTAGCAGCTAGAAGACTGAGCTGGAGAAGAACATTTGGGAGTCCTTAGTGTACAATGGCTGGCCCAACCCTGTAGAATAGTTCAAACAGCCAAGAAGAATACAAGATAAGAAGATGGCAGGAGACAGAACTTGGGAGAATGCTGTGTGTAAGGGGTGAGCAGAGGAAAGAGTGGTAGCAAAAGATGAAGAATAACTCTAGAAGTAGGCTGAGAATCAGTAAAATCATGCAAGCCAAGAAAGGAAGGGCTGAGAACTGACCACCAGATGGAGAACAGACCATTGCATTTAGCAACAAATGGTCATGGGGAACCATCAATTTAGGTGGAATGTTAGGGACAAAGACCTGTGTAAGAGAACAATGAATCTGTTCCCTCTGCCCAAAAAAAGGCCTCTGCAGAGGCTGAGCCCCTTGAGTTGGTAGAGTGAGCTTCTGCCGCACTGGGGGCAGAAGACAGAGCTGGCTGCCTGCCATCCGCAGCCAGTCCCTCTGAGCAGAATAGCCAGTGGTCTCAGTGGAGGCAATGGAGGTAAAAAGCCATTCCCCCTGGTTTTTATTGTTTTCTTTAGGGCAGAAATCAAAGGCCAATGGATATATCCAGTTGTAACCTTTTGCTTCTTTTGGGACAGTGATGAACAGCTATCTCCCTCCTCAATCTGTTTATAAACAGACAGTTATTGAAAGAATGAGGCAACAAGTTTAATTTCTCAAACTGAAGGACTCCTGACAAGGAAACTTTAGACATAGCATACTTATCAAACAAAAAGAAACTTTCAACAAAGAACCTGTAAATACTGCATATTCCCCTATCTCATGACACATTTTCAGCCTGTAATTGTCTCCTCTTTTTAACCCAGAACAGTGGGGAAGCTCATTATCTGTTGGGCAGTGTCCGCAGAGCCTGGGCTCATTCAGAGAAACTTCCTGAGGCTCTCCACCAACACCTGTGATTTTCCTTGATACGTGGTGACAACCACCTGAATTACAGGTGTGGGTCTGGTGAGGAAGTAAACACAGGACTGGCATTGTAAAAATCTACCCATTAGGTAACAGTAAATATTATGTGAAGCAAGAGTAATAGGCTCAAATTTCAGTAGAATAAAGACTAAAAAAAGTTGTACTTTAGATTACTTAAGAGGACAGAGGACTATCTTTGATAAAATATCTTTCTTTTTCCAGAGGAAATAATAAAGATACCACTTTATTTTTAATCCTAAGCACTGAAAAAAAAGGGGGGTAGGGGGGACTAGGAAAATGTACCATTTAAAATCTGAGAACAGATTTTCAAGCAAGTTAGTGCAACCTCTCCTCATTCCCACCCCCAGTTCAAACTCTATCGGACTTAAGGTGAATGTGGCTGTCCAGATGTACCAAATGGAAAGGGTAACTGATGGTTCCTTTTCCATGGAAAATCTCTTAAGGAACCAATGCAAAAGGGAGAATGGTGTTCTCTTTTTCCACTTCTGGAAGTTATGGTCCTAGGATCTAGGCACCTGGAGTTAAATCCCAGTTCTGCTATTTTCTGGGCTTATGGACATAAACTCTCTGAGTCTCAATTTTCTTATCAACCGAAAGAGGAAAGGAATCTCTGCCTATACAGTTATTCTGAAGATTTAATGAGATGCTGTATTTAAAACTACAAACAGAGTCTACAATTAAGTGTTAAGTTCCTTCCTCATCTGGAATGAAGATTTGAAGTGGGAGGAGGCTCCTCGCTTTAATTTGAATGAACCCATCCAGGTCTTTCCTCTTGCCTCAGCTGACAGAACTGACCAGGCTGGATAGTACGGCCCAGGTAGTCCCGAGCCTGAGGGAGGATGGCGTGGACTGGGGTTGGCCCCATGTCTTTTCCTGACGACTACTATACTTGCTGCTAGAAAGAGATAATCAGATTGTGTTCAAGAAAGTTATGAGGTCAAAGCTATAGGTACAGGTCCAGAAGGGGTCATGAGGGTAAAGGGACCTAAGGAGCCAATGTGGTGGCCAACAAGGAGTAGGGGGCACAAGCATGCAGTGGTGTGTGTCAGGGGTACCAGCAGCGGGTGTGTGTGACATCTTAATCCCCCAGCAAGTCAGAACCTCTTAAAGGGCCTCAGGCAGAATGAGCAGTCTGTGGGATCTGGTTATCAGCATCCAGAGGATCTCAGAATGAGTTCTTGCTCAGCCACCACATGAGACATTCTGGCTCTATTCTCCACTTTACTTTTTAAAGCCTGTTGAGGCCAATGCAACGTGGCCATCCTGAGCAGGGTATTTCACAAGTGCCTTCTGCTGAGCTCGACTGGGGCAACTGGGAACCTCATAGGGAGTCATGGAAATAATTCAAAAAGAAGGAATACAGACATAGATTGCTAAGCAGAGCCAACAGCTGAAAATCCCTAACAGATTTTCAGCACAGCCTGCGGGCAATATGAGATCTGGGCCATGACCCATGAAATGGAGCTACAGAGAGAACATCTCTGCAGATAGAAGCCATGGTGGACACTCAGGACAACCCAGCACAGGGAAAGAGGCAACCTAGTGTAGCAGTCAAGGACAAGGGCTTGTGGGTGAGGCGACCCAAGATCGTTCCACCACAAACTGGACCAAGTTACTTAACCTCCTTCGGGTTTCCTGTTTTTAAAAGTCAATGGACATGCACAAAAAATTGTCTGAAAGGGCACTTGTTTTAGGAGAAGACTGCACAGATAGGTACTAGGATGGGAGGATACTTTTTACTTCATGTCTTTATCCATTTTCATTTTTGAACCATGTGGATGTATGTCTTATTAAAAAGAACAAATTACAAAGACAGCGACAAGTGATGATAGTTTATACCTTACAGGATTACACAGGCCTGATAGATGGTAATTACTTACATAATTGCAGTTTTTATTATTAATATTAATTTGGGGATGCTGGTTGGGTCATCTGTCAAGTTTTTTTTTTAAACCTTAAATACCCAGCAGTCTCTTATCACATACCCAGATTGCTCTCTACATGCATCAGCCTTCCATTATGTTTATAATCAATGGTCTAAATTCAGCCCCTTAAAAGCAGCCTTATAAGTGGGTAAAGTGAATTAAACGAGTACCACTTATAACTTGACTGTAATATTTTTTTTTCACTTTTCATATATTTTAGAGAATTGCATTGTTGACAATGGCACCTGGCGTTATATTATGGACACCTATGTACCTTTCATCTATAGTCACCAGTTGTTAACATTTTGGTCACATTTGCGTTCTTTCTCTCTTTCAAACCAAATTACCAAAGGCCAAATTACCACAATTTACCGGCAGCCCCTGCTAGGGTCTCTTAGCATAAATAATCCCTGGAAATCCATATCTGAGCTCATCACAGAAAAGTGGCTTTTTCATAGCCCAGATTACAGTTCAATTTCACACACACACACACGCACAAACACAACAGATTCATATAGACACACACACACACACATATATATATAGGTGTTTTTTTTTGACTATTTGAAAATTGTAGATAGGACACTTCTATCTCTAAATATTTCAGCATGTATCGTCTGAGAACAAGGACATTCCCCTACATAACCACAGTACAATGATCAAACTCAGGAAGTTTACCCATTATGAAAGATGATTAATGTACAATCCACATGCAAATATCCCCAGGTGTCCTAGTAAATGTTCTTTCCAGGTGTTTACTTTTGGATCCAGAGTCCTTTTGAGGCTCTTCCAGCGCACTTGGTTGTCTCCTTTGGTCTAGAACATTTAAGTAGGCTTATTTTGCCTTTCATGACACTGCCATTTTTGAAGAGCCTACGTCAGGTTCTGCCCTACCCTTCCTGCCCCAATGTCCTCCAATTTGTATCTGATTGTTTTCTGGTAATTAGACTCAGGTTAAACATCTTTGGCAGGAATACTGCAATAGGTGATGTTCCAATGCTGCCTTTTATAATATTTTTATCTTTCTTTTTTAAATGTGTGAAGCCAGAAGTCCTTTAAAAATTCTAATATTCTTATTTTCAAATATCCAGCAGGTCAATTGTTGATAAGTGACTCTTGTCATCAAGTCATGATGGAGGCTGTGGGCTATTTGTACAGGTCACTCGATTTAAGGGCAACCTACCTGAAATCTTCTCATTCATTGATCCATGGAATCCTGCAGTAAGTTTCTGTTTTATGTCTCAAAAATATATATATATATGCTGCAGGCTATTCATGTTATATAAATGACCTCTTGGCAACTTTTGATCTTTTTCAGCCTCCTAAGGGAAATTGAGCGGATCTGGGGTAGGAGATGTTGGCCTCAATTCATGAACCAGCAATATTCTGAGGGTCTTAGGAATGGTGCCTCATTATGGGAGCACTTACTTAAATTAAACTACCATAGCGCTCAGAATTCTAACACAGTGAGCTCTGCAATGTGCACAGATGCAGATAAGCTGCAGGGAGCTAAAAGGCCCTTCATACAATTTCAGATAAATCAAAATGTGCGTCTGGAAGAGGGAAAAAGGTCTTGAGACCCATTATTTCCATTTTTGCTGAGGAAAAGACCCGACAGAAGAGACAAAGTAATGTTAAAATACGGAATAACCCAGAAAAAGAAGCAACAAAGAAAAAGAAAGATTATTCCTCTTAGATTTTATCTTTGGGTAAAACGGACGGCATAGTAAAGCTTTCATGGCAAAGGATTTTGTCAGCTAAAAGTGGAAGTGAAAAAGGCCAAATTACCACAATTTACCAGCATCTCCTGCTAGAGTCTCTTAGCACAAATAACCCCGGGAATCTGTATCTGAGATCATCGCAGAAAAGTGGCTTTTTCATAGCCTAGATTACAGTTCAATTTCTCAGAAGTGTTTTTCTCAGAGAAGATCTCAGTTTGAAACAAAACTGATGAAGACCTCAAATGATACTAAGAAAGAATAAAAATTATCATGGGTTCTTTCGTGTCTGTAATTTTTTTCTACTTGTCTTTATTTAGAACTCTGATGAGATATTTTCTTGTAAAACTCTTAGGAGTGGTGATGATCAAGTTCTGGGGATTTTATTTTTTTAGCCCCTTAAAATATTGTAACAGATTGTAGCTAAAAAGAACAATTTTTAAGTGATTCACATTTCTATGGTAGGTAGAAAAATGCTGATCTCACAGGGTTCCATATCTAAAAGTACACTGAACCAATGTTATTAAAGTTCTAATCGTGTTATTTTATATTGCTATTGTTTATCTATGAACTTATGAATTAATGCTCATATAAACAAAATTTGCATTTGCTATCATCAAATCTTTTTTAGGTAGCATGAATAAGAAAAGATATAAATTGGAATAAACTAAAACCATAAAGTAATTTTAAAGTATTAGAGTCCATGGATTTGATATCAGTTGTAAACAGTTTAATTGCCTTTCATTTTGTCAGTGATCTGTAAGATATTACCTACTCACTGTTAAGGATTACTTCTTGGCTTCCTTCTTCCTCATCGCCCAACCAAATCCTATCTACTACATTAGGAATCCAAATGGAAAAATGGGCTCAGCTGTGTGACTTTAAGACTGCTATTTTATTTCTCTTAGTCTTAGTTTCATTATTTGTAAAATGGGAGAAACTATGGTGCCTACTTTTCAGGATTACTGAGAGGATTGCCTGAGAAAACGCACACAGCAAGCTTTCAATAAATAGTAGCTGTTGTCTGTCATGGTCAAATCCCGAGGCCACCTTTCCCCTTGAAAACATCTCCGGACCCCTCCAGCCCACAGCTTAAGCATACACTAATGCTTTGGCTGATTAGTCTTAAATCGTGCTCCACTTATTTCACACATGGCAGCGTAGTTTCCCAGGCAGAGTGTCAGCCTTGAGGGTTATTCTCTTCAGTCCGGCCTCTGCTCAACCCTGACCACTGGGTAGCTTGGCAAGTCCTTGCGGTGCACTGGCAAAGGTTCTGGGTGGGCCGCATCAGACCTTTCCTGCTGGAGCTAAGTCTGACTCAGTCCACACAGAAATGTCGCGTGGTGACGTTTACTGTTTATTTGGCTTTGGTGGGACCACAATGCACCGCACCGGTGCAGCCTCGCAGGTCTGAAAGAAGACAGGTACACTATGGGCAGGAGCAGGCGGAGTGCTGTCCCCAGAGACCTCCCTCTCGAGGCAGAAATCTCGGGAGGGCACTGGCCTTCCAGGCTGTGCAATGGGGGTGCCCTTCAGGCATATCAGCCCACGTGTGGACGCCGGGTCCAGCTGCCCACTCACCGGTGGGACTAGAAGGATCCAAGATAGGGGCGGCGTGGGGCGGGGGACGTCCTAGACCCGCCCCCGCGATCCAGGGGAGGTCCAGACGTCAGAGGCCATTAGTGTGGAGAGGTCAATTCCTGGAGGTGGGGCCAGAAGCACACTGTCCGTGCAGCCAGAGTTGGGGGGCAGTCACAGGCCGCCGGAGGAATGTGCTGTGGAGCTCGGCGGGCGGCGCCGGAGTCGCGTCTCGTGGACCAGGGCCCGCGACGAGTCATTTCATTCCATGAGGCGTTCGCTTTCGCACAGTCACACGGTCAAGAAGTGGTCGCTGCAGACTCCTCTCTTGGCGCCCGCCGCCCGGCCCACACTCGGGCGGGCCAGGCCCCGCCCCCGCGGCGGCCGGAGGGGCGGGCCGCGCCGCCACGTGCTCCGACGCAGGGACCCGCCGGGACCCGCCCGCCCACCGGGCAGAGCGCGGGCAGAGCACCGGCCCTGGGGCGCCACTCGCAGCGGGGCGGCGGCAGGCATGGCCGCGGCGGCGGCGGCGGCTCGTGGGGCCGGTGCGAGGGCGGCGGCGGCGGCCCTGCGGGGCGGCTGCGAAACTGCGGCCCGGGGCCGGTCGCGCGCGGCTTCCGCGCGGCCCTTGTGCACAGCACCTGGGACCGCCCCGGGCATGAAGCACTACCTGTGGGAGCGCTACCGGGAGGCGAAGAGGAGCACGGACGGTGAGTGCGGCGGCGCCCCCCACCCTGAACCTCCAGTGCTTGGGGGTCTCCTCCCCGCCGGGCTGGGGCGCCAGGTCCCCGGCCACGCGGTCAGCGGGGAAGCCGGCACCGTCGGACCCACGCGGGTCCGCTGCTGACCTCCAGAGCCGCTCCCCCCGCCCCCATCGTGACCCTCGGTGGTCCCCAACCCCAACCGCGGGCGGCATCGCCTCTGCCGTGCGGTTCCGGGAAACGCAGAAAAATGCGCCTCCAGAAACTTTACAACTCTTGCTTTTCTCCTATCCGGGAAAGCCGTTTTGTAAATTCTTGAGATTTTTAGCCAGAAATCTGAATTGGATGCTATTTAGGCTCTCCCGAGGGTTCCACAGACATCACCTGGGAGACGGTCACCCCCACGCACCGTTAGGTATTGTTATTAATGAGCGATATAATAGTAACAGCCGGAGTCCGGCAGGCGGCGGGTTACCCTGGATTCCGGCTGCGGGGCAGGTGGCAGCGTTTGGAGGCTGATTTATTTTCCTTCTTTGTCTTAGGGGATAGGGTAGGATTTGCTGTGCTTGGAATAGGTTGGGTCCAGTTTGGGAGTGTTCCGAGTTATCCACTAACCTCAGCGCGGAAGGGATTCCAGGGAGTGATCGCTTTGTGGCCAGATGAACATAAAATCAGCTTGTTTTGGTTGTTGGTAAGGGAAACGGGGAGGGACGAAAGAGCATCGAGTAAATACTAATGTCAGACGCATAAATTGTCTCCCTGAATTCTTCCCCATACCTATGAAAGAGGTGCCACATCCCCATCCTATAAATAAGAGAAGCCAGACTCAAGTTTAAGGAACCTGGCCAAGGTCACAGCTTGACCTGGGGTCTGTCTCAGCCCCTAACCCATTATCTTATTTCCTCATTGCCTTGCGGTAGCAGCTGGCCATTTGGGAACTGGTGTAAAGAGCCAGTGATAATTCATTGGTGCTGTTTCTTTCAGGGAAGATTTAGAACAGAAATTTTTACACAGACTTTATTTGGGGGGAGGGGATGGCACAGAGAGATAGGGAGAGACTATTTGGTGGAGAGAACATTTTGTAGAATCACATTTTCCATCTTTTGACCAGAAGTCAGTTTAATGAAAGAATGCAGGAGGCTTATTTTCGGTAATTGGAATAATTTTCTGAGGGAACTCAAAATGGCTAGCTGTGCAGAATTCTGTGAAATAGGGCTTGGTGTCGTAGTTTTCTGTTGCTCAGAGTTTAACTTCGCATCGGTGTTTGAAGTACTGTGTGGTGGCAAGAGGATTGGCTTTGGAGACTTTGGAAATTGCAGATCTCAGGTGAAAGAAATGTAAAAGATGATCTAGCTCAGCTTTTGGGCTGGCAAGCTTTTTTTTTTTTAGATGAAATTTTAAATTGAGATAATTGTATGACATGCAGTTGTAAGAATTGATACAGGGAGGTACAGCATAACCTTTTACCAGTTTCTCTCAATGGCAGCATTTTGGAAAGCAGTAGTACAGTATCACAAACAGTATACTGACATTGGCACAACCCACAGATCTTACTCAGAATCCCCTGGTTTTACTTATGTGTATGTTTAGCTCTGTACAGTTTTATTACATGTTGGTTTGTGTGTCCAACACCACAGTCAAGATACTGAACAATTCACTGCAAAGACTCCTCATATTATCTTTATAACCGCAACCACCTCCTTCCTGATGCTCTCCCTGAGTCCTGGAGCACTATCTGTTCTCCAGGTTTTGTCACTTCAAAATGTTTTATGTATGGACTCATACAGTATGCGACCTTTTGGAATTGGCTTTATTGGAACTGGCATGATTTCCTGGAGATTTATCCAAATTGTTGCATGCATTGTATATCAATAGTGCATTCCTTTCTATTGCTTAGTATTCCATGGCTCATATATATCAAAGTTTAACCACTGTTTAACCACAGTGAAATGATCAATCATACTTCACTTGTGGAAGGACGTCTTGGTTGCTCCCCAGTTTTTGACCGTTACAAATAAAGCTGCTATAAACATTTGTGTACAGGTTTTGTGTGAACATGTTTTTTCATTTCCCTAAATGCCATTGCTTGGCTGAATGGTAATTGTGTGTTTAGTTTACAGGCAAAATTTTTGCCATTTCAATTTTATGGGCCAGATTTGCTGCTGCAGTTTGTGAGACTCTGGGGATGTCACAAAGCCCCAGGATCCTCATCTGTAAAATGCAGATGGATGCTTGTGGTACCAGCGTCATGGGGTTGTGGCAAGGACTGAGTGAGTCCATCCACGAAAGGTGTTTAGAACGGTGCCTGGCAGATGAGACAGCTGAAGGGTTGGGTAATAAAGATCAGCTTTGGGCCCGAGTTGGGCTTTGGTGTGGGATAATGCCAGAGGAGTCTTGGAGTAGGACAGCTTGAGAGAGATTTTGAACTTATTAGCACTGCGACTTTGGTGGCAAGTTGCTTTAGTCTCTGACCTCAGTTTTCTCAACTGTAATGTGGGGATGAAGTGAGGATTTCTAGTGTGGGCTTGGCGCCAGGCACAGGTGCTCAGCTGCTAGGAGCTATTGTGGCTGGTTACTAAATAACTTTCGGTCTTAGACAGGCTTAGTAAGCAGTGGAGACGGGGTAGTTAGCTCTAGGGTCTGGGTCTCCTTTAGCTTAGGGCTTACCATATGTGGCTTTTGAATAAGCCACCTAGTCTCTCGAGGCTTTGGGTTCTCTCTGTAGAATGAAGCCACTGGACTAAATGTGTGAGCCTTTTCAAGTGTTGCATGTCTGTGAATCAGTATTCGGGGTACCCCATGCCATCTTCACGCCCCCAGCACTTACCCACGTGGTTCCTGTCTCACCCCTGAGAACACAGGGACTTTCCTCCTCCACCCTGCCTGGGGCCGCACTACCCCTACCGTCCTTTAGCTGAAGTCTATATGAGTACACATGCCCAACTTGCATTCGTTCACCAAGCATTTATGAAGCACCTTGCAGCAGGCTTGAAGGCTGTTGATTCACAGATGGATGTGTCTGAGAAGGAAGGGCCCACAGTCGTTGAGCACCTGCCCCTGCCAAGCGTGAGACCCCAGTTGACCAGATGGGGAGGGAGGTGGCTAAACAGAGAAGTGACAGTTCAGTTTAGGGTAGATAAACATCAGCCCCGGGGACTGGAGACAGGGATGCTGACACCAGAGCAGATCACTGCTGGGAGGTGCTGGGGATGCAGAAAGGCTCTCGGAGGCTGGAGGCTGACCCTCGAACTGTGTCTGTAGGAGTGAGAGCTCAGAAGAAATACTGATATTCATACCAAAACATACAGTTTTAATTTCCCCCCCAGTTTACAAGAGAACAAAAGAATTTTGTAATCTCCCTGATAATTGCTTTCTGGTGTTTTATCTCTTGCCTTAAGCCAAACAATCCGTTCAGGTGTTTTCTCTTTGAAGAGGCTACCAGAAGGAAGCCTGCTCAGGCAAGAGATGATTTTTACTCTTTGTTTTACCCTTTCTCTTCCACTTTTTTTTTTTAACTTTTTAAAACTTAAAAAAAATTGTATTTTTAGATCATTTTTAGATTTCAGGAAAATTGCATTCTTCTATAAACCCTATATGCAATTTCTCCTATTACTAACCTCCCACATGATGATGGAATGATGATACTGTGATTTACAATAAGAAATATGGCACAGAGATCCTGAGACCCTTAGAATTTCCTAAGATGGATAAAGTGTCTTTGGTTATGTTAATTAGGTGACTTTTGGAGTAGCCCTAGGCAACCAAAGGTTGGGGCCTGGGTGCTGGAAGCCCTATCTTTTGATTAGAGAGTTAGAACTTTGTGTCTTTGCATCCCAACCCGCTCTGGAGCGTGGAGAGGGGCTGGAGATGGCGTCAGTTGCCAGCCACCAATGATTTAATCATTGCTTGTGTAATGAGGGCTTCATAAATGCCTGTGTGATGAAGATCCTATAAATGCCTCTGTAAAAACCCAGAAGGGTGGGGTTCCAAGTGCTTCCAATCTTCTGAACACGTGGAGATTGATTCTGGGAGAGTGGTGCGCCTTGGGAGGACTCGGAAACTCCTTGCTTTACGCATTTCTTCCTTCTGGCTGTTCCTGAGTTACCTCCTTTTATGGTAAACTCGAGATCTAGAAAGTGAAGTGTTTCTGAGTTCTGTGAGCCACTCTAGTAAATTAATTGAACCTGAGGAGGGGGTTATTGGAACCTGCAATCTGTAGCCGGTCTGTCAGAGGCACAGGTGACAACCTGGACTTGAAATTGAAGTTGGGCTGGGGACAGTCTTGTAGGACCAAGCCTTTAACCTGTAGGGTCTGATGCTCTTCCCAGAAGGTGTCAGAATTGAATTGTATCGAAGGACACCCTGCTGTGTCCAAGAATTGTCTATGTGGGGAAGAACTCACTTTGGAATTGGATACAGAACCCTTTAGATACATTTGTCACAATTAACCAATATTGATAACATGTGTCAGTATTAACCAAAGCCCATATTTAATTCAGAATTCCTTAGTTTTTAACCTAGTGTCTTTTCTACTCCTGGATCCCATCCAGAATAGCGCACTGCATTTACTTAGTTGTCATGTCTCCTCGGGCTCCTCTTGGCTGGGACAGTGAGTGATTATAATTTTAAGGGCTGGATGTATTTGTGTGGGGTCTGTATTCTCTGTTGTGCTATATCTTTGTGCGCATCTTCTTTGCACTTAGTCCCTGGCCTTCCCTGTGTGCTCATCAGATAATCATCCTGTCCTGTTACATACAGAGTGGAACATTCCTGTCCCTTCAGGAGTTGCTCCAGTCACACACTTGGGTAGCCTGGTGGATTTCCCCCACTTCAGAAGTCGTCTCAGAGCCTCGTCCTTTTAGAACATTTGACTCCTTGGCTGGAGCTCTGAAGTAAATTGAGTTGTGGAAGGAAGTATGGGGTTTAGTGCGAAGTGTTAGAAGCAGCTTTTATAGGGTGGTGACGGATTTACTTAGAGTTCTCGACTGGTGTTCAGTAAGGGCTGTGTGTACACAACGTAGTGTGCAGAGAATAAGGGTAAGATTCAAACCCTTCCTCAGTCCGAGGGATACCTGTGAGATAATTTAAAAATTAGACTAGTGTTTCTCAGGACTGTGTTCTATCTTGTGAGAGATTTGGTTAAAGAAATATGGAAAATATATGTTAAAGAAGCTTCTTTACAGATAGGCTTATTAGAGCTAGTGAAATACACGACTCTCTGAGAGGGAGGATGTAGGCATGGTACTTCCCAAAGAAATTTGACCATGGAGCCCCTTTTTTTGAGGTAAGAGCTCAAAACAGAGATTCTGAAGAATACTTCAGGAGGTTCTAAGAATATCTATAATAAGAATGTATATTAATAATGGCCAAAGATACTTAACTGTATAACCAGAAATGTGCTTTTTCTGTGCAGCAGAGAGAGTAATAGGGCCCCTTGAGAATCTGGAGACAGCTGTGTATTCTGTTTTTAGAAAAACACAAACATTTGCATCATTATACATAACACAGGCACACACACAGCACACACAGACTATTTTGGATATAATTCAGGAGCGTCTGTCTTATCTGGTGAACTCGGAGCTCCTTTATTCCCTTTGTTATCCTGCAAGAAAAGTGTGAATGACTGACTGGGTTGGGGTGCTTACGGAGGCAGAGCTCAGCCTGCGGACTGTTTTCGAGATTAAAATTTGCATGTAACATCCAGCAGTCTGTCTGGAATAATGGCATGTTTGAGGTTTTCTGTAACTGCTGTGGAGGTCATGGGGTGACCTACCGGCAGAGAGTGAGGGGTTGAAATCTAGAATTTTTTTCCTCTTTTGCTGTGTATCCTGAGTAGCATAAAGAGGAAGTGAAAGGAGATACAGAAAGGAGATTAAAAGATGATTTTGTTGCTAGTCTTTGAAGGTAAGTGAAATTAAAAGTATATATTTTTTCGAGAGTTCTGAAACTTGAGCACATCAGAATCACCTGGGAGCTTGTTTAAAAGTGATTTTGAGGCCCTAACTCTGGAGATTTTGGTTCATGAGGCATGGAGCCAGGGCCTAGGAATCTGTATTTTTACAGGCTTCTACAGGCTGCGTTTTACAACGCTCAGTAACGCTGGGTTTGGAAACCAGTACTTTGTTGAACTCTTGAAGACATGTGGAAACACAGACATGCTCTGTATTTTAAAGTTCTTCTGGATTTTGGCTTCCAGCAGTTTGGTAGATAGTCAGGAAACCTTTTTGTTAAGGACACTCTACGTGTGGATGAAAAATACAGACATTATTTGCATGTGTAGCTGAGCTCTGAGAAACTGAAGAGAAATCTCAGGGACTAAAAATCAAGACTGGTGAGCAGCCCTGAAGGCCTTATGGTCTTGGGAGCATTTGTTGGGTTTTATTGGCAGTGCCTGCTGCCTCCTGGGAGGGGCCACACACACACAGTCTGAGACCACCCTGTAATCTGGGACCTACAGAGGGCTGCCTTCCCTGCAGAGACAACAGGACAATGGGTCATTCTTGGTCTCTGCTCTCGGCTTTTTCCTGTAAGATTGGGGAGGTTGGAAGAAGTCTCCCCATGACCTTGTAATCATAGGCTAGTCCTCATAGGGGTTTGGGCTTGAATTTATTCTGCTTGCATGGTCTGCTTCTGTTTTTTTTTTTTTTTTTTGCATGGTCTGCTTCTGTAATCTCAAAATGAGAAGTGAACTAGAAGTGGTCCCAGGGTGATAGCGTCCTGGGTTTCCTGACAGAAGCAAATGCACATTCTTCCTGGATGAATAGACCTTTGACCCAGGCCCAAAGGAAGAATTTGAAAGAAATTGGTAGGAGTTTGAGTAAATCTAAACACATATTGACCATATAGAAATCAGTCGGAAGGAGAGCAGGCGAGGAGGTGAAAAATAGAAAAAAGCAGGAAATATCATAAAAGATGATGGTGCAAATAATTCCAAGCAGATCAGTGATCATGATAAAACTCAGATTAAAAGATCATCAGATCAGATATAAGGAACACAGTCTAGCTAGATGTGGTTAATAAGAGATACACTCCAGAACAAAGAGGTAGAAAAGGTTGAAGTTAATGGAATGGGAGATGATGTCTTGGGCAAATGCTAACCAAAGAATATCAGCAGGTATGAATATCAGACAGCTGCTGAAATGGCATTGAAAGGAAATGATGATTATATAGCAAGAGTCACAAATTACTGTTCATGGGCCGGATCTAGCCTCCTGTCTGTTTTATTAAGTTTTGTTGGAACAGAGCCTCATCCGTCTATTTCCATGTTATGTATATTTTGTGTCCTTCTGTGCTGTGACATCAGTTGAGCAGGTGCAACAGAGACCGTGTTGTATAGCCCACCGTGCTTACTGACTGGTCCTTGGTAGAAAGTGTATGTTGACTCCTGAACTAAAGCTCTGCTTATGTATCAACATGGATGATTCTTGCAAAAATAATACTGAGTGGGGAAAAAAAGCAAGTTGCAGAGGTAAACCAATTGTAAAAGATTTGAAAACACATAAAAGATGCTATAGATCACTTGTAGGGATACACATGTATGTGGTCAAAGTCTAAAGAAATGCAGGAAGAATGATAAACACCAACATCGGGGAGGTGGTTACCTCCTTGGCAGGAGGAGAATGCAGGTGAGGGCTTACAGGGTGTAACTGCTAAGCTGCATGGTGGGGACGTGGGTGTCATGACACATTCTTTAGAAATCATTTTTTTTTTTGTTTAGGTGTGTGATATTGGTAATTCTGTGGCCACAGGAAACAAAACAGCAAAAGGGCTTAAGGGAGAAACATGCCACACAATAATTTTCACATTTTCAGATAGGAAAAGAAATTCCTAAAATAGGAGAGAACCTCGGGCCCCTAGAGGTCATGGAGTCCAGTCCTCTGCTGGAAGAAGGAATCCCTTTTCCGTAGCCCTCTCAGTGGCCACCTGGCATCTACTTGAGTTTGCCATATGATCACAAAGCTGCCAGTTTTTGTTTTGGTTGGCCTGAATCACAGAGAGTATAGAATTCCAGTGTCTCCCCCCATATGATAGCTGCTTAAATATGAAGATGGCGACCCTGTGTCATCACAACCCTCCTCTTTGACTTCATTATTTTGGAAACTTGACTTCACATTCACCCGTTTGTTGATATCCCTTGTTGATCCTTGGTCCTGACCACAGGAAGCAGCCACATGTGGTCCAACTGGTTCAAAGTAGAGGGAAGCAGTGAGCTCTTTCATGGGCAGTGTCATACCTCTGTTAGAAGACACTTCAGGAGTTCAGCGTTGGGTTGATTTGTGTGAAGTTTCCCACCAGCCAGGTCCTGACTTGGGCATTCCTGTATTGCCAAGATATATTTTAGATGAAGGAAAAATGAAAATAAAAAGCTTTTTATAAACTTCCTTACAAATTCCCAAATGTTAAAAAAAAATGCACTTAGTAGTTGAAGAAGAGCCCCTTTCCCCCCACTGTATCTTTATGTGGCTACCATACATTAGCCAGTGCTTAGAAGAAAATGATAGTTTTTATTTTTTTAAGAAAATGATATTTTTTATTTTTACTGTTTTTTTAAATTGAAGCATAGTCAGTTTACAATGCTGTGTTAATTTCTGGGGTACAGTATAGTGATTCAGTTATATATATATGTATATGTGTATATATAGGTATATGTGTGTATATATATATTTCTTTTCATGTTCTTTTTCATTATAGACTATTACAAGTTACTGAATATAGTTCCCTGTGCTATACAGTAGGACCTTGTTTACCTATTTTATTATGTAGTAGTTAGTATCTGCAAATCCCAAACTCCCAATTTGTCCCTCTATACCCCGTTACCTCTTTGGTAACCACAGTTTTGTTTTCTGTGCATCTGTTTTGTAAATAAGTTCATTTGTCTCATTTTTTTAGATTCCACATATAAGTGATACATGGTATTTTTCTTTCACTTTCTGGCTTCACTTAGTATGATGATCTCTAGGTCCATTCATGTTGCTGCAAATGGCATTATGTTATTCATTTTATGGCAGAGTAATATTCCATTTGTGTGTTTGTGTGTGTGTGTATATATATATGTATATATATATGTATATATATATGTATATATATACACACACACACACACACATATATATATATACACTCCTCATCTTCTTTATCCAGTCATCCTTTGATGGACATTTAGGTTGTTTCCATGTCTTGGCTATTGTAAATAGTGCTGTTGTGAACATTGGGGTGCATGTATCTTTTTGAATTAGAGTTTCCTTGGGACATGTGCCCAGGAGTGGGATTGCTGAATTGTATGGTAATTCTATTTTTAGGCTTTTAAGGAATCTCCATAGTGTTTTCCATTATGGCTGCACCAAACTACATTCCCACCAACAGTGTAGGAGGGTTCCCTTTTCTCCACACCCTCTCCAGCATTTATTGTTTGTGGACGTTTTAATGATGACCATTCTGACTGCTGTGAGGTGATACCTCATTGTAGTTTTGATTTGCATTTTGCTAATAGTTAGCAATATTGAGCATTTTTTCATGTGCCTATTGGCCATTTTTATGTCTTCATTGGATAAATGTTTGCTTAGGTCTTTCTGCCCATTTTTTGATTGGGTTGTTTGTTTTTTTTCTTATTAAGTTGTATGAGCTGTTTACATATTCTGGAAATTATGCCCTTGTCAGTCTCATTTTTTACAAATATTTTCTTCCATTCCATAGGTTGTCTTATTGTTTTGCTTATGGTTTCCTTTGCTGTGCAAAAGCTTGTACATTTAATTAGGTCTCATTTGTTTATTTTTGCATTTATTTCTCTTACCTGGGTAGACTGCCCTAGGAGAACATTGCTAAGATTTATGTCAGAGAATGTTTTGCCTATGTTTGCTTCTAGGAGGTTTATGTCTTGTCCTATGTTTAACTCTTTAAGCAATTTTGAGTTTATTTTTGTGTATAGTGTGAGAGAGTGTTCTAACTTCGTTGATTTGCATGCAGCTGTCCGGCTTTCCCAACACCCAGGAGACTTCTCCATTGTATTTTCTTGCTTCCTTTGTCAAAGATTAATTGACCTTAGGTGTGTAGGTTTATTTCTGGGCCCTCTATTCCCTTCGATTGATCCATATGTCTGCTTTGGCACCAATACCTCATTGTTTTTGATTACTGTAGCTCTGTAGTATTGTCTGAAGTCTGGGAGGGTTATTCCTCCAGCTTCTTTCTTTTTCTTCAGTATTATTACTTTGGTGATTCTGAGTCTTTCATGGTTTCATATAAATTTTAGGATTATTTGTTCTAGTTCTGTGAAAAATGTCC
The DNA here is from genome assembly GCF_048564905.1 of Vicugna pacos. Taxonomy (NCBI): domain Eukaryota; kingdom Metazoa; phylum Chordata; class Mammalia; order Artiodactyla; family Camelidae; genus Vicugna; species Vicugna pacos. The sequence goes on from NC_132998.1 coordinate 28,979,399, forward strand.
TGGGTAATTTGATAGGGATTGTATTAAAGCTGTAGATTGCTTTGGGTAATATGGCCATTTTAACAATATTAATTGTTCCAGTCCAAGAGCATGGGATATCTTTTCATTTCTTTAAATCATTTTTAATTTCCTTAATTAGTGTTTTATAGTTCTCCATGTATAATTCTTTCACCTCTTTTTTTTTTCTTATATTTTTAAACTCCTTTTCAAAGTTAGGTACTGCATGTTATGTAGTTGAGATGGTGCAGAGGGAGGCTAGCTGATTGCTCAGGCTGGACTCTTTAGGAAATTTTTGTCCTATAATGGGTTGGACCTTAACATTGAGAAACTCGTCTTTCGGTTTGCTAGGGTTCTGAGGAATTGTTTTATAGTAAGTGAACTTATAAGATATTGTTATGTAAACCTGGATAAATTTTTAATTTGTATTTAGAAATGTAACTCTCCAAGTAGATTGGAGTGTTTTTTTTTTTTCTGCTCTCTTTGGAGCAGGAAAATGTACTTGAAAAACATGATTAATACCAGAATATCAGAATGTTGTTTGAGTATCCATTTATTTAACAAGTATTTTTTGAGCACCATCAATGTGCTGGTTACTTTAGCTGTTAGTGAACAAGCAGGCGTATAGCTAGGGTTGCAGTTTTCAAAGTTCTTGCTCTCAGATCTCTTTTATACACTTAAAATTATTGAAGATCCCAAAGCTTTCGTTTATATAGGTTATACTGGTGGTGAGTGTTAGAAGTCAAAACCAAGAGATTTTAAAAATATGCATTTATTGATTAATTTAAAATAACAGCAATACATCTGTTCCTTGTTAACATAAGTGACATACTTTTTATGAAAAGTGACTATTTTCCAAAATAAAACCAAAAGAATGTGATGGTTTCACATTTTTGCAAAACTTCGTAATGTCTGGATTGATAGAAGACAGCTTCTCAGATCTGATTCTGCATTCATTTTTCTGCACTATCAGACGTCATGTAGCCTCCAGGAAGCTCCCCTGTACACTGGAGAGCGAACAGGAGTGAAAAAGACAGCCAGTCTCTGTATTAAATTCTTATCTGTCCTATACCAAAGCACCACAGATTAGTGACTTAAAAGAACACGGATTTATTATCTTACAGCTCTAGGGGTTAGCAGTCTGAAACAGGTCTCACTGGGCTAAAATCAAGGTGTTGGCAGGACAGCTAGTGGTGGAGGTTTCCTTGCCCTTCCAGTCTCTAGAGGCTTCCCTCATTTCTCTGGTTTATGGCCCCTTCCAGTTTCAAAGCCAGCAGTGGCTGTCCGTCTTTCCCACATCACATCACTTTGACACTGAGACGTCTGCCTTCACGTAAGGACCCTTGTGATTACATGGGGTCCAACAGGACAATCCAGGATATTCTTTATCTCAGAGTTACTGATAAATAGCCCTCCTTTTGTCTACAGCCTTAATTCCCCCTTGCCATGTTGGGTAACACACATTCTTAGCTTCCAGGGGTTTGGATGTAGAGGTCTTTGAAAGCCACTATTCTGCTTACCACATTTAAGTATTATTATAAAAAATAGGTTTGATCTGAGATTCCCTGCAAGAGCCATGTGTGGGGGTGAGTTCCCAGATGATGCTGATCTGGGAGGAATATTCATTGAATGGATGAGTAGAAAAAAGGAGAAGGGATCGACATTTATGGAGCACATACTGTGTGCTGAGTGCTCTGCCAGGCCTTTGACCTATATTTTATTGTTTGTTAATTGTGCAACTTTGGGCCAGTTACCTAACCTCTCAACTTTATTTATCTGCAAACTGGGGGCAGCAGTATTTATCTCATGGAGCTCTCATGTCGTTAATTGAGATAACGAATGAGAGGTGCCCCATGCATAGCATATGGAAGGCATATTTATTCTTTTCTACTTCCTCTGTACTTTGATGAAGAATTCTCTTTTTTGAACATTTTTATTGATTTATAATCATTTTACAATGTTGTGTCAAATTCCAGTGTGGAACACAATTTTTCAGTTATACATGAACATATATATATTCATTGTCACATTTTTTTCTCTGTGAGCTACCATAAGATCTTATATATATTTCCCTTTGCTGTACAGTATAATCTTGTTTATCTATTCTACATTTTGAAATCCCAGTCTATCCCTTCCTACCCCCTGCCCCCTTAGCAACCACAAGTTTGTGTTCTATGTCTATTTCTGTTTTGTATTTATGTTTTGTTTGTTTCTTTGTTTTTAATTTTAGATTCCACATATGAGTGATCTCATATGATATTTTTCTTTCTCTTTCTGGCTTACTTCACTTAGAATGACATTCTCCAGGAGCATCCATGTTGCTGCAAATGGCGTTATGTTGTCAGTTTTTATGGCTGAATAGTATTCCGTGGTATAAATATACTGCATCTTCTTTATCCAGTCATCTGTTGATGGACATTTAGGCTGTTTCCATGTCTTGGCTATTGTAAATAGTGCTGCTATGAACATTGGGGTGCAGGTGTCATTTTGGAGTAGGGTTCCTTCTGGATATACGCCCAGGAGTGGGATTCCTGGGTCATATGGTAAGTCTATTTCTAGTCTTTTGAGGAATCTCCATACTGTTTTCCACAGTGGCTGCACCAAACAACATTCCCACCAGCAGTGTAGGAGGGTTCCCTTTTCTCCACAGCCTCTCCAGCGTTTGTCATTTGTGGATTTTTGAATGACAGCCATTCTGACTGGTGTGAGGTGATACCTCATTGTAGTTTTGATTTTCATTTCTCTGATAATAAATGATATTGAGCATTTTTTCATGTGCCTATTGATCATTTGTATGTCTTCCTTGGAGAATTGCTTGTTTAGGTCTTCTGCCCATTTTTGGATTGGGTTTGTTTTTTTCTTATTAAGTCATATGAGGTGCTTATATATTCTGGAGATCAAGCCTTTGTCGATTTCATTTGCAAAAATTTCCTCCCATTCCATAGGTCGTCTTTTTGTTTGACCTATGGTTTCCTTTGCTGTGCAGAAGCTTGTAAGTTTCATTAGGTCCCATTTGTTTATTCTTTTATTTCTATTGCTTGAGTAGACTGTTCTAGGAGAACATTTTTGAGATGTATGTCAGATAATGTTTTGCCTATATTTTCTTTTAGGAGATTTATTGTATCTTATGTTTAAGTCTTTGATCCATTTTGAGTTTATTTTTGTGTATAGTGTAAGGGAGTGTTCTAGCTTCATTGCTTTACATGCTGCTGTCCAGTTTTCCCAACACCATTTGCTAAAGAGACTGTCTTTATTCCATTGTATATTCTTGCCTCCTTTGTCGAAGATGAGTTGACCAAAAGTTTGTGGGTTCATTTCTGGGCTCTCTGTTCTGTTCCATTGATCTATATGTCTGTTTTTGTACCAATACCATGCTGTCTTGATGGCTGTAGCTCTATAGTGTTGTCTGGGGTCTGGGAGAGTTATTCCTCCAGCCTCTTTCTTTTTCTTCAGTAATGCTTTGGCAGTTCTAGGTTTTTCTGTGGTTCCATATAAATTTTATTATGATTTGTTCTAGTTCTGTGAAATATGTCCTGGGTAATTTGATAGGGATTGCATTAAGTCTGTAGATTGCCTTGGGCAGTGTGACTGTTTTAACAATATTGATTCTTCCATTCCAAGAGCATGGGATATCTTTCCATTTTTTAAAGTCGTCTTTAATTTCGTTCATCAATGGTTTATAGTTTTCTGTGTATAAGTCTTTCACCTCCTTGGTTAGATTTATTCCTAGGTATTTTATTACTTTGGATGCTATTTTAAAGGGGATTGTTTCTTTACTTTTTCTGTTGATTCATCGTTAGTATAAAGAAATGCAACTGATTTTTGAACATTAATCTTGTAACCTGCTACCTTGCTGAATTCTTCAATCAGCTCTAGTAGTTTTTGTGTGGACCTTTTAGGGTTTTCTATATATAGTAACATGTCGTGGGCATATAGTGACACTTTTACCTCTTCTTTTCCAATTTGGATCCCTTTTATTTCTCTCTTGCCTGATTGCTGTGGCTAGGACTTCCAAGACTATGTTGAATAGGAGTGGTGATAGTAGGCATCCTTGTCTTGTCCCAGATTTTAGTGGGAAGCTTTTGAGTTTTTCACCGTTGAGTACTATGCTGGCTGTAGGTTTGTCATATATAGCTTTTATGATGTTGAGATATGTTTCCCTCTATACCCACTTTGGTGAGAGTTTTTTTTATCATAAATGGGTGTTGAATTTTATCAAATGCTTTTTCTGTATCTATTGAGATGATCATGTGGTTTTTGCCCTTTCTCTTGTTGATGTGATGTATTACATTGATTGATTTGTGTATGTTGAACCACCCTTGTGTCCCTGGGATGAATCCCACTTGGTCATGATGTATATAATCTTTTTTATGTGCTGTTGGATTCTATTTGTTAATATTTTGGTGAGGATTTTTGCATCTATGTTCATCAGTGATATTGGCCTATAATTCTCTTTTTTGGTAGTGTCTTTGCCTGGTTTTGGTATCAGGGTGATGGTGGCTTCATAGAATGAGTTTGGGAGTATTCCCTCCTTTTCAGTCTCCTGGAAGAGTTTCAGAAGGACTGATATGAGTTCTTCGCATGTTTGGTAGAATTCCCCGGTGAAGCCGTCCGGTCCTGGACTTTGATTTGTAGGGAGGTTTTCTATTGCTGATTCGATTTCATTTCTAGTGATCAGTTTGTTCAAGTGGTCAGTTTCTTCTTGGTTCAGTCTTGGTGGACTGTATGTTTCCAGAAATTTGTCCATCTCCTCTAGGTTATCCATTTTGGCTCCATATAGTTTTTCATAATATTCTTCTATGGTATTTGATGAAGATTATTTGATAGTTTGCCTAGTACTTGATCCTTTGATGTGACTAAATTTTCTAAGATTTTTTCCCTTGAAACAAATGTACTTCTCTTGAGCAGTTGTTTGTTTTTTTATTAAATGACTTAAAGATTAGGTTATCATTAAACCATTACTACATATAATTTTATTTCAAATGTAATTGCATATAATTTTATTTTTGGAACTTTAGGAAGTATGATGGATTTCTGTGGAGCCGTCAGAATTACAGCTATTACTTACAAAGTAATAAGAGAGATAATTTTAACTTCTAGCTGGAGTAGTATAAATATCATCTGTATTATTAATTATTCAGATGAGTAATTCTATTTGTCATAGATTGCTTTTCCCTGGAGAGGGTGCAAAATATCTAAAGTAATGGAAAAGTGAAAGCTGCTTTTGAGATGAATAGATGCAATGAAGTGACTTCTGAATTGTCCCCCTCTGGGGGCACGCCCACCTGGCGGTGTAGTGTTTCTTGATCTCGCCCACTGCTTGTGATGTTGCTCATTGCAGGGCCTGTGCTTTATTACTTATTTTTTTTCGTAATCCTTGCACAATGTCCTGTACAGTGTCTGGCACATATTGGGTGTGCAGTAAGTGCTTACTGGAAAAATTCCTGAGAGTTTAGTGAGTGGGAAGACCAATTTACAAAAATATTGCTTGTTGTATGATCCCATTTATATAAAATTCTGTAAAATGTAAATGATTCTGACCCAAAGAACAGCAGTTGCGTGGGGATGGGCAGGAATGGAGGGACGGAGACGGGTGGGATTCAAAGAATTGTGAGGAACTATTTGGAGATGTTAGATGTGCTCAGTATCTTTATTTTGAGGATGGCTTCATAGGTGTGTGTGTATGTCAAACCTCATCCACCTGTATGCTCTGTGTGCAATTTATTATATATCATTTGTATCTGAATAAATCTTACATCGTAAAGACAAAGAAATTAGGGAAGGGCTACGGTTTAGCCTGGCTTGAGGCCAGTCCCCACCCGTGGAGGTGGGACACTGGAGGTGGCCCAGTGCAAGTCCGGTGTTCTTGTCTGAAACAGCTGTGGTGGGAAGGTCGGGTGGAGTCCTGGAAGAGCCCAGAATGTGCGTGTTTACCCATGGGGAAAGGTCATTTCTTATCTAAGGGTTGGGGTTGCTGGGCAGGTAGCCCCATAGACGTTCACTTTGTAGGGAAGAGGATGCCTGGGACACTTTGTTTCACCTTGGCATCTTTTATTGGGCTGTTGTAAAAGTGATTTACAAGTGAATCGTTCTTGGAGATACTGGAGAAAACAGTTTCTGGCTAAAAATAGTTGTTTTAAAATCTCTAAGGTCTAACAGTAGCATGCTCTTATGAATTGTTTGATTCTAAGTCACACTTGCTACTCAATTTTATTTCCCTGACTGTAACTAATTATCAGCTGAAAGGATATTAAGTGGACACAACCACATCAAGTAACACTTGTTGGCACCAAACAACATTCTAAAGATACATGTGAAACTTGTGTTATGGTCAGATTGTTCCTTAGCATATCAGTTGCACCAGAACAAATTCACGTTTTTTTCAGAGAATGTGGAATTATCAGTAGCAGTAAGTGACTGGACTTTGCCCAAGTCTTACTTGACAGAAGAAAGTTGTAATGGGGTGCAGTTTGCTAAGAGAAAATCATCTGTAGTGGGGGTTGTCTTTGTTGTTGTTGTTTTTTGAATTGGCAGTTTTAGATGAGCAGTTTAAGGGTTTAAAACTTGGGTATGGAGCCTTGAGTTCACTTGTGGAAACAGTGGGGGAGATGCAAACACTGCTTTACCTTAGAAACAAAAGGTCCTTACACTTTCATTTTCTCATGTATTTTCAGTCTATAGGTATACTTTTAAAAGAAATTTTGAAATGTTGTTTTCAGTCTACGTATTGAAACTTATCCATATTGACTTTAAAAAGAGAATTTGAAGCCATGTTAAGTAAATATGAACTAATTCATAAAGTATTTTGAATATTTATGAATATTCATGAAAGACATGAATATTATGAAATAGAAACAGGAGTTAAGATTTGGTCAAATTAGGGGAAATAAATATTTAAAATCTGCTCTCACTTTTGTTGATGTAGGAACACAGAAACGTGTTTTGAGCAAAGGAAGGTGACCCCGAGCTGGTAGGCTTGCCTCATCTTCATTTTCCTCCTGTAAAGGTGGTTAGTAACTGGTGTCTCATGTTACGTGGGGTCCATGTGCATCGCTTTGTACGGTGCCTGGCACACAGCAAATGCACATACTTGCTAGCCACTAGGATGCATGTTGGTCCACTGAGTGCTGGGAAGATTCCCAGAAGGGTTGGTGGTGGTCCAGGCATTCCTTGGTCTGCAGGGGGTTGGCTCCAGGAGCCTGAGAACACCGGATGCTCAAGTCCTTTATGTAAAATGGTGTAGTGTTTGCATCTAACCTAAGCACATCCTCCTGTACACTTTAAGTCATCTCTAGATTACTTACAGTACTTAATAAATGTAAATGCTGTGTAAATAACTAAATACGGTGTAAGTGCTATATAAATAGTTGCTTGTATGCGGCAAATTCAAGTTTTGCTTTTTGGAGCTTTATGGAAAATTTATTTTTAAAAAATATTTTCAGTCTGCAGTTGGTTAAATTTGTGGATGTGGATGTGTAACCCACAGAAATGGAGGGCTGACTGTAGATGGGGAAAAATGGAGGCTTTTCTTCTGTTTTTGAAGCTCTGAAATTCTCTGGGAAAAAAAGTTTCTTTTCCCCATTTTTCTCCTCTTTTCATCTTCAGGGGCTTCGTATCTTCATATTCTTTTTTATCTAGGACAAGAGCTTGAAGTCTAGGGCATATGCCGAAAAGAAAAATTCTAGCTAATTAAATAAAGAAAAATGTCATCTTAATGTCTCTGGGATTAAGTTCAAAAAATTGAACTTCAAGGATTTTCAGGTGCATTCCAGCTTTTCCATTTGATCATTTTCCTGTTACCATGTTTGGTCCCTGAGTTCACATATCTGAGATGTGTATGTTTGGGCATCCAGATGGAGTAGGTTGTCCCCCAGGTTTTGCTTTTTAATATAACTGTAGTGAAATCTTTGTATATAAATCTTTATCCACATCTCTGAGTATTTCCTTAGTATACATTCCTAGGAGAATTACTAGGTCAAAAGGCATGAATATTTTTAAAAGACCCTTGGTTCCTATGGCCAGCCTGCTCTCCAGAAACTCCAGCTGATTTGTACTCTTAAACAGCCAAGAGCTGCCCGGTCCCAACAGCAGCACCAGCTCTGTGTTCTGCCATTAACAACAGAAAGGGGGGAAACCCCACCCCCTAAAAAGCCTCTTACAGATAACAACAGTAGCAACAAAAATACCACTGCAGTCTCAGGAGGAAAATGGCTTCTTAGCCAAGTGACACGTGCTTATCATAGAGAAAAATGTGAGTGAAGTAAAGCCAGTGAAACCATGTGTACTCCCACCTTTCAGCGACAGCTACTCTTAACTGTCTAATTGTTTCAATTTACTTTTTAAAAAATAATTAGAATGGTTGAACATGTACTTTTTTTATCCATTTAATTTCCTTTCTTGTGAGATATAGCCTTTATCTTTTTATTTGTTGGATTTGTATGGCTTTTTTTTTAATGTTAAGGATATTAAACTTTTGCTGTTTATCTTTTGTCTAATATAACTCTTCCCTCCAAACTTCATGAGTTTTTGATACACAGATGTTTAGAATTTTTATATTATAAACCTGTTGATATTTTTCTTTTGTGATTTATTCTATGCTTTTATTTAAGTTTTATTTTCTATTGAAGTGTAGTTGATTTACAGTATTAGTTTCAAGTGTATAGCAGAGCGATTCAGTTATACTTACATTCCTTCCACGTAGCTAAGCAGTGTTTATTTACTTAAACAAGGAAAGAGAATATTCCAATCGACTTTTATTCGTCATTATTCAACTGCCATATATTCTGGAGAACACAGAGTAGCACATTGCCCGTCTTGTTGAAATTAGGGCATATGAAGGAGAATTTAACATTGAGAAGATAGAATAGAGTCTAAGTGGGGACTGCCTTTGATGCATGTTAAAAGTTGAAATTTGTAGACAGTAAGAATTTTGAGTGGCTGGATATCCTTGAAATGAACCTTTAGTTAGGAGTCCTTTAGCTGCAAGCAATAAAAATAGAAAACCCAGGTCAAACTGATTTAATTTAATCAAAAATTTAAAAGAAATGTTACGGACTTGTGCAGTTGAAAGACCCAGAAGTGGTATCAGCTTCCGGCAGGACTTGACCCAAGTTCAGATGATGTCGCTGGGTGGCTTCTCTCTGTCTCTTTACCTTGCTCTCTTCCCCACAGCCTCTTTTTCAGGTTCTTAGAGGTGGCCCCTCACATCTCCAGATTTGTATCCTCTTAGGTCCAAGTTTAGAAGAAAAGAATGTCTCCTCCTTGAAATTCTCCTACAAATCCGTACATTTCCTTGATTGGACTCACTGGTTCACTGTGGCTGCAGGGACATGTGATGGTGATTATCTGGAGGGTGGCACGTGCCCGCCCCCAGACTAACCTGGGCTGGTGAGGGAATTCGGGGGTTCTCTCCGGCCAAGTCCATGTCACGTGCTCTCCTCCTGGAGTCAGGGATGGAACTTCCCCAGGACTGTACAGTCTGAGTTTTGGGGAGGGGAGGTCTCCCAGAGAAGTTCAGCACACTGGAGAACCAGAAGAAGTATCAGTCAGGTTAGGCTAGGTTATGCTGCAGTGCCACCCCCCCCCCCATCTCAGTGGCTTAGTATAGGCAGCTACACCACAGTTTATTTCTCACTCAAGCAAAGTCTGCTGGGGCCTCAGGCAGCTCTCTGGGGCAGTTGCCCTCTGTGTGGTGGCCTAGCTTTCCAGGCTTCTCCATGTTGCGGTGTCCCCATAGCACAGGTTTCTGTGACAGACACCGCAGGGAAAGGGAGTATGCTCTGGTTTGGTCTGGAGGTGACGTATGTCACTTCGGCCCACAGTCTGAGCCGGAGTTGGGGGGAAGGGAGAGTTGTAATCCTTCATGGGTGCCGGGAAGGAGAGAAGGTGAGCACCCGGTGCGCACAGTCACCGTTTACCACAGGCTCCCCGAGGCCCCTGGTTGGTTGGGCCCATCCCTCTCGCCCCTCCTGTCTTTGTCTGACTTGCTCCTGGGGCAGTGCTGCAAGCAAGGGATGTGTTCCTTTAGAGCTTCCCAGTGCTGTGTCCCTAGGGGCTGAGTGGCAGTCATGTTGCCTTTCTGAGGACATTAGGAATATTCCCCGACACGATCCAGGCCGTAGATTTCTACCCGGCACTGTCCCCACACGCTGCTCTTTGAGGCTCCAGGCCTTCATTAAGGGAGAGTTGTGCTTTTCTGAACATTATGGGGCATGAAGTATTTGGCAAGAATTGTATTTCCCAAACTCAGAGCTTTACATGGTCTAAAAATCTTTCCTTAAATAAGTGGAAAATATCTGGCTTCCATACCTAAGTTCTGATTTCATTCATAGTCTCTGTCGGTAGTAAAGATAAAATTAAGGCAAAGAAAGAGTTCTGTGGCGACCTCACAAAAAAAGAAAAAAAGCCCCAAAGAACAGAAAGTGGTGCAGCAGCTATAGAAAACAGTATGGTGGGTCCTCAAAGAATTAAAAATCAGGTTAGCTTATGACCCAGGAGTCCCACTCCTGGGTGTGTGCCCCGAAGAAGTGGGAGAGGGGCTCACCAATGTGCTTAGCAGCATCGCTCGCAGGAGTCCACAGGTGAAAGCAACCCAAGTATCCATATGTCATCACAGGTGAGTGGATAAACCAAGTGTGGATATAATACAATGGAATATTATTTAGTCTTAAAAAGGAAGGAAATTCTGGCATATGCTGCAACATGGGTGAACCCTGAAGACATTGTGCTAAATAAAACCATTCACAAAAGACCAGTACTGTATGATTCTCCTTGTATGAGTCAGATTCATAGAGACAGAAAGTAGGATGGTGGTTGCCAGGGGCTGGTGGAAAGAGAATGGGGAGCTAGTGTTTATTGGGTACAGAGTTGCAGTTTTGCAAGATGAAAAGCATTCTGGAGATGGATGGTGATGACCGTGACACAGCAATGTGAATAACTTTAATGCCACTGCACCATACACTGAAAATGGTCAAGATGGTAAATTTTATGTTTTGCATGTTTTACCTACCACAAGAGAAATAAACACAAAACCCCAGAATGCTTCCAGATTATTCCTGTGAGTGGTCTCCGCCTGGTCTCCAGCACTCCGTGGGATAAGCAGGTGGGTGACCGGAAGCTGGTGTGTGTGCCGTGGTGTCCAGTCTGCCACGCTGTCGCAGGGAGGGCGCGCACGTCCCGGCTCAGGGCGGCTGCCTTGCAGCCCGGCTCTGGTCAGAGCTTTGGGTAGAGCAGCAGAGCTGTCTCTCCACGTCTCTGTCCTCCTTGTGTAGTCTTGCTGTCATCATCCATTAGGCGCAAAAAGAATTGCTCTCCACATTTGAACCCACTCTTGTCTCTGCTTTGGGTCAGTATGTAACTGACTGGTCAAGGGCCCTTCTGTTTACACTCTAGAGTCCATGGTTTAGACAGACCGTTTCTCTCTGTCTGAGTGGTTGGCATTCTTTTCTTTTGCCTTGTAATGACTTGCTTTTATCCTTAGCACTTTTTTAAAGTGGTTGCATGGGGTGCCGAGATCCTTTTAAGCTGCTGGTGTTCCTCCTGTGTATTTTGAGTGATGACAAATTAAACATCTGAGCTTTCCGGTAGTGATGTTCATGTGATAGATACACCTTGAGCTTTCATTCCAGCGGGGTATTAATTCCTGGGCAGCTTTTGGAGATGTGCTGACTGTTAGCACCATGTGCCTTCCGGGTCATGTTTCCTTGAGGGCTTCGCATATTCTCAGATAGCAGAAAGGGAGATACACTTGATTGCCAGCACTGTTTCTAAATGGAAGTTCTCATGTGAACAGCTTGTGAGAACTTCGCTTGGAAAGGTCATCTGTGAAAGTGGAGCTTTTGGTCACCCTGTAAGTGATCCTGCCTTGCTTACTTCATACGGACAATGCTGTGTGGTCCTGTCTGGACAATGACATCATCCGCATTGGCCCATTGATGATGTAAGGCCCCAAGGACTTCGGTGGTGGGTGCTGAAGAGCTCAGGACTGCCGGGTTCTTTCTTCCTCATGGCTAGTTCTTGTGACTGTCTGCCTTCAAGTTTCTTAAAATGCTGCTGTATTTCCTATTCTCAGATGGAGGTTGTTTGCAAAACAAACAAATGAAAGCCCAGGTTATTACCTCATTGATTTTGACAGAAAGAAACTAATGAAATGGAATATTTGGTGAATCTCGACTATTTGGATTTTCAGTGGACTCAAGTCATACCTAGGTTGTCAGTGGGAGAGAGAAATTCATTCATTCATTCATACATACATGCATTTGCCTCCTCTGGATGTTCTGTGTGGGGATGTAAAGGCTCGGTTTTAAGTTAGTGTAATATGGCATCTTGCCTGCTGACTATGAATAGGTTTCAGGGGTCAACCTCCCTGAAGTTTTCTTCAAAATTTGTATGTATATTTTGGGGAGGGGAGAGGATTCTTTATGGCCTCTGTGAGCTTCTCAAAAGGATCCATGCTCCAGAGCTGTAAGGAGCCTTCTGAAATGCTCAAAACACCTCGTTGTGGCTGGCACGGTCCTCTGCCTGGAGCTGTCACCCTGTGAGTGTAGTACTTTTGGAATACATCAGGTGGCCCCTTAGAAATGGCTAATGTGGGCCTAGTGAGAGAGAAGTGGGCAGGAGGGAAGGAGAAGCCCTGTAGACTCTGTTAAGTGTTGGAATGTGGAAGGATTGACTCCCTTTTATTTAGAAAATAACCACATCCTTCTGAAATGCTTGTTCATTCCCATAATCCTCAGGAGGAGTGTTAAGAGCATAGATTCTGAAGCCAGACTTCTCAGGTTCAAATCCCAGCTCTCCCAGTTAGTGGTTGTGTGTCCTTCAGCAAATTACATCATTTCCGTTTGCCTCTAGCATCCTCATACCTAAAATGGGAATAATAGAGCATTTGCCTCATTAGGTTGTCGTGAGGATCGAACGGGGTGATACAAAGTACTTCTGAGCATGTAGTGCGTAGCCAGGGCTTAATAAACATTAGCTCTGACGATGGAGCCAGGAGGTGTCCTTAGTAATGTAAAGAGTAGTAAAATAGAGACAGTTCAATATTAGTAGTAAGATACGGACAGCTCACTTAGTGTGTGTGTGTGTGTGTGTGTTGGTGGTTTTGACTGCCTTCAGCATTTGTCTACTGATGAGCTGTTTTGGGTCAATTTTGGTACCTAAACATCATAAAAGGTGAAAGAATGCTGTCACATATCCTTTTATCAAAATGGGAAGGTCTGTGTTCTTGTCACAAAATGCTGCATGATGAGGTTCTTTGTGTTAAATGACTTCCTGTGCAATGACTGGATGAGAATATCGTATTTCCTTTCTCTCTTTAGAAATATATTGTGCCCTCTTTGATTCTAATTTTCATCTGGAATAATACGGTCATTGAAGACCCATAGTCTGAGATTTCTCTTATGTGATCAATTTCTCCGGATACTAGACTCTAGTGGGCTGCTTTCTCTCTCTTTGCATTCATCTTCTGACTCATCTAGTAATTGTGAAATTTATTCTGTCAGTTTTATGCTTTTTGCCATTATGGGTGGAAAATAGAAAGTTACAAATTTTCAACTATGTTCCATGAAAGTAAAAATATGACTGCAAGAATGGTGTCTTCAGACTTCTTTAAATGCCTTCCTGAAAATGATGTATTTGGGCAGTGCCGTGAGGAAACTGAAGAGCAGTGCACTGATGATTTATTTCACTGTTGTTAAGTTCTTGGGCAATCTTCTGTCATTCTCCTGCTTTCTTAACTTAGCCTTTTTTTTTTGTTATAGGTGGGAATAATTGATAGGTAACGATGAAATAATTTCTGCAGTGATAAAATAGCAAAATGTTTCAAGATGTTGGGAAAATAAGATCACTAGCATCCTGTACTGCATCTTAGAGTTTTGAAAGAGTCCAGTGGACTCATGGAAGTTGTAAGGTAGAATGAGTTTTGGAAAACCTCCAAGGAAAAAAAAATAAAATTCATGAAATAGCAATCCTTATAAATAGAACTCAAAAAAGAAACTCAAACTAACATTGGACGGTATGCTGGGATTAGTCATGCTTCTTATAAACCATCTGAAGGAAATAATCTGAAAGACAAAGACTAATATCTGAAGATACTTATTGCAGTGTTTTTTTTTTAAATAGGAAAAAACCTAAATGGGTAACATAGAGTAGGTTATAGATTGATGTACCTATTATATACCAGAATTTTATATAATGGTTTAAAGTCATATCCTCAGAAAGTATATAATGATAGAATACATTATGGTAGATTATTACATTTAGAGTGTCATACAAAGCTGTATATACAGTGTGAAGTCAACCATGTACACTATATACATAGTACATTATTGGCAGTAAACACATAGAATGTTAATAGTTTTTTTCCTAGGTGATGACATGATGGGTGATATTTAAATTTAATTATCTACATGTTTATCTTCTAAAATCTGTAACTGGCATGTATTCTTTCTTAAACAAAACAAATCTTTATGATGTCAAAGCATATATTTTTTGTAACAGTTTTATTAAGATATTATATATATATATACCATGCAATTTACCCCTTTAAAGTTTCCCATTCAGTGGTTTTTATTATTCAGAATAGCTGTTCAACCATCACTGTAATCAATTTTAGAACATTTTCGTCACCTCAAAAAGAAATTCTGTGCCCCTTAGCAGTCACTCCGTTTCTCCCTGTCCCCCCCAGTTCTAGGCAACCATCAGTCTACTTTACATCTCTATGGATTTGCTTATTCTAGACATTGCATATAAACCAAGTGATACAACATGTAGTCCTTTGTGACTGGCGTCTTTCATTTTTGCACAGTGTTGTCAAGGTAGATAGGGCTCATCACTCTTGCACTTTACTCATTTTGTTCAGGAATCATACTACCCTTTATTTGTCATGTGGTATAATGTATTTTTTCCCTTTACTTCTAGAATTAGTTCCTTCGATTATGAGTAACTTGTTGAATCCAGATGCCATCTTCTCAAACAATGAGATGAGCCTGTCGGACATTGAAATCTACGGCTTTGATTATGATTACACCTTGGTGTTTTATTCAAAGCACCTCCACACACTGATATTTAATGCTGCTCGGGACCTTCTCATCAACGAACACCGGGTAAGAGCGCGGGGACGGCGCAGTCCCCCCACCCCTGTCGGCGTTTGGGGACCAGCCTTGGGCTGACCTGGCCCCTGCCTGGCGCAGTAGGCGTCACTTAGTAAAGTGTTGCTGAATGAATGAGTAGATTTGGTTCCATTCCAAATGACTCTATCTGGAAGGTAGTTTTTTAAAATAAAAACACTTTGGTGAGGTATGGTTAACGTGTGAAAAGCTGTACATATTTAATGTATATAACTCAGCGAGTTTGGGGACAAGTATATGAAACCATTACCACCATCAAGGTCATAAACTATCCATCACCTCCCAAAGGTTCCCCCTGCCTCTTTTATTATCATTATTGTTATTTGTGTGGATGATGTGTGTGTGTGTATAGTAAGAACGCTTAACATAAGATCTACTCACTTAATCAAAGTTTAAGCATACAGTATGATATTATTAGCTATAGGTACAAGGCTCTATAGTAGGTCTCCAAAACTTACTTATCTTGTCTAACTGAAACTTTGTACCTGGAAGATAGTTGTATAAAAAAAACTTTAGATGTCTCTTTGACAAAAGACCTGTCCCAAGGTACTCGTTAGAGGAGATTCAGCTTTTGACGTTTGTCTTTCTCACAGAGCAGTGACGTGATTTCTCCCAAAGCCAGGTGAAGTGGCAGCCTGCTGAGTTCTGGTGGAATTCTTCAAGACATAGGCAGTATTTTACCCTCATCACTGAGCTGAATTGCGTTCTTAGATAAAGAATATTTGAGTATCATCTGATGCGTAGTATTATTGAGAGCTTATAATAAGGAGGTAAAAAAAGAAACACTCAAAACCAAACATGGTTTTCCCTAGTCTAATTTGAGTACGTATCCCAGGAACTAGGATGAGATGCCTCCTCAGAGGTCACCTGGACCAGTGCCCTTTGAGTGCCGCCAACAGGCGTCCCGAGATGTGTGACCAGAGGGCATCACTCCAAGCGGTGCTCTGATGTGGGGAGATTCTCCCATGGGCTGAACAGTTCTGCCCTCATGCAGCTTTTACTACTGATACCTTCTCTTTTCTTCATTTATTCCTTCACACATTCCTTCACCCTTTACTGAGTGCTTCCTCTGTGCCGAGCCCTGGAGCAGAGGCAGGGAGGATGGAGGTGAGTAGGACACAGGTGTTGGCCTCAGAGAACCAACAGTCCAGGGGGGACTCCACCCTGTAGGCAGGTAAATTATGAAGCCACCTGCTGGAAGCCTCATGGACATCTGAACAGAGAGCTCAGTGTGTGCAGGGGATGGTTGGAACAACTTGCTCTGCCTGGGGGAATTGAGGAAGCAAAAAGAGGGTGATATTTCAGAGGAGTCTTGAAGGAGTTTATCAGTGTGGGTGGGCAAGGGGGTGGATGTCACCTAGAAACCTAAATCATGGAAACTGATGTTTTATACTTGACTATTTGAGCTACAGGCTGGGTATTATATGGACCAGCTGTTATGTGCTCTAAGACTTCTCTTTCCCCAGTTGGATCATTCCTGGTTTTTCCAACGGTCCTCGTTCGGCCTCTCTCCTAGTCTTTTCATTGTCTTTGTCACCTTCCTGTGTTTGTGCTCTGGCTTATCCCTCTCAAATGTGAGGCTCTGAACTGAAGATGTTCCTGAAGGTGGGGTCTGGCTAGTTTAGATTAGAGGGAAGCCATCATCTCCCTGGTTCTGGGTGTCATTCCTTTATTAATGCTGCTAAAGTTTCACAAGCCTTGATCCTCACTGTTTAATGCAGTATTATCTCCTGATCCCCTCAGCTTTTGGTTATCAGTGGATTTAATAAGGAACTCATTTGTCCTTATTCAAAAATGCAGAAATTTGCCAAAAATAACATTGCCTTCAGCCACCAAACTTTCTTTAGTTATGACTGCTTTATAAGATGTAAACCCATCTAGCCCCTTGCCATCCAGCTGCGCTTGTCCACTTGTGTTCAAGAGCCTCTTCTCTTCCAGGCAACACACAGTCTTTCCCCTGGACTTTGAGGGTGGAAACAGTTAGGAAGAGTGAGGTGGTCCTGCCCTTGCTCTCCTGTGCACCAGTGTACCCCATCTCCCCCCAGCCCCCAGAGCGTCAGCTGAAGGGGTGTGTCACTCGTGCTGGCATTCTAGTCCCAGGTTGTTGGCAGCATTTGCTGTGACTGACAATCACTTGTAAAATGAAGCTCATTTTACTAATAGCACCATAGGTTGGTTGTCTGCTCGGTGCCAAAAGCTCAGGTTCTAGGGCCTGACTGCAGGCGTTTGAGTCCTGGCTTTCACCTCTTATTTCTTAGGTAGTCTTGAGCAACTGACCTGATGGCTCTGGGCCTTGGTTTCTTCCTCTGTGAAATGGGCACAGTAATAGTACTTTTCTGACAATGTTATTGTGATAATTAAAGGAGTTAATTTATGTAAAGTGCCTGGCATGTAGAAGACACTCAAAATGTTAGCTATTGCTACTATTATTTCTAATCTGTGTGGCAACCCTGCAAATAGATATTGTCTGTTTTATAGCTGAGCAAACTGAGGCTTATGGAGTTCGGCTGGTAGGTCAAGGCCACAAGCCCAGTAGGAGGCAGAGCCAGGATTTGACTTAGATTTGTCTATTTCTAAGGCAGAGATGCTTTCTCCTTTAATTGCGTTGCCGCTTGTGGGATTAATAGCACCTTTTCTTCCTACCCTATGGGTTTATTATTCATATGAAGATAAAATATTCATGAAGATGAAAAGTTTATGAAATCTGGGGGGAAAGAATTGAAATAGATGGAAAAAAGGTGCAATCTCTATGATTAGAAAAGCTTCTATATTTAAGGTCATTGAAATTTCATTCCCATTATGTCTGTTTGTTGCTTTGATGAAAGAAATATGTCATAACACTAATTATATCAGGCATATAAATGGAAGCAATTATGCTTATGCAGATTTTTCTCTTGTTTTGGATTTGAAAATAATTCTTCCAAGACGCTGTTGGAAGCATTGAGTCTAGTGCCATTTTTTCCTGCCAAAGACTGCAAGTACTTGTAGAGATGAAAGGCATCTGCTTTTGAGATGCACAGTAATAGAGCAGTAAGTTTCCAATTTAGCATCTTCCCCAAAAGGAAATGTAAAAGTTCCAGCCCCTTCATAATTACCCTTTCTCTTTTTTTTCCTCAAGAACAAGTGTTTACAAAAATGGAAATAAGTATCGGGTAATAACTGTACCTGTGTCTTCACTTCATACGTCTAGAAAGGGGTAGAAAGGGGGTGTTAGGGGAGTTCTTGATTTTATCCCCCGGATTCTCACACAGGTGAGCATTCCTAATTGTTAGTGGGCACTGATGTTCACCCAGGTTTTCAAATCCAAAGCCTAGCAACCAGCTCTGACCCTTCCCGCTCTCCTCTGTTCTACCTCTGATCTCTCAGCAAATGCTGCGGATTCTTTCTCTCTTTTTTAAAATAAACCTTTCCTTTTAGAAGAGTGTTAGGTTTACAGAAAAGTTGCAAAGCTAATGCAGAGAGTATGCCCCATGCCTGGTTTCCCTGAATGGTAACATTTTACATTACTGTGGTGCCTTTATCACCACTGAAGGACCAATATTAATAAATTGTTACTGCCTAAAGCCTGTACTTGATTCAGGTTTTTTTTAGTTTTTAACCTAATGTCCCTTTCCAGGATCCCATCCCAAACACCACACTGCACTTAGATGTCCTGTCTCCTTGGGCTCCTCTGGGCTGTGAAAGTTTCTCACAAGCTCCTTATTTTTGACGCGCTTGATAGGTTTGAGGAGTACTAACTAGTCGGGTACTTCTTAGCCTGCTGCTTTCTTGGGATTCTTCTGATGTTCTCTCATGTCGAGGCTGGGGTTGTGGACTTGGGGAGGAGGAGCACGGACGTGGGGTGTCACCGTCACCACATGGTACCAAGGGCGCAACCCCTGGCCCGGCTTTCCCCCGCAATGCTGGCCATGATCATTTGGCAGAGGTGGTGTTCGCCAGGTCTTTCCACTGTGGGGTTACGCTTTTCTTCCTGTCTGTGCTGGGCTTTCTGGGAGGAGGTCACTGCACTGCTGTGAGCTCTCTTTTCACTCATTCGAAATATGTCTTGTCTCCATCCACTTCTCACCTCCCCTGCTGCCACCACCCTGCTCCAAGCCACCATCACCTGCCAACCGATGGTGCAGGAGCCTCCTGGCTGGTCCCCTGGCTTCTCTTCTTGCCCCTTCATCCGTTCTCCATTTGGCAGCAACAGGGAACCTTTATTTAAACATGAGTCATCTCTCTCCTGGACCCAGAGCCCCCTCCGGCCTTCCCATCACACCTGGGTGACGTAATTGGCCTCCTGTGCTCCGGTCTCCCAGCCTCCTGCCACCTGCCCTCGCTCTGCTCCGGCCACACCAGCCGCCTTGTTCTCCGTGAACCGCCGTGCATGCTCCCGCCTTCCGGCCCGTGCACTTGCCAGTTCCTCTGGTGTGGAACATCCCGCACGGCTCCAGGCAGCCCGAAGCCTTGCTCCTCATTTTTTTTCCCCCAGCTCTCTGGACCCCTGTGCTGCATTCTTTCTGTAGGACTTGTCACTGTGTGGCACTGTACCACATGTTTATTTCTTTATGGTTGGCCTGCCCACCATAGAATGGGGACTTCTTAGGGGTAGAGACAGTGTCAGTTTTGTTCACTGCCATGTGCCCAGGCCTGGTCGCAAAGTACATGCTCAGTAAATACTTGACATACTCATTGCGCTCCACCATGAGCTAGAGTATCGTTCTTGGTGGGGACTTGCCACTCTGATGCAGGTCATTTTGCCCTGGCTTCATGGTTTGTGTGGGTTTTGGAGAACTTGTTTTTATACCCTTCTGACCTACCTCTAATTAGAGTCATAATTTAGGTTACTTTCAATGTCAAACTGAGACCTCTGAAAAATGGATATATTTACAGGCATCTGGACCCTGGGAACTCACGGGCAGTGTTGTAATGTAGAGGTTACCGGCTCTATCCAGAGCTCTGTAGTTATCTGGGAAGGGGCCACGTGGCCAAGCTGCAGAATTCTTGGGGAATTCCTTGGTTCTCTGGAGTATTTAAGTATTAACTTTGCTTGAAGCTGTAAAGAACATGTCTGTAGCAATTTAAGGGAGAAGCCTTGATTTTTCTTTGCCTACACACACTAGCCTGTCCAGATTGCACTTGGAACTGGAACAGATCCAGGTACTGAAGGAAACCAGGCTACGCCTAAATCAGATTTTTAATACAAATCCCGAGTAAAGGTCTTTTATTGTTTATATTTCTTCCTGCTTCTAGAGACACTGGTATTTTCGTGACACATTGGGTGAGTCATGTTCTTCTGGCTGGTGGGAAGTTTCTAAACTATGAAGAGTCCAGAAAATCTAGCCATAGGTCATTGGAGACACATGTTACCTCCTGGCTGATGTGGGAGCCTGTGGCTTCCTTGACCGGATGGTACTGTTGGCGGTATTCCGACCAGAGTTGCCGTGTGCGCACGCTGGGAAGGGGCCATCGCGAGGACTGGGTGTGTGATGGAGAATCACAACTTAGGGGTGGGAGTGGTGCATAGAAATCACCCCAGTCCGACCATTTTACTTTCCATATGAAGGAAGAGGCCTGGAGGTTCAGCGGCTCTCCCGAAGCCCTCCAGGGGAGGAGCAAAGGCGGGAGAGTGGGTCCAAAGCCCAGGCCTCCCAGTTCCCGGTCCAGCAGAGCAGCTCGGCCTTGTGGGGCGTTTGCTGTGTGCAGGGCGCTGCCCGACTCCTCGGGTGCGTCTTTTGCCTTAATCCTCTCGGCGTCCCCATCGTTAGGGCTCTTGTTGTCCTTACTTTGGAGATGAGAAAACCGGGGCTCAGAGAGACAGATGACCTTGCCCAAGGTCACCTGGCCAGCACATGGTAGGACTAGGATTTGACACCTGGTCCCTCAGCACCGGAGCCTGTTTCTTCATCACCACTTTGTCCTGTCGAGGCTCTTCTGGCTGCTTCTGTCAGTTCTCCGGGTCGTCCTCTCTAGTCTCTGGACTGTTTGAAAAACATGGTGGCTCCGTCAGGAGTGGCCCCCTGAGAACACACAGGGAGAGTGACAGGCAGGGTACGTGAGTGGGAGCGGAGCCATGTCTCCTTGTGTCATCTGTGTCCTGCTGGGGAGCCCGGATGAGCCTTGTTTGGAAAGGAGCTGCCAGACTTCCTAGCGGTCCCCGTGCAGAGACGGATGCTCTTCCTCGTATTCACGCCCCGTCTCTCAGCTGAACCAGCCAGCTCCCCGGTGCCTGGGAATCCTTCCCGCAAACTCAGCACCTGCTGTCGCAGAAGCGAAGAGCATGTCGTGTGGGGCTCGGGGTGCGTTCAGAATTGATTACAGGACGGTTAGAGGTGGATGTGGGTGTGACACGGACCTGGGCTCAAGTACTGACCCAACCATTATTTATCTTTGTGAGCCCAGGCAAATTCCTTGACTCTACTCCTGTGATCATTCGGCTTCGTGTTGCTGTTGTGAGCAGGAAATAAAGTTGCATAATGCACCTGGGACAGTACATGGCACGTGGCCATGGCTCAGGGAGAATGCCTCTCCCTCGCGCCTCGTTTTAAATTTCTTCCTCCTGTCCTACCGCTTATTCATCACTCCTGAGTTTAAAAGGAGATTCTAGAAGTGGGAAGTTCCTTGACCTCACTTAAGGAAACAGGACCGTGGTGCTGTGTGTTGGTGGTGTGTGTGTGTGGTGTATGTTGGTAAAAATGCAGGACCATCCACAGTGTGCAGAATTCTTGGAAGCACCCAGGAGTGAAAATAGCACTGAATGATTTCTTGGCACACATGGCAGGTGATAGATAGAAGAGCCCAAATGTGACGTTTGACTCAGTGCTTCCTGCAGCTTAGCTTGAAAACTTGCTGCGTGTGGTTCAGCCTGGTGGGCCCAGGAAGTGTTCTGGCACACACGTGACCCTGGCCGTGCGTGAGGAGTTAGCAGGGCAGCCACACGGAGAGATTTCCTGCACCAGTGGTTAGTTGTCTAGGATTTTAGGTGAGCCGTTTACATCGTGATTGGAAGATCCCGGGGACGCAGCCTCCCCAGACTCAGGAATGGATGTTCTGTCCTCAGGTCTGTGCTCTGAGGGCAGAGGGGGGTGGGGGGACCTGACTGCCCGCCCTACTGCACCCACGCTGTGTGGCCCAGGCCAGGTGGTTTCATCTGGAGCCTCTGGTGTCCCATCTGTAAAATGGGCTTGGTGGGTCCTGCTGTGCAGCTCGGTACACTGGTGCTATCAGCGGGTTACTGGTGTTCTAATTCTGGGATTTGGGGAGAAAGGGAAGGACTTTGATGCCTGCTGCAGTGAATAAGCAGGAGGCTGGGATTTTTGTGTAGGAAGAGGGACAGGACTAGAAAATAGCGGGGAAGCCAAGCTGTGTTCTGAAACAGCCTTGGAGCTGTAACTGGGAGCCATGCACTGAGAGAGGGTGTCTCTAGACCTGAGTGGGAGGGAGGCTGTACTGATTGCTGAGGGCAGGGGGCAGTTAAGGCTGGAGAAGTTGGGATGAGGCCTCACCTGTGCAGGGGCAGATAAACAGGGAGTGGGATGGGCAGGAGGGAGGGCTCTGCGGCCAGGAGGCTCTTGGTCTGGAAGTAGAGGGGCGAGCTGTGGTCTGTCCCTTCTGACCCCAGCTTCCATCAGAGTGCACCAGCCACCTCGGCCTTCATACAAGGGCCAGATGTGGACGCTGTCTGGAACTTCGTACATCGTTAGCTGCGACGTGTTCCTTCCTTTCTTCCTTCCTAGTATCCCGTGCAAATCAGGAAGTATGAGTACGACCCAAACTTTGCAATTCGTGGACTTCATTACGACGTGCAGCGGGTAGGTTTGATTCTCATGTTTTTCTACAGTTTCACTTGTTTGGGAACAAAATGTACTCTGGTGCTTTTCCTTTGTGAACATGTATTGGATTTTAAATTATGTTCTTTGGGGCTGCAGAACTAAGTTACCCAAAACATCTTTGGGTGAAGTCTTTTCTGAGAGACTGTGCTGGAAGAGCATGAAGGCGTTTAGCCCCTGGGAGATACGGCTTATTCCCAGTAGCCATTTTTGATGTTTTGAGGAGGATCTGGTTGTCATATCTTTTTCTTCAGACAAGCCATTTCCTTAATGAGTTGCACAGTTCTTAAATCAGCAAGTAAACCTTTCAGAATCATACAGTGGGCTTCATTGTTTACGACAACTTAATGTTGGTAGGATTTACAGTGACACCTGGAATTCTCATTAAATATGCGAATTGTTGTGCATTATTTATCTGTGGATGTGCTTATGTCTTTGAAGGCGGTGTTGATGAAGATCGATGCTTTTCATTACATCCAGCTAGGAACTGTTTACAGGTAAGAGTAAGAGGAGGTAAATTTGATTCACCCAAAGTAACCAAGTGGCTTTGAGTTTCAAAACCCACTGACTGTTTAGGGGTGGGGAGGGTTGCAGTGTTTGTATCTGTGAACCATTCATTCATTTACCCATTCTTCCCTCTTTCAAGAGCATTTATCAGGCCCATTACCATGTTAAATGCTAATGCTTTGGCTTGTACGGATGTCCTCAAGGAACTCGGGGTGTCGGTGGGAAGCCACCCAAGTAAGCTCATCAGTAAGCGCCTTGCAGAGCGACCCAGGAGATGATGGACGTGTGCCCAGACCGTAAGGGAGCTCTCTGGAGGGCTCTGGGCTCTGGAGGTGATGGCCAGCCTGCTTAGTGCTATCCCTCATAAGCACACAGGGTCGTGTAAGATAATTTTTGTTTTGATTTCAGCGCTGGTTGAGGCCACATTCAGATGCGCTGTCTGCCCGAGCCTGTCTCTAGCCGTTCCGTGTGCTGTGGGCACGGCCTCTTGCAGAATTCAGCTGACTGTGACCCACTGAGCTCACCGTGTCTCTTGAGCTGCTGACATTTGGTTACTTCGGTCTTCATGACGCAGCTCTTGTGGCCACGTGCCTGTGGGTATGTCTTAGAGGTAGCATGGCTTCCCAAGGACTAGGCAGTGCCTAGTCTGGGGGCAGAAAAGTAACTCACCCAGCAGAATCCCTTTGATTTTTATATCCTCTTTCTAAGGGTTAGAGTCGTAGGGGTGTTCACCCCTGACTGCTGCTACTGTAGCAAGAGCTTTTTTCCAAGGTCACTGTCTTGAATGATCTGGTTTAGTCTTGGTGTCTGATTTCTGGAGCAGAGACAAAGGGAAGTTCAGTGCTGTGTTGTTTTCAAAGGCCAGTAGTTGTTACAGGTTAATCAAGGTCGGGGGCAAAACCTCAGTGAATCCTCTTAGATAGTTTTCAAAGTAAGATAAGGGTGGAGAAGGAGAAGGCTGAAATGATACTTTCATTAAAGCTACGTGTCAAACATAAATTTTATTTTATATGTATTTTAATCTTGGCCAAGAGATTTTGTATAAGCAGCCTGTTTGTATTATTTACAGTCCCGCTGTAGCACAGCGTGGTGTTCCCACTATTCGTTTTGTGGTTCCCTCACCCCTGGTGCCTGTTTCTTAGGTGCCTTCTCCTCTAGAGAAGTGAGTGGGGGAACAGACATCTCCCTTCATAAGATTCTAGAGGGGCGGTTCCAGGTGAGGAAATCCGAGACCGTCAAGGTCCAGGTGGAAGTACCTGCTCGCGGCGCTGGTGGCAGAGGCAAGGGTAGAAGCCAGGCCACTCAGGCTCCAGCCTTCTTTTTTTCCCTCTGTGTGGAGGAGCTGGATTCATTTGCAGGTTCTGCTGTGAATTCTGCTGCAGCTCCTGGAGGCAGGCAAGGGGTGGATGTTACCCTGACTCCTTACGGACGGGGAAACTGGCCTTCCGTGCACGTGCGGCCATTCATCCCAGAGGCGGTGGCAGGCGTCCTGCCTGCGTCACGGGGTTTAGTTCACCTGAGCCTGGTGCGTGACCTCTTCTACCTCATCACTGACCTTCTTAGAGTAGTGTCAGAGGCAGGAGGATGATGGAGACAGAAAAAGCCTTTCTCTCCCCGATGTATTAAAAACATCAAAAAAAAAAAAAACCCTCAAAAACCCACCCAAGGCAAGGCATTAGGAGGCCTTGCACCTTGCGGAAGGAGACAGTGTGATGTGGGGATTGAAGAGCCAGGGGCCTGGAGCCAGAAGGCCTGGGATCCAGTCCTGACCCACCACTTTCTACTTCGATGACCGCGGGCAGGGTCATGACCTTTCTGTGCCTCGGTTGCTTCTGCTGGAAAATGGGAAGAATGATAGTGGCTCCCTCCGAGGACTGCTGAGAGTGACGTGAATGACTGTGTGGCCTTCCTGTCTGCACCGGCAGGTGCCGCGCGGCATCAGCTACCCTTTCCCCTGCTTGGCTTACCCGCAGAATGGTAGTAATCACAATAGCAGCACCTCGCCTGCTATTCGTAGCAGGTACCATGGTGGCACATCCCACCTCCTTGTGACAACAGTGTCTCGCACCCCAGTTGAGAAATCCCAGCCGTTGCTGGAAGTCTCACCATTGCTCTCTCTGGTTGACGCTAACTGCCCTGCCTGTGGTTTCCCCAGAGGCCTGAGTGTGGTCCCCGATGAAGAAGTCATTGAGATGTACGAGGGCTCCCACGTGCCTCTGGAGCAGATGAGCGACTTCTACGGAAAGGTACTGAGACGTTACTTATTTATTAAAGCAGCCTGTCTTTTTCCTTCTCAAAACTTGGCCTGGGAGCTTTTGGATCTTGAACCGCTTGACTCTCTGGCTGCTCACAGGAAATTGATAAGAGAATTTGGGACAGTTTTGAGAGACCCTCGATTTGGGAGAAATTAGTCTGTTGGTCGCCTCTGGGTTCATTCATGAAAGTGCTTGTTTTTCAGCCCTTTGCCCCTAGCCGATGAAGGCTTCTCACACCTTCATAAGACCCACCCCAGTTTGCTGCCACCTCCCTTGGTGTGTCTCCACCTTCTGGATTAAGTCACTGGGGGTCGTCAGCGTGGCAGCTGTCGCCTCCCCTGAGATTAAGGGCAGCAGGTACCCTGTGCCTCAGGGAAACCTCTCCCTGTCTAATTTTTTTTTAAACATCTTTTTATTGCGTTATAGTCATTTTACAATGTGTCAAATTCCAGTTTAGAGCACAATTTTTCAGTTATACATGAACATATATATATTCATTGTCACATTTTTTTTCACTGTGAGCTACCATAAGATCTCGTATATATTTCCCTGTGCTATACTCTCCCTTTCTAAATTCTGTGGTCCTCTTTGCTCTCAGAATTTTTGTTTCTTATCCTGTTAGATGTGCTGTCTTGTTTGCATTGTCAGAATGCAAGGAAGATGCCTAGTCAGCTGGTAAACTCAGTGTAAGTCGAAGGCATTCAGAAAAGACTCTTTTCTAAGCTCCCATGTGGGCTGTCTGTGGGGGGCTCACATTCAGGAGAGTTCAGTGGCTTTTTATGCCATTCCATGTCCAAGAATCAATGTGCCAGCTTTCCTCTATGCTTGATGAAAGAGTGTGGTCTGGAAGTGGGATGGAGGAGTGTGGAAAGGAAGGGTGGTTAGACTTTGGGGGGAGTCAGGGCTTGGCTATTTCAGCTATGCTTGGAGAGAGTCAGCTGTGCCGTGAATGACAAGAAACAAGGCGAACACTGTTAGCTTTTTATTGCTAGAATTTTCCCTTTCTTGGGGGAGGGAGCCGGGTTGACCACCAGCACCCCGGGTGGAGGTACAGTCTGGCTCTGCTGCGGAGTTGCCTCTGGTGCTGACGTGTCCCGCCCTGCCCGCAGAGTTCTCATGGGAATACCATGAAGCAGTTCATGGACATCTTCTCCCTGCCCGAGATGACACTGCTGTCCTGTGTGAACGAGTACTTTCTCAAGAACAACATTGACTACGAGCCTGTTCACCTGTACAAAGATGTCAAGGTGGGGTCGACAGTGGGGGTCGTGATGCTGTTGTATGTTAGGAGAACTGGACATCAGTCAAATTTGTTGTTAAAAGAAGAGGTTACTTGTACTGTCATCTGAATTTCCATGTGCATATATACACACACCATTTATACAACTTTGTGTATGTTTTAAAATTTGCATTCATGTTCACGTGTGTTTGTGGATATTCTCATTTATTTCTAATAAATATATTTAAGCATCTATTTAGATGTAATATAAAAAGATCCATATTTACAAACTGTAATGTTTTTATTATGTATTTAAGACTCATTTTAAATATTGACTGCCCTGAATCATGGGTTTTAGGAAGATATAGGATGAATTATAGTTTCTCAGTATGTCTGTTGTTATTTGAACTCTATTTAAATATTTAGTTTCTGTTCTTTTTGCTCACACAAATACTTCGTCTCTAAGAATCACTTGTAGTTATGTAATAACCCTTTGCATTCATGAGGAAAGACATTTACTAGAAAGTTCTGTTTTTACTCTAAGTATTATTACCACTAATAGCGAACTCATGTAGTTTCCTGTGTTCCTGGCACAACTTTTCTGAATTGTTTATCCATACTAACTAATTAAATCCTCACAATCATGCCTTGAGGTGGTATCACGCTCATTTTACACAGATAAAGAAATTGAAGCACAGAGAGGTTGAGTAACTTGCCCAAGGGCATACAAGCTAGTACAGAGCAGAGCTTGGATTCCAGGCCTGGAAGCTGGGCTCCAGCTTGCTCTTAACCTCTGCCTTCTGCTGATGTGAAGTTGAAAGAGGCCTGTGCTGGCAGGTGATGGAGGGTGAGCTTCCATTGCAAAGGTGCTCATTCCTGGCAGTAAGCTTCTGCTAATTTCTGAAGGCTTATGGCCCAGATTTTCTTGCAGCCCAGTCCTTTGCTACAGGCGCCAGCAAGTTTCCTTGGGCCTCCAGGAGTTCCCGCCTCCTCAGAGCCACCTGAGAGGGGCTGTGCTCTGATATCTGCCAGGCGTCTGGCTGCTGCATCCCTGGGCGCTTCCCTGCGTCTGCCAGCTGGACCGCGTCTCAGCCTGACCTGAAAGCTCCTTAGCAGCTCCTCGCCTGTCTGGTAGCACTGAGAAGAGGCTCCCATCATTGGCCTCTGCCTCTTTTTCTAGATCACAGAACCTGCTGTTGGGGTCTAGAGAAGGGTGCAAAGATGAAAAGAGCAGTAATTCCCTTTGTCCGCATGACCTGGAATCATTTGTTCGTGATACTGCATATAAATTACTGTTCATCCTGTGGGGCTCTTTTCAGAATTGTTCACACCAATTCTTCTCCTCTAAGTGACTCTTGAAAGTTGCTTTGGAAACTGCTGCTATCACCATGGAAACTTAAGTTTCTTCCCAAGGGGCTGTCTCTGATAAACGGACCGGAATTTGAATTTCATTTAGTGCTCGGATTGTCTGCCTTCAGCAGACAGACGTTATCCCAAATGCCGTTTCACTTGCGCTCAGGCGATCTTAGCTGTTCTCTGACTGATAGAAAATGTCTCTCTTGACAGGATGCAATTCGGGACGTGCACATCAAAGGAATCATGTACAGGGCAATCGAAGCAGACATTGGTACGTACCCGACGTTATCGTGTAGACCAGCCTTTCCCTTTGCTGGGTCATCCTGCAGGCATTTTACTCTCACTCCACGCGCTGAGCAGGGGCTGCAGGACCTCTCCTGAGTACAGTGCAAGGACTTTGCATCCTTGTATCTCAGTTGTCTCCCTCCCCTTTGTCTCGGAACTTGACATAATCCCAACTCAAAAGGAGAGGAGCTGGCAGCTGCAGCCACTTAGGTTTTTCCACTTAGACTAAGGAGAACAGGGTCTTGGTTACGGATGCACTGGGTACCAATACACCTCTCTGAATCAAGTTTCCTGAAGGCTTTTCTTCCCCCAGCTGCCGCAGGCGGTGCTGGACCCGCCTGCCCCACTTAGGAAGCGCTTGCACACGGACTGATTTCACCCTGGATCTGAGTGTTCATTTTTCTCTTGCTCTTAGATAAGTATGTCTGCTACGCCGAGCAGACCCGCGCGGTGTTGGCCAAGCTGGCTGATCACGGCAAGAAGATGTTTCTCATCACCAATAGCCCCAGCAGCTTTGTGTAAGTTCTTCTGCGTTTACTTGCTGGCTTCGGGCTCACTTCCTGTATTCTGTGTATTTTAGAAGCTAGAAATTTGGAAGAAAAAGTCACAAGAATGGTTAACCCCTTTAACCTTAGACTAACCGGCTGGCATGTTGTTCTAGGGACAAAGGGATGAGGTATATTGTCGGAAAAGACTGGAGGGACCTGTTTGATGTGGTCATTGTTCAGGCCGAGAAGCCAAACTTCTTTAATGATAAGCGGAGGTAAGTGTCTGTCTTTCCAGGGTCTAGATTTTCTTCATTTGCTGCTGTGAATACTTATTTGTCTAGATGAAATCCAACTGGAAAATCACAAGCACCTAACATTATAGCTTTTGATTTTTAACCCTTCAAGCAAGTAATTGCAAGGAAGGTGGGATTAGTACATAGCAGACAGCTTGTGCCTATTGAAATGGTGTAATTCAACACAGGCTGCTTCAGTGAGTTCAGCTTTAAGAAAACGATCGACAGCAATGAATAATCCAAACTTAATATCAACACAGTAAATTAGATCTCATGATGCAGACACGCTGTGAAGCATAACAAAACAACAGCAACAAGCACCCCGCCCCCCATGCGTATCTCTTTAAATAGAGCTCTGAATGGTGCATTGATGATTGCGGTGGGATTTTGCAAAAGTTCTCTGCAACACAGGTTTTGCATCAAGTGGAGTAAATCTCTCCAAAACTTCGATGAAGCCTTTCTGCCACAGTAGCCTTGGGAAATAGAGGAATGGGGAAGTTTGGGTTGTGATGGTAACTGGGTGTGCTCTTAGCATACAGTGACTTGGGTCAGGGGTCCTAAAATGTCTTATAACCTGTGGGACAGACCAGTTCACCAAGAGCTCATCCCTGCCAAATGTCAGTAGTATGAGAGTTAACTGCACTAGAATTATAAGAATAATTCGTGTTTGTTTCATAATGGCCTGCTTTTGAAACGCTTTTGCCCACATTTCTCTATTTTGCGGTTGGTAGTCATGCAGCTTTCCCCTCCTCTCTGCTAGGTGATTAAAAGCATCATAATTTGGTGCCTTGTAGTTAGTGTTGAGTGGGCTAAATTCCTCTTGTGATGCTCAATTCCGCTTTTCCAAGTGTCACAGTGACTCCTGGAAGAGGAGGCAAACCCAAGAACTGTGTGCAGAGACTGAGAATTCAAGAGAATGCAGGAAAAGCTAGAGTGTTGATCAAAACCAGCTGTGAACACTGGCTTGCTGCTTGGTCACTGATAAAACGCTCTGCTGCGTTTTCTTGTTAGATTCCAGGGGGTGGTCAGGGGAAGGGCCACATCTCTCCTTTCACCACAACCTCCTCCACTTTGTCATGTTTGTAACAGTGGCAGAGCAGTGCCTTAGATTATTTTCCCCGGGGGTCCCAGCACAGCTCTCTCCCTCACTCGAGGTGCCTGGGTTAAGAATCCTCCACCTGTGTTCATCCTGGTGTTATTTATAATGATGAAGGGTGGAGACAACTTAAAGGAACTTCCTAATGAGGGGATATTATGCAGTTATTAAGAGTATGGTATTTGGAAAAAAATGCAATGAAATTGTTTTATGACTGTAAAAAGTGATGTATGAAGACCCCCTAATCACAGGGGAAGTTGCTCACAGCATTGGAGGAAAGAAGATATATGTCACAACTGATCCTCATTTTAATTCATAGAAAAGAGAAAGATAACAGATATATAAAGACTGAAAGCCATGGAAATGGTGTTTCTACCTGGGTACTGGAATTATGGGTGATTTTCCTTTTCTTCATCTTATTTTTCTGTATTTTCCAGAATTTTTTGCAGTGAGTTTGTATTTTTCTAACCAGAAATGCAATCCAAATAAATGTTGCCTTAAAATGAAAAAGGACAAACAAACCTTGTTTTTTTGGATTAGTACCTCCAGGGTGAGAAACGAGGCCTTTAGTCTTACACCCCATCGTAAAATAAAATGCCCGGTTCTCTGATGTGGTTTATATCTAGAATGCTTGAATTTCAAGTGCAAAGCTAGATAAATGTACTAAGCTTTATTTCCATAAGCTTTTTTTGTGCACGGTCAAACCAGTTTGGGAACTCTGGGTTAAAGGAAGTTTCTTTATAAGCAGGCTTTTCGGAGCCATCAGTAACTTTTAAAGAGGGACATGTATAGTGCGTAGTGTTTTCCAAATTTATTTGACCCTGGAGTTCTTTCTTCACTAAACTCCTTTGTATAGCAGGGTCCGCAGTTTGGGGTGTATTGCATGAGGCCAGGGAACGGGTGGCAGGGTTTTGGTTTTGGTTTGTGATGCTCCTTTCCGTTTTCGGGGGGTAACTGTGTAGTTTCTCATACAGCCCACAGCCTGCACAGCTCCCGCGTGTCATAATGTTTCCTGTTTCTGTTGGTAGACCTTTCCGAAAGGTGAATGAGAAAGGCGTCTTACTCTGGGATAAAATCCACAAGTTGCAGAAAGGCCAGATTTACAAACAGGTATCTCATGACCAATCTGTCCTTTTGTCGCTGTGCTCTGTGATCAGTTCTGATGATAACAGCTGGCGTTGGCTGAGGCTGTCTGTGTGCTAGGTGTGGTTCCCAGTGCTCTGCCGGAACTGACTGGTTATAGCTTGGTGGCGGAATTTAAGCTTAAGTCAATGTGTTTTCAGTGGGCTTTGTCTGAGTTAACTCAGAATGGAACAGTTTTTAAAAACAAAATTCAATGCATTTTTTCCATAAGATATAAAATTTAAGATGCCAGTAGTAAACCTTGAAAATTTCTCTTTAGAAGCATTTGATCACATGGCATTTCATTCAAATTAGTAATAATTTCCTGATAGCTGTGTTTTATGTTCAGTTTTGATATATTTTGGTATCATAGAATGCTCTCATTGTTTGAGTAAATGATTGAATTGCGGACTATTATTGTGTTACTGAAGTTACTGTTTTTATATCTCATTCTTTAAAAATTGTTATATTTGTGTAATATTTATAAAATTACAGAAAACAGTGCTATTCAATACTGTACAATTTTTTTTAATACTGATACATTTCTGGATTTGGCACTAAGTGTTCTTTCTTAGCTAGCCTTAAAAGATCAGCTTTGATACAGCCACTCCACTTCTGGGAAGTGAGCCTCACAAAATTATTAAGATGTAGCTAAAACTTTGCTGTAAGAATATTTATCATGAAGTTACAAAATAGATAACCAGGTAAGTGTCCAACATCAGAGAATTGGTAAAATGAATCATGGTGGTTCTCAGCTGCTAAATTTAGGTAGCAGGTGAATATTGACATGGTCACAGAATGTTAAATGTAAAAAAAGTTAATTACAAAGAGGTATATATAGTATGAATTCTTTTTGAAAAGGACATCTGACTTAGAAGAAAGGTCTGAAATATTTCACAAAAAGGTGTTTTTTACGTTAATATTTTGATATTTGAAATTAAAAGCAAAAACCTTTTTTTTTTTCAAGTTTAAAAAAGTAGATGTTCTGGGCCATGGATTATACAAGTCTCTGTCTTACTATCATATACCTATATTTTTTCTGTTATTGCAGGGCAATTTATATGAATTTTTGAAGCTTACTGGATGGAGGGGATCTAAAGTCTTGTATTTTGGTGACCATATATACAGTGACCTGGCGGTGAGGAACTTCTCTTCCTGTTTCTTTTGCTGGGGACAGATACTGTTAGGCCCACTTATTAGGAAATTATCTTTTGTTCAAGACCATTTTCATGCTTTCAAAAAAGCCAAGGAGTGGGCCACTTTTTTTTTTTAATGTCTCATTTTTACTGATCAGTCATGAAAAAGATAATTTTTTTTGGAAATGATGACATGAGCAATTTACTGAGTTTATCAGAAAAAAAATCTTTCCATTTGAGTAATGGTAAGAAATAATGCCAATGTTCTTTGCTTTTCCTTTTATTATTAAGCTTCAGAAACATACAAATGCACCATAAAAGCTCATAAACATCAGTCAGGGTTTCTTTTTCCAGCCAGTCATTTTGAAAGAGCACAAAATGGCATTTCCAGGAAATAGCTATTATGTGAAAACAAGGCTTTTCATGCCCCTTGGAATGACGAGTGTCTCAGGACTTGAATTATGATTTAGTCTGTAACTGGAGCAAGATTGAGTTAGTCACATTTCTACCACACTTGGTTCCTTATGGAATGAATTTATGTTTGTAAGTGATTCCAAGCAAGCTTGCACAGGACACGTCTCGCAAAGTCTGAGTGAAGCTCAGTGTCACGGGGGTGACAGGAGTCAGTTTGTGTCTGGCTGTCAGACTCCACTGTTGATATTTCCGAGAATTTTGGTGCAAGCGGGACCTGCCCCATCTGTGCACGTCTGTGTTCCTCTGGTTCTGCTGGCTGTCGGCCAGAGCACACGTGCCCGAGCCCCTCTGAGGGCCATGGAGCCCGAATTTGCAGAGGTGGTGGAGGTAGAGGGCGATCCCAGTGCCTGTGTCTAGTGACCTTCTTCCCAAGGGACTCCGGCACACACGCCGCAAAATCCTGTCTGTCCAGTGGCTGGAGGCCTAGTGGGAGGAATCGTGGGCTCAGACTTAGAAAACTGAGGTTTTCATCCCATCTCTGCTGGTCATTATCTCTGTAACCTTGGGCACCTCCCTCAAGCCCTGATGTCCTTGTTTGTAAGGAGAGTGAAATAAGGTAATGTATACAAAAGTGCGTAGTAAAGTAGGAATGTAAAGTGCTCCTCTTAGGATGTTGGCACCCCCAGAGTTCAGCCAGGCAATGCAGCATCACAAGCATTGACCTCTTGCTGTGTGGTCTGCAGGCTCTGAGGAGGTGGCTCACTGTGTGCCACCCTTGAGGCACATGGGTACGTGGCCCTGGGGAGACACGCACATACAGGTCTTAGCACTGTGAGAAGTGCTTACAAAGCAGTAGTTCGTCAAGTGCAGTCCCGGTGACATCAGCATCACCTGGGAACTAGTTGGAAACGCAAATGATCAGCCTCGCCCCAGACCTGCTGAGGAGCTCTCGGGGTGGGGTCGAGCTGTCTGTGTTCTCAGCAGTCTTTCTCACTTACGTTTGATATCGGGTAATGCTGGCCTCATAGGATGAGTTAGGAAGTGTTCCTTCTTTAGTTTTTGGAAGACTTTGAGAAGGATTGGTGTTAATTCTTCTTTATGTGTTTGGTCGAGTTCATTGGTGAAGCCATCTGGTCCTCAGCATTTCATTGATGGAAAGGTTTTGCTTGCTGATTCAATCTCCTTACTAGTTAGAGGTCTGTTCAGATTTTCTGTTTCTTCATGATTTAGTCTTGGTAGGTTGTGTGTTCATGAGAATTTGTCCATTTCATCTATTTTATCCAGGTTGTTAGCATACAATAGTTCACAGTACTTTTCTTTAATAATCCTTTTTATTTCTGTCAAATTGGTAGTGTCACCACTTACATTTCTGATTTTAGTAATTTGAGTTTTCTTTTTTTCTTAGTCAAGCTTAATTTTGTTGATCTTTTTGAAGAACCAACTGTGGTTTTGTTGATTTTCTTTGTTGTTTTTGTATTCTCTGTTTTATTTATCTCTGCTCTGGTCTCTGTTATTTCCTTTGTCCTGCTAGCTTTCAGTTTAGTTTATTCCTCTTTTTCTAGATCCTTTGAAGTATAAAGTTAAGTTTTTGATTTGAGAGCTTTCTTCTATTTTTATTTTGGTGTACCTATGAATTTCCCTCTTAGCACTGCTTTTGTTGCATCCCAGAAGTTTGGGTAGGTTGTGTTTGCACTTTAATTTGTCTCAAGGTATTTCCTAATTTCTTCTTTGACCCACTGGTTGCTTAAGAATGTGGTGTTTAAGTTCCATGTTTCTGAATTTTTTGGTTTTTTCTTCTGCTGTTGATTTCTAGTTTCATTCCTAGTGATCAGAAAAGATACTTTGTATGATTTTAGTCTTTTAAAATTAAGACTTGTTTTGTGGCCTAACATACAGTCTATCCTGGAGAATGTTCTGTGTGCACTTGAGAAAAATGTGTATCCTGCTTTTGTTCGGTGAAGTTCTGTATGTGTCTGTCAGGTCTGATTGGGTTTTAGTGTTGCTTGAGTCCTGTACTTCCTGTTTGATCTTCTGTCTGGTGGTTTTATTCACTATATAAAGTGGGTATTGAAGTCTCCTGCTGTTACCGTAGAGCAGTCTATTCTCCCTTCAGTTCTGTTAATGTTTGCTTCATATATTTTGGAACTCTGCTGTTCGGTGCACATATAGTTGTTGTATAGTTTTGGTGAACTGACCCCTTTATCATTGTATAATGTCATTCTTTGTGTCTTGTAAGTTTTTGACCTAAAAACTGTTTTGTCTGATATCAGTATAGCCACCTCTATTTTCTTTTGGTTACTCTGTGTGTGGAATTTCTTTTCTAATCTTTTCACTTTCAGCTGATGTGTGTCCTTAGATTTAAAATAAGTGTCTTGTAGACAGCATATAGTTGGATGCCATGCTAAAGTTTGGAAACCACTGTTGTAAAGTGGTGAGACTAATTCATCAACTTGTCAGAAATTATGTGGACAGTGAAGATTGTTACCCTTCAGGGGGATGACCTTAGGAATGTTGCTGCATTCAGTGTTGCTGCTGTTTCTCAAAATGCATTTTGGTGCCCTCTTTGGGATAGATTTGAGAGCCGGTTTGGGGCAAAGGAGAAAATGAGTTTTATTATTATTAATTTATTACCATGTACTTTAGTCTTCGGAGTGCTCCAGAGGACTTTGTACTTATTTTCAGAAATAAGGTCCACCTTCAAAAGTTTGCCACCATTGGGACTATTTAAAAGAGTGTGCTGTGTGTAGGGTTTCATATATTATAGGACAGAGAGAACTATTGAAAGGTTTAAAGAAATTCAACCACTGGAGAAGGTAGACACTCTTAGGACTTACAGAGCCGGGATTCTAGCTTGAGGTGAGTAGCCAGAGTGAACTTTCAAAATAGTAAACTATATACCACTCTTCTCCTTAAAACCCTTAAAATCTCTTTTCTTAAAAACATCCCTTTCTCCCTCAGGGTAAAAGCTTAATTTCTTACAGCTGTCCTCAAGGCCCTGCTTGATCTCTTTCCCCAGCCTCCCTCTCTGAAGGCACCTCCTGCCTCTGCCCTCTCTCCTACTCTGCCCCCCGCACCCCTGGGCCTTTCTATTTCTTAACCCATCCCACTCCCAGCATGTTCCTACCCCAGGGCCTTTGTACTTGCTGTTTTTCCAGCCAGAATTTTTCTCCTCCCATGTATTTGCATACTTTTACTCTCCTTCCCTTCAGGTCTCTAATCCCATCTCTCTTTATCAGCCTGGTCTTCCTAACCACACTGTATAAAATGGTAACTCCTTTCCCTCTTATTCTGCTGGATTTTTGTCCATTGTGTTTATCACCACCTGCACTGTGTATTTACTTGCTTATTTTTTGTCTGTATTTCCCATGAGAGCAGGGATTTGTTAGTTTTGTTCATTATTTTATCCTCAGTATTTGGCCAGGGCCTGGCAAGTTGTAATATTTGGTAAATGTTTGCCAAGTGAGAACATTAATGACCATTTAGTATGATGATTGTATACCTTAGATTTCCTGGGACATCACTGATACTGGGTATACTGGCCTATTGTCAAATCGTGGGATTGCCATGTTTGGAATGAAAACACGATCATGTATGTTGACATTGTGTGACCATTCCAAGTCTGAGATTCTGTGGTTCCCCATAACTCACAAGGCCTGGCACGCAGTGGGTGTTGCCCAGCGCTCTGTGGACGAACTGAGTGAAGACCTTCAGGAACATCTCAGCTGAGCTTTTTTCTGTCCCTGACCTAATGTAGTTTTACAGACTGTGGTTAACGATGCCAGATCCTGTGTTTCTGTAGGGGCTGGGATTCATAGCAGTTATTTCTGTTACAGAAACTTTCTTAGGGTGAAATGGTCAAAGCCTGGGGCTAAATTGGCTTTAGTTAGATGTAATTTGTTGAATTCATCTTGGTTAATAGCTAACCATTACAATTAAGGAGTAATCCAATGAATGCCTGTTGCATCTGGGAAAGGTGGTGAAATGGTTTAAGTTCTGTTGAGATTAATGTTGACTTTTTGTGATCTTTGCAATCAGGACTTGACTCTGAAGCATGGCTGGCGAACTGGTGCAATCATCCCAGAATTAAGATCTGAGCTCAAAATCATGAACACAGAGCAGTATGTTCAAACTATGACCTGGCTGCAAACCCTGACCGGGTTATTGGAGCAGATGCAGGTTTGGGGTTTTTTTTCTCTCCTACTTTTTCCTTTAAGCTTGAGATTAGTCCACTGGTCACTGTTGTTTTAATTGTGGTTTAATTGTGATTCTAAGCTATGAGGTATAAGTCATCCTGTAGAATAACTGCTGGGGTTATTCTGCCATTTTCCCTGAAGAGAACTTTAAAAATGTCTCCCCCTTCCCCAACAAAGCCGTCTAGAGAAAGAGCTTCGTGGGGCCCGTGTCAGCACAAGTGTTTGCTTACGTCCCCGTGTCTGTTGAAATGCAGTGTCCTCACTTCCCCACTGAAGCCCATCAGGAGATTCTGTGGGTAGTGGGATTTGAGAACTTCTGCCAGTGTTTGGGTCCAATCCTGCTTCTGCCTTTAACTTGCTGTGGGATTGCTCCATTCTGGGCCTCAGTTTCCCCATCTGTAAAGTGGGATCAACACTTCAGGCTGGGCACCACAGCTTACTGAAAAGAGTCTCAAGGTAAAAGTCAAGATCCTTGTGTACAGCCTCCATCTGATTTTGAAGACAGTACCTGCAGTTTGCTGGTTCACTGGAGTTCTGTGGCAGTTTTTTCTGTCAGTTGTATAGACTGTTGGGGGCAGTTAGTGAGGAATGTTGTTCTGGTGGTGATTTCCTGGCCTGTGGCAGCTGCCCTTGGTTGCAGCTGGGACCTTCTCCCCTGTCTCATGGGGCACCTTGCTGGTTCTGCTGGCCTGGCCCACGGCCGTCTCAGCGTGCGTGCCGACTCTTTTAGGATAAGGGGCGTGGATGGCTGCCCTCTTGGCTGACACACCTGCAGCCTCTGGCCGTGGCCTGCTGCCCACGGCCTGCCAGCCTGCTTTGGAAATGGGCAGGGAGCTGTCTTGCCTGGCCCAGCTGGCAGCGAGCTCAGGCAGGACTGTGGGGAGTGGCAGGCCAGGTCCTTCCTCCAGGGCGCACACATTCCAGAACATGGGGCCCTGCACGTCCCCCAGGCCTTGCTTCCAGTGCATTCTGGCTCCAGTGCTCTTTGGCTCATCTCTGGCGAGGACTGGTTCTGTTTCCCTTACTGTGCTTGTCGGTGAAATAATTGTCTAAAAATAAAAGGCAACAGTTCTGGGTTAATGTAGTTTCGAGTCTGTGCATAGGTCGCGGCAGTACTGATGGCTACTCATTACACGCCGAGCGTTGTGCTGAGTGCTTGCTCCGCATTGTTCACTCATCGTCCTGGCTGTCCTGTGTGGGTAGCTCCAGTCTGCCGCTTTAGAAGAAGGGAACGGGGTATTTAAGAGGTTAGGTAATATGTCCTGGGTCATAAAATGACAAAGCAAGAAGGTGAACCTGGGCTGTGCGGTGCCCAAGTCTGTGCTGTTAAGCGCTGCACTGACGTGTTTCCTGGCTGTGCAGTTTCAAGAGCTCGGGGGTAGCCGGACCTCTCGCCTTGGGTGCAGTCTCTGTGATGTGGGCAGCTGTCTGATACACAAACGCAACCTGCGTGTAGATGATGTCACTGCATTTTAGCTCTGAGGACGGTTTTTGTTTGATTTTTGTTTTTTTGTCTTCCTCTCTCTGACCTGTATAAAAAGTTCAGTGAATAAGGGGTGCGTGTTTTAGAGAATAGAAGTGCTGGAAAGATTTCTGTGACTTACAGAGTTAATTCTGTAAGGTGTGTGGTTAGGGAAGGAAGATAAGGGGGTTGACATTGACGTTGCTGTCCTATTTTATAGGAGAGGAAACTGAGGCTGAGAGGTAAGTAACTGTTCCAGAAAAGTTAGTGAACAGCAGAATCAAGCTATTCAGAAACAAGAGCTTACTATGGTCCAGGCACCAGGGGCTTTACGTTCGTTTCATTCTCACAACAACTCTTTGAAGTGGGCAGTGGCATCATCCCCATTTCACAGACAAAGAGCCTGAGGCACAGAGAGACACCATCTTGCTCATAGTAAGGGGTGGTGCTGGGCCGCAAGCCGGGACGACTGGCCCCAGAGCCCCCACCTCTGTGCCGTATCGCCTCAGCTTTGGCCACTTTACGGCAGGCTGTCCGGGTGGGTTCACCAGGACACAGAGGAGGGTGGCTGATACTTTAAAAAATATCCAGATGAGTGTCATTTCTCACTGTCCTCTCCGTTTCCTTCCCATTCTCCTGCCCCCATGTTTGCCTGGAAAGCTCTACATTGTTCCAGTGATCCCGTGCCAAATGTTCTTAGAACGCTCCCTTTTTAGAGACTATTCTCTGAGGAGAGAGATTTGTCTCCTGAGGTTGGGTGTGCTCTTTTTGGAGCCAGCAGTGTCATTTGGAGCGTATTCTGGGCAGTATCACTTCGTGTTTTCCTGGTCTGGTTCCCTGGCTCTGCCCTCACTCACCTGGGCCTCTGTCTGTCTGCTCTCGTGTCTTCAGCATCTAGCACTGTGCTTGCCACATGGTAGGTGCTGAATATAAATACGCATATGTGTGTACATGTGTGTGTGCACAGCTGTATGTGTGTATGTGCATATGTGTGTGCATGTGCTTGTATATGTGTGTATGCTTGTGTGTATGTGTGTATCTACAGATATGAATCAGTTCCTTGTGGCACCCTACAGAGCTTTGATCTAGTCACATACTTTGTAAGCCTAAATTCTGTAGCGAGTAATTTGTTAATTTAAAGTGTGGAAGTTAATTGAAACATGTTCCTAGAACCTACATCAGCATCCGCAGCAGTGCTGGGCCGGTCAGTCTTCGGGTGTCCCGGTAACACACAGCCAGGGGTCGCGCAGTGGTGGCTGCTTCCTGGTGGGGTAGGCAGCAGCGCCAAGCAGGAACTCCACGTTACAAGCTCAGGGTTTTGTCTGGTGGCCGAGACCCTAAGAGGGTGACTCAGTCAATCCCTTGATCTGGGCAGATGTGATCAACAGAGGGGCCTTGGCTGCCTCATCAAAGCAG
Organism: Vicugna pacos; assembly: GCF_048564905.1. Classification (NCBI taxonomy): domain Eukaryota; kingdom Metazoa; phylum Chordata; class Mammalia; order Artiodactyla; family Camelidae; genus Vicugna; species Vicugna pacos. The sequence continues at coordinate 29,019,574 of NC_132998.1, forward strand.
ATGGTCTGCTTGTTTGGTATTTTCCTCCGGGATCTGAGGCTGCTCCTGTGACCGTGAATTGCGGGGAGCCCCACCTGTTCCCTGCGGTCATGTGCACCTCTGACTCTGGCCAGAGTTCCTGTTTAGTCACAAGAGCCTTGGAGACCGACTTGAGGGATTCCATTGGTTGGGGCTGGGCAGTGGTCATTTTCTTTTTGCCTTTTGCTCTCATTTCAGCCCACCCAGAAAATTCTCTGCTTTTGCATCTGGTTGAGGTGCTCTGCCTTCTTGTGTTTTACAAAAACAACTGTTCTCCCTCTTAAACACTTTAAAAGATAATATAATACTAAGGGAAAAAAATTAAAGCCAATTATAATTCTGCTACTCTTGCACAAATTAAAGAAAAATTTCCATGCTAGTTTCCAAATACATGCACACGTTTTTACATTTTTGTAGTTTGTGGATGTGCTGTTATACCGGCTGTTTCCACTTAACTGCCATTTTAATGTGTATACATGTTTACTTGTATAATAGGAATGTATTAAGTATGTTTATATGTGTGTTGCATGCGTGTAATGGATACATTACACACACAATATACACGTGTATTTTATGTGGATACATATGCATTATACACAGCCTTTAATAACACTTTAATATCTTGAGTTTATCGGGTCCTTACTTAATAGCTTCATAATATTCCATGTTAATTTGATGAAGGGCGGTTTGCAGCTGGGAAGTTTGAAAATGTTTTATTTCATGCAAGTGTCTGTCTCTTAGGGTTGACTAAAATTCCTCCAAGAAAAGCTGCCCGTTAAAAAAATTCTCACGGCCGAGTGAGTTTATTCACAACGAGAACCGGCTCAATAACTAGCTTGTGTCCTGCAGGTTCACAGAGATGCGGAGTCCCAGCTGGTTTTGCAGGAGTGGAAAAAGGAGAGGAAGGAGATGAGGTAAGAGTGGCCTGTTTCGAATATCACGAATCGGGCGCCGGGCTGCGCTCACTCAGCCACACACCTTCCCCAGGGCCTGCCTGAGGCTGACTCAGAGCAGCCGGTTTTAGCTGCCAGGGGTCACTGTGACCCCCAGTACCCAGACCCAGCCGTCTGTCGTTAGTGATGAATGTCATCTCTTCGAGGCACCGGTGAGCCCCTCACACCTCTCTCCCTTCCCTCCTCCCAGGCCACTTAACTTTCCCGTTTGGGTGGCTGGTGGCCCAGTTGTTGGTAATGCGGGCAGCACTGTGTGGCAGCTCTGAACCACAGTGAACTCTTGGGGCTCCTACCACCCCGGTGCTTATTTGTAACCACGGCTGTTTCAGTATCATTGTGTTTATCGGCGCAGAAAGCCCTTCTGCTGTCAGGGGAGTTCAGTGGGTGTGCATCTGAGGGAACGGTTATTCATCAGAGGCCGCGTAGACAGGCGTGCATCCCTCAGAGGATGCTGTGTCTGTGGACACTGTGGACGTGACTTTTTCTGCTCTTGTGGCTGCCGTGTCCCCGCCCTTCCCCGCCACGGGCGCAGCTGTTAAGGTCTGGAAGTAGTGCTGACTGCCTGGGTTCTGGCCTCTGAGCAGAAGATGGCAGCCTGACGTGGGTGATGTGCGTGGAGAGGGAGCAGAGTCCATCCCCCGGGGCTGCGGAGGCCTCGGCTGTATTAAATCAGTCCTCCCTCTCCCTCTCAGTGTGTCTGTTGGGAGCTTATTCTGACATGGTTGTTGCTCTCATGTGGGTATAAAAATGTTGGTGAGAGGGTGATGGGCATATGATGTGTTAGACTCTGGGTCCTCACCACTGAAGGCCAGACCTGAGCCCTACACTCCAGGGATCTCACACTATTAGAGAATGGATTATTTCACCTGTCAGAGATTTTCTTTTGAATTCAAATCTCTAACAACCTCACATCTCAATGAGATTTTTCAGTAAAAGTTTAAAAGCCATTTATGTTGCTCCACCTGCAGACTTAATTGAGGTCTTTTAATTTTCTTCTACTTCTTGTAGCATCTGTCACCTTATGAAGACAGACTAGTAGCTTTTATCACACATTTGTATAAAGGATTATTATTTTCTGCCGTGTTTATAACTGATTTACTAACAGTCAAATGGTGTTTATCCATTCTGCTGGAACGGTCTCTGTGTAGGGGTCCCAGCTACCAGACTGGATGGTGTGCCTATCCTGTGAATGTGTGATGGGGTGTGGATTTATGCACAGAGGCGGGTATTCAGGGCCTTAGAGCCTGGGGTGGGGTGAACAACCTTGCAAGATTACAGGTATCTGCCTGTAACCCAAGCTCTGAGGAGGCGTTTGAAGCCCTGTAATGGATGGTGGAGATGTATTTTCATCTCTGTAAACTAAGCCTTAATCTCTTAGACATAAAGTACTTTAAAGTTTGCAATATGCTTTTTAATTTCTCTTCTCTCTATAACCTCATAAAAACGGGGCCTTGGTCCCATTCTGCAGACAAGGGGCGTTTGGAGACTGAGAACATTCTGCATGTCTGTGGACCTTCAGAAGCTCCCGCACCCTTTGTGTTTGGGAAATGGGGGGGGTTGCACATTTAGGGGAGCCTCCAGCAGTGCCGTCTCCAGCTGGCCTGTGTGGGGAATGTGGTCAGAGTTGTTTTGATGGATGGACAGATGGACTGGTTTTCCCAATTAGAAGTCGGGGCTGCTCTAGGCTAATTTGAGTCCTATAAATAAAAAACGGTGATGTGGATTTCAGTAACTTAAAAGACAGACCTTTTTGGAAACATCCTCTGTTGCTTCTTTTGCTGCTTCAGAGAAATGACCAAAGGCTTCTTCAATGCCCAGTTTGGAAGCTTGTTCCGCACAGACCAGAACCCAACGTACTTCCTGAGACGCCTGTCGCGATTTGCTGACATCTACATGGCGTCCCTGAGCTGCCTCCTCAACTATGATGTCAGCCACACGTTCTACCCCCGGAGGACCCCGCTGCAGCACGAGCTCCCCGCCTGGGCCGCCCAGCCCCCCTTCTCCAGGCTCCCCCTCCTGCAGGAGGCCCAGGCTAAGTAGCCAGGGGCCCGCCCCGGCCCAGAAAGAAACAAGGCTGGAACCAGCGATGGCCCTGCACTGGGCAGACTTGGCGTGGATCTGAGTGAGTGTCCCTCTCGGAAACCATAAGGTATGCCTTGTGATGTTTCTTTTATACATTATGGACAGTACCCCCACTCGTGAAGATGGAAGCTCGTAGCTCTTGGGGCTGCCCTCCTGGACATGTGGGGACGGCAGCTGGCTTCCTGTTGACCCTCGGAGATCGGCCTTGTTTACCGAGGTCCTGTAACCCGTGCCAGCCTTCCTGGGAGCGGGGCTTCTCCATGCCCCCTCTGTATTCCAGCAGGTGATGTTGTGAAACTCCTCTTGACTCTTGCACCAAGAATGCACCGGACGCTCACAGGCGGTGCCGGGGTGAACTGCTGGCGGAATGCTGGGGATCCGTGAGCCCCGCGGTGGCACACACGGCAGTCAGCGGCAGGGACGGGCCCTGGACAGCAGCCGCTCCCTGAATCGCTTGGTTCCACGGCTTCAGTGCTCTGGTGCATCACCTGAAAGCAGACTCGGCCTCCCTGGAAGCCTGGTGTGAGAAAGAATGAGAGAAGTCGCAAGTCCTTGGCCTTGGTTGTCCTCCGCACCCGTTTCCTGTGTCCTGCCCTGTGCGGGGGAGGGACAAATGGTGCCCCAAGTGGCGAGCAGTCTCTCATTTTCCCAGAAGAGAAGGGTGAGGAGAAAAGAGCTTCTGGTTAAATTTCCAGACAACAGAACAGGTTGGTTGAATAAGGCAGCGAGAAACAAACAGGTGAGAATAGCCAGTGCATCTGCAGTGGATCTCCCGGGCGCCCATTACACCTGAACCCCCACTCCCCCAAGTGTTGGTTGAATGTGCTTACTGGAGAAAAATGAAACCAGAAAATGTCCTCGTACAGAGGCGCCATGCCGTGACCCCCACCGGGTGTGTTGCAGTCTCGTCGCAAACGTGTGCATTTCCAGAAGCCGTCCTTGTCTGGAGGGCAGTGAGCAGGTGCCTGTCTCTGTCCTGACTGGTCAGCCGAGGAAAGGGGCTTGAATCCAGCAGGAGGGGAGGGAGGTGGCCTCACTGCTTACCATCTCCCACCCCCTTCTCCCCTTAGACTGCTTTCCTGCCATGTTTGTGTGGCTTTTTGGGAGTTTGGGTGGTTTTCTTTAGGTGTCTGTGTTTAATGTGGAAGAGGATCAAGACCATTGAAGCTAAGAGAAACGGTTGGCAATGACCTAGCTACTGAATGTTCTCATTTCTTTCCGAGGACAAGGCAAGTAACATGCATCCTTAAACCGAAGGGATGCTGGGACAGGAGGGGCTTGTGGAGAGAGTACTTGCTTATTCAGTATTTTTAATTTTTTCATGTATGGGAGCCAGCTGTTGATGAGATGCTGGCTTGGCCTTCCACAGGCTGCCTGCCTGGATGCAGAAATTAGATGGGTTCTGTAGCATGCTCTCATGCTGCCTGTTGTAATTGGTGTGTACTTGTGATGTTTTCAATGTGTTTAAAGTAGTGAAGGGGACTCTAGACCTCCTAGGCCCAATTGGCCCCTTTTTTCCTTCTAAATTTTATTATAAACACAGTAGTCCATTCCTTTCTCGGAATGCAGTAGGCATTTGGTTCACTGTTTGTCAGTACCTGGGACTTCTGAGCATCAGAGTGATGGAGGCTGGCATTGAAGGGGTACCGGTAGATGCCCAGAACCGCTTGGTGTTGGGGTTCTCAAGGGATGTGCTGGTACTTATGGCTGATAGTTTCTGCTTTCAAGAAGCTAAGTAAGGAAGTAAGTGTTATTTTAAAACTTTGTCTTAGTTTTTATCTAATCAAGTATTCATTGGATGGCTCTTAGGTGCCAGTTATATAGAGTGTTCTGTTTACTCCAGAATGAAGTACAACTATTTTTAAAACCTGCTTTTATGTATGTCTAGGTTAGGTGACCCAAGCCTAGGGGAAGAAATATGTTTTCTGGGTGTGAAAAGTGAACTTTATGATTTACTATCAATTAAGGTTTCAGTCTCTAGGCCGTTGAACATGGCGGTGTTGAGATCTGCCGGGCAGCAGCACCTGGCCTCTGTCTGAGCAGGGCCCACCGAGCGTGTGCCTGGCGGGCTGCAAGCCCACACCGGGGCGGGCGCACAGATCTGGGCAGCCGTCTCTGTAGGAAGGACAGGCCTGCTCCTTGTCTATGCTCAGTTGGGATCGATTTTAACTTGCCACTGTCATGACTCGGCTGGGATTCGACAGGCTGCACTGCGCTTTGTTCTTTCTGGTGCGTTCCCTGGGGTGCAAGCTGATGAATGCGTATTGGTTACAGGGGAAGGGAGTCTATTCTCTACCACGTAAAACATCAATTTGGGAAGTGCACAGAATAAAATTAGTTTGCACTCTGAAAAGTATTTTCTCTTTTTAGCATCCATTAGACAGATTTTCTCAGAATGACGTTAACAAAAATTCATGGTCCAGGGGCAGTCCCTGCCAGGTGTGACGGTTGAGCAAGGCTCACCGTACCTGTAGCAGGTTGTTCTGGAAGGGACCTGCACAGCTGGTTTTTCCAGAGTTGCTTCTATAGATAAAATCTGGCTTTTAAAATATTTTAGGAGTTTGGCTTACAGCTCCCACTTTCCTCCTAACGTATATGGCCTTCTTTTTCCTTTTTAAAATTCTCTTCAGCTCCCTTGAAGCCACATGACATAAACCACCTGTTTCTGATTCAGGCACATTTCAGACCGAATTTCTTGTTGCTCTGAATGCACTGGTCCTCTTAATTACTGCAAAGGAGAAATGAAAAGTAATTTTTCCTCCTAGCTAATTTAGCTTTGGGTGAACTAAATCGCTTTCCTTCTTTTCCTCCCCAAAGGCCTTTGAAGCAGTAGTGTGTGCGGTAAATACTGGAATTGGTTTCCACTCTGCAGAATGTTTGTGAGCTGCCAAAGACCCACTCTGGGGCCCTTGTCTCAAATATGCTCTCAGAGTAAATTTGGCCAGAGGCACAGTCCCTTGATTGCTCTATTCAAGTGTTAGGAAGCCTATGATTTGCCTGCTTAATACTGATTTCCTTTAGTACCAATTTCCTCCCAACCTCCTTTTTTTCTGTTAGCATATGGGAGGTTGGTCCCAAGTTCAGCTAACTTTTAATACCCTGATGGGTTAAGGAAAAGAGTGAAATTTCTCTAATGCAGGGCCCAACAAACTTTTTCTATAAAGGGCCAGACAATAAATACTGTCTACTTTGTGGGCCTCTTCTGTGGCCCTTCCTGTACGACTGGGCACGCCTGTGTTCCATTACAGCTTGATTTATGAGAACCACCTGCAGGCTGGATTTGGCCCTTGGGCCGTGCACGGTGTGCTGGCCCCTGCTCTGACGGATGTGTCGGTGGCAGGGGCAAGGTTACCTTGCTGGAGGCGTGCAGACGAACCCGCTCACGTCAGGTGCGGCTAGTAGGTCCGCAGGCAAGTGCGCCAGATTTCCCCATGAGCTCCTCTCTGGGCATATTTCCTCATGTGGCCAGTGGTAAAGTACTGTGTTTCCAGCACATGGCATGACTGTCGTTGTGTAATTGAGCTGCCAGGCTCGGCACTCACTGCATATACCTCTCATCGCAGTAGTCTGTGATCGTGCTTGTAGTGTGTGGTGGGCTTGGCTGCCCAGGATCCCCTTCAGGACCCAAGGACTTACTCTCCTGACTGCTGGCTCACAGTCTGCAGCTGTCCATCCTCTGTGGGAGCTTCCCTTGCTGAAAAGTCCTGCCTCGGGCGAGGGTGTGGCCCGGCTCCCTTCCTGGAGCAAAAGCCCATCCAGCACCAGAGCTGGGGGGCAGGTGCGCAGCTGGGGCCTCCTTGTGTCTGCACTGCCGCCCAGCTCCTGCCCCACCGGCCCGGCTTCCTTCCCTTTTCACCCCTGCTCCCCTTCCCAGGTGTTGATCCCAAGAACAATCCCCTGAAAACGTCCCGCATGAGAACCTCCATATCTGTGTTTGCTTTCTGGGGAACCCGACCCACAACTGTGCTCTGTACTTTTCTATACTGCAGGCTTCAACTCCTAGGAAACCGTTTTCTAATTATTTAGTAGAATGACAGATCGTTTAACTTCAGACACAATGAATGCAAATTAGGTAGACTTGCTATTTATTCTGAATGTGAATTTGCTATTTATTCTAATTGTTGATTTTATGTCATATGATGTTGAACTTATTGCCAAATAAAATTTTGAATTGTCCAGTTTATTTTAAGTCATCTGTTTTATGTGCTTTAGTGGCAAAATATCACATTCTAATGCACCCAAAAATGCACATCCCTGAGAGGAGGCAGCAAAAGATTTATGGTGCACTCCTCACCGCCGTCGTCCCCACACCCCCAGCAAAGCACTGCCGCCTGTTTTCAGAGCTTGAAGACCGTGAAGTTAAGCCACAGACAGAAAATTGATGTGAACGTGGTCTTAGGCGGGCAGCCAGTAACCTACCTGGAATTTCCATCCCTCACAGACAGTTCCTTCTTTGAGAACAAGGAGGAAGACAGTGATCTGTTTGCAGTCAAATTACCAGGTAAGTTGGAAACTGGAAGCGTTTTAAGGGAAAAAAAATACTGAGTAATACTGAATTAGGAGTGCATGTTTTGATGTCAAGTGACTACTGGGTTTTGGATAAATTTGTAAATATTTTGAAGAGCTTTTTTAACTGTTTAATTGTGTGTGTGTTTAAACTTAATCCTTGACCTCTCACTGTGCCAGGAATGTCATCTCTTTCACTTCTCCTGCGGGTGGCCTGCTGGCCCTCCTCTGAGTCACTCGCCTTTTTGTGCCTGCGATGGTGGCGTGGGTGGGCTTGCTAGTGAATCTGTCCACCTTCCTTCTGGGGAGTGATTTCCTGGAAACCTGGTATTGCTGCCATCATGCCACGTCGTCCGAGCGGAGGTGGTAAGTTGTTCCTCTGCCTGAAACTGGGCTTCCTTCCTTTCCTGGAGTGGTGAGGAAACTTATGAGACTCAGGCTTCTAGAACTTTGGACTTGGTGGAGCAGAAACTCTGATGATGTGGAGCAAAGTTATTTGGGCCATGAGAGTGACAGAGAGGAGAGGCTGAGATGTGCTCCACTCAGCCTTTCACTCCTCTGTCCGCAGCAGGGACTCCCAAGCCTAGCCAGTGCTCCCCTGGGGACAGTTTGGAAATGGTGGTGGGCGGGCTGGAGGGTGCCCAGCTGTCAGTGATGCAGAGGCCCCTGCGGGTCTTTTGAGGGTGTGGTGGACATCCTGCCTTGCTTGGGGAGACCTGCACAGTGGAGAACTGGCCCTACACATCACCCGTGTAAAGTTCCAGAACATTTTCATCACCTAAAAGAAACCTCGTGTCTCTTAGCAGTAACCCCATTCTGCCCTTCCCCAGTTCCTCCCTGGCGGCCACTAATCTTTTGGTCTCTATGAATTTGCCTATTCTGGACATTTCATATAAATGGGATCATACAGTACATGGTCTTTTTTGTCTGGCTGCTTTCACTGAGCATGTTTGCAAGGTTCATCCACGATGCTGCAGGTATCAGTCCTTCCGTCCCTTGTAGGGTGAGTGATACTTCACTGTGTGGACAGACACTTTGGTTATGCATCTGTAAGTGGTGGACATTTGGAGTGGTTTTGATTTTGACATGTTGGCCATTATGAGTAATGCTGCTATGAACCTACATCTAAGTTTTTGTGTGGACATGGTTTCATTTCTCTCAGGTCTATCCCTAGGAGTGGAATTGCTGGATCGTATGGTAGCTCTACGTCTAGCTTTTAGAAGACCTGCCACGCTGTGGTGGCACCACTTTACAATCCTACCCACAGAGTAGGAGGGCTCCGGTTTTTCTGTATCCTCGCCAGTACTTGCTATTGTGTGCCTTTGATGATAACCAACCTAGGGGATGTGAAGTGGTGTCCCATTGTGGTTCTCCTGTCTTAAATGCACAGACAAGCAAACAAACAAAACAGAATTAAGAGGCACTTAAAAGGCAGATGTTGGTGATTTGAAAAGGCCCTGGTAAGCTGACCTTACCGTCAACGTTTGACCCCTCTGGCGGTGAACAGTAGTTTTGTTTCCCAAAACACTGAATTTGTTCCACTGACTTTATTTCTGTTCCATAACCAATAGTTGAGCACATTTCATGGGCCAGACCCTGTGCTGGGTGCAGAGATACAAAGACGAACAAGGGAAGGTCCTGTCATCAGGAGCTTGCAGTCTAACAGGGAAGTAAGACAGGGCCGCTAGAGTTGGGGGTGGGAAGTGGTAAGAGCCACTTGAAAGAAGGACAGCAGAGGGTCAGAGAGGGGAGCAGACCTCCTGGTTGGTGGGTGGACTTAACACACGGTCTCTCACCCACAGAAACAAAATAATCTCCCAGATCAACCCAAAAGGTGAGGTACGGCTTGAGGGTTTCACACTGTGAAATGTTAAAGGATCTTACGCTCCCGGTAGGCGCCGGGCTGAGGATTCACAGCTGAGAGCCCCTCAGGCTCTAGGGGCCAGAGGGCCGCGATGCCATCGGGTGGGCGCAGGTCCGGCCTCACAGCGCCCCAAGGGGGTCACTGCTCCCCAGCGGCTGGTCTTCAGGGTCCTGAAAAGGGAGGTCTGTGAAATGTGCAGAGGGCAGGACGTTCTGCTTGGGAATCCTGCCACGATTCGCGTTCTTTTTGGCTACTGGTCTGAGGCCTTGGTGGAGTTTGGATGCGCTACCCTCAAATACGACACCTTGGTGCATTAAATATCTTCAGCTGAAGGAATTTTTTAAAAAATGGCAGAAGCAGGAAGGTCACTCTGACCCACGCTGCCCCCTTGCCCTTCCTCCCTGAAACAGGTAATAACATTCCCATGGGCAAGGTGCCCTCCCTGTACCGGGAGGAAAGAGGACACTTAGCACCAGAGATGGGGAGTTCGGGGGCCAGGAAGTCTAACTGTTATCTTCCTAGTTATTTCTTCACCAGTCAGTACCCCTAGGCCCAAACCTCTTTCGCTTGTCAGTTCTTAAATTTATTGTCTAAAAGGTACAAAAGCTTCCTGCTCTGGTCACCTCTTGGGGTCTATGTTCTCTCGTGAAGACTCCCACGTACATGTCAACATTCAGTAAGATGAGTATTTTCTCTTGTGTCCGTCTCGGTCAGTTTACTTTTCAGACTCAGCCCAGCATCCTATGAGGGTTGAGGAAAACCTTTTCCTTCCCTATAGCCTAAAACACAATTCTTCCCCAAGTGCCCTGTGAACACACGTGTGGCTTCTGTCTGCTGCTGTCCCATGTCTCTGTCCCGTGTCTCACGCTGGGCGGTGGGGCAGTATGGACGTTGGGGCCCCCATTCTGGGTGCAGTCGCTGCTGTTTGAAGGTGTGTGGCCCCGGACAAGTCTTTTCAACTTTGCTGTAATTTCCTCATCTGTAAAGGGTCCTGATGATATTTACTTGACGGGGAGGTGCGAGGATTAAATCAGACACATTAAGGTAAAAGTACCTTACTAAAGGTGGCTTTTCCTATGACTACGAAAGGGTCCTTTCAGTTTGAAAATTCATACTAACTGGGAGAGACGCCCGAGCATTTCAGAAGGTCTAACCAGAAGCCACGCTCTAGAGGCAGCCACCCCGACCCTTCTCACTGTCTTTGGCTCTGATCAGCACCAAAGCTTTGTTAATTAGCGTTAACGGCTGTTCAAGAGGTCTAGGGTGGCTCCAGTCTGAAAGCAACACCTGCACCTTTCATATCAAAAGCATAAGAATCTAGCACATTTTGGGCTGGCACTCTCGGCTTCGGATTCCTGTGACTGGAACACGTTTGCTATCTGGTCCAATTAGAAAAGTTTAGCTGAATCCTGCATCTAGGATACTGTGACCTGCCTCAGGTGAGTCTTTCATGCACAGTGCTGATGGAGCCCTGAGAAGAGGTCAGAAAGCTGGGGAGGCATGGAGAGCCTTGAACTGGATGTGTCATTTCCTACCCCCCTGCTTTTTAAATGAGGTTGATTTCAACATAACGATGCTTACAGAAGCAGACTATCAGTAAATGCAGTTTAGCTGAACTTGCCCTTGCCATCTGGACTGGAAACTGATACCTGGGTTTGATTAAAAAACAAAACAGGATTTATGATCCAGTTAATTTTTTAGTCTGTTGCAAACATTAAATCTGCTACCACAGGCCCTGAGAACCGCATGACAGTAATGGCGTGGCCTTTCTGGGGACCAGGAGACATTCAGGGAGCCCACCCAGAATCTCCCCATTAGAACAAAAGATGCTCCTGGTGTTCTTATCACTTAGGAAATTCTAAGGGTTTTGGGAGCTCTGTGCCAGGAACCTGGGCAGAGACCACTGTGTATTTTCTATTATCTCATGTCCAGCTTCTCAGTCCAGACCTGGTACTAAATGACAGGCAGGGTATATCTTCCACATTCAGTGTGAATAGGTGCCTGCCCTGCCACGGGGTCCTCCTGGTCACCCCAGTGGAGGCTCCATCTAAGCCCAAGGGTCACTAACTCTAGAAACAAATAAATGATCCTTTCCTGGAAGACCAGAGCAAAACATGTGCTCTAGACCTAAAAGACCTCATCAAAGAAACGTAGCTCCTAAAGCAAGAAGCAGCTCTGACTAAACGCGGTGGGATCCTGGGCAACAGTGTGGATACAAGTTAAAGCAGTGGTATGTCCTACTTTGCACCTGCTACCTCATCGATGTTTGTGGCAGAATTCAGCCCCAGATTTCTTCTCCTTGTGACCTCTCACCTTGTCACGAGGTCGGGGGTGGGCAATCCCTAATTCCCTCCTACCTCTGTTGGATGCCACCCACCCCAAAGAGCGCAGGAGCATCGAACCACCGCACAGTTTCACCCAGCTTGTGTCACTCATTTTTAGGCTTGCTGCCTGGAGACATGTTCTAGAAGTGAGATTTGCTAAAAGACATCATTCCCTTGCACCCTGACTGAGCCTGTTCCTAGATACGAATGCAAACTCACCGTGAAGGGGTTGTAGGAAGGTTCTGGGGTTGCTGAAGTCGTGCTCTCGTACACGGGGTTCGAGATATCCTCAGGCTGCTGCTTGCCAAGAGCTGCAACGTCAATATCCTCGTCCGACTGCTCAGAAAGACAAGTGCAGGGCTGAGCACCACAATGTCCACAAGGTGGGAGCAGAGCATCTCATCCAAGTTGGCAGGTAAAGCAAGCCCTGCCCCCACCTCCGGGAGCTTTTCCTTTTTATTTTATTGGGATCTGATTTACATGTAATATCATGCACCAGTCTTAAGTGTTCTGCCCAATGACTTCTTAATATGTCCACCCCGGTGTGATCAGCAAATAGCATTTCCATCCCCCCGGAAAGTGCCCTCATGCTCCTTGACCACCATATCCAGTCCCATGTAGGTAACTGCTCTTCTGACTTTGATCACCAGGAGTGGTTTTGCCTGTCCTTGAACTTAATATGAAAGGCATCGTACAGCATGTGCACTTTTGCTCAATGTGATCTTTTCTAGATCACATGTACATGGTGCTTAGGAATTTGCAGGTTATCCGCCAGAAGGCAGTGACCTACTGCTTGAGGGTTCTGCACATCTCCACCAGGTGTGTCTGGGAGAGGCAGCAGCAGGAGAGGGTGGGCTGGGGAGGAGTAGGAAGCACAGAAGGGAGGGTGCTCGGCTGCTGTGCTGCTGCTGAACCCGGGCCCCAGTGCCTCTGCAGGGTCACCCCATGGTCAGCCAAGACCTGCTGACCTGGATGTGGGCTCATCAGTTCAGATAGGGCCAAATGCGTTATGCAGGCTTTGGCGTGAGGCCTCTGGCTTTGCAGGTCCCCCACCCTGTCCCCCACTCTTAGAGTCAGACTGGAAGCCCAAATCAATCATGCTGGGTGTTTGTCTTGTGACTCCTCCCAGGTGAACGGCCTCCAAGCCAAACCCTTGGTACAAAGGGCTACTGGCCGCCACCGCAGTCCTCACCACACCCCACCTGCCAGGAAGAGGGCCTTGGAGCTGCTGCTGCTGTTCATCTCGGGAACAGACCCCACCCAGGAGGCAGGAAGTACGTGCCGAGCATCCAAGTGCTGGCCAGCTCTCTGAAGCAGCCACTCAGCTGGTACAACAGCCCAGAGCCAGGGGCTGCATTTCAGAGAGGACCCTCATCACCAGGTTCCCCTTTTTCTCTATCTTACCTCAAAACGCTGGAAGCCAGTTGTTCTCCGGTTTAGTCGCAAGTAAGAATATGCTGCCAAAATGATGGCTCCAATGACCAGGATGATGGCAAAGGAGACCCCCGTTCCCAAGCCAGTGTGGCTTGAAGTCTGAACATAGAAAGGAGAGGGGTTGGTACTCAAAACTAGTGACTTCCCCAAAGAGGTTTACTTTCTGGAGCCTGCCCCATTCTTGCTGGCTTGAGGCATCCTGGTGCCAGTTGGGATAAAAACATGTATCTAGCCCTTACTACTTCCAGCGTCTGTTCTAAGCTCCCTTACATGAAATAATCCAATTAAATGCATAGTAACACAAAGAGATAAGGATAGTTTTTATTGTTTCCATTTTTATATGGGGGAGTGGAGACACAGAGAGGCTAAGCACTTGCCCAGGATCACACAGCCTGGCTTTGGAGCTTCTGTGCTCAACCCCTGTGCTGTGGAACCGCTCAGCAGCCAACTGTGCTCATCTCTTGCTCACACTTTTAGAACAAAGAATACTAACACTGCCACCAGCAACCGACTCTCATATACAGCATATACGATGTGCCGGAGACCATCTTCATTATTATACATTAACTCACTAGTCCCCCAAGAACTCAGGGAGGAAGGCATTCTAACCTCTATTTTGCAGATGAGAAAAATGGCTTGGTGACGTTCTGGGACTTGTCTAAGGTCACACGCTTATGACGTGGAGGGGCTCAGGACTGCTCTCTTCCCCTTCCGGTGGTTTCTCCATTGGCCCAGCCTGCCCCTTACGTTCAACAAATATTGATGGTGACAGGTGTTCTGTTGCTAATGCACTGGAGCAGGGGTGGGATATAGCAGGGCCAGGGATCCCTGAGGTCAGATGCCACAGATGGAAAGACTCCTCCAGTATTCAGAGGAGGGAAGGGGTGGACCTGGCTTCCAGTAGTAATTTGCTTCATGGCGGGTGAACATTGGGGCTCCTCCTGGCCCCTCACCAGGACCCCTGGATACTTACCACTGGAGTGGGAGGTGCTTTTAAAGGCCTGGAAATGACATGAATGATCCCATTGGAGGCAAAGATGTCCCACTGCAGAATGGCTCTTCCATCGACAAACCTGGTCTCCTAGGGAAATGAAAAGAGGGCTGGTGGGGATCTCTGACCATCTGACTCTTTTTCTCCATGTAGGCAACCCCTTCATGAAGGAAAGTTGTTCCATTTCCCCAAGGTCCTGGAGCCTGAGTTTTAGGCCAATCCTCTCAGCCGTTCACTGTCCGGACAGCTCGGAACACATCAGTAGCCCTTGGGCCAACAAGCTGATCTAAGAGCTGCAGAGAACCTCAGGGGTCCTTCTGTCCTGCCCCTTGTTTAACAGATGAGGGTTCAAAAGGAAAACAGTGTGTCCAAGATCACCCAGGTCGTAAGTGGCAAACCCCATGCCTCTGGACTCCAGATCCACTGCTGGGAACATCACACCACACTGTTAGAAAGGGATTTTAAGTGATGTAATTCCTTGCTAATCTTGCAAGCCACTGGCTTGTGTGGGCAGTCACCTGAGAGATTATTAGAAATGCAGAACCTGGTCCCACAAAGCACCTGCTGAATTACAAGGTGCATTTTAGCAAACCTGCAGGTGATTCAAGTGCCTGTTAAAGTTTGAGAAGCAGTGGTCTAAACTACTGATCTTCATTAACAAAGATCATTTATTAGGTAAAAATTAAAAACATTCATTTAGCCCTTGCTATATGACAGGCCCTGTTACTCCACATCACAAGCCTTGAATCTCACCGAATCTCCATAAAAGCCTATGATTTGATCATTGTGGTTGTCATGGTCACATCACCACCACCACTACCACCACTTCTAATAACACAACTGCCATCATCATCCCTACCATCCCCACCACCATTGTCATCATCAAAATAATGTCACCGTTACTACCACCATCACCATCACCGCCACCGCCACCACGACTGTCGTCATCCCTATTTTTCAGAGAAGGAAATGAGGACACAAAGAGGCTGGATGACTTCTCTGAGTTTCCAGAGCTAGCAAGTGGCAGAACAGGATTTCATACTAGGGTCATCTGACTTCAAGGCTCACGTGTTAAGACCTAGGATAGGCTGACAATCTGACAGAAATAAAGGCCTAGAATCAGACTGCTTTACAAAGTTTCACTTACAGTTCCTCATTACCAGCTTCTGAGGCTGGAGGTCATCATCAATGGCTTATTTCCCAAGGGCTAGGGGCTGCCTAATGGTCAGTGCGATGCCTTATGGTGCACAGCTAACACCATCCCCTGACTGTAGGTTTAGCGTTTACTTTCACATTTTGAGCTGCTATCTATTAAGCACCTCCTGGCTGCTAGGAGCTTTCCACGTACTATCTCCAGTCCTCCCAGTTAGCCCAGGAGACTTTTCATACCACTTGGCGCTCGTCCTGGCTGGAGGTGATGAGCAGCCGGCTTCCCAGCCTGGTGTTCAGGATGGTACCGTTGACGAGGTCATTGTAAAAAAAGATGCTGACATTGGAGAGGTGGTGCTCGATGTCCTGCCCAGACAGAGTCTGAGAGGAAGGGAGAGACACAAGAACGGTCTTTAAAGGCCAAGCAGTATTTTTTCTTTTTAACAATAAGAATGACACTGAAAAAAAAATCACCTCTCAAGGACCTGCCTTTTCTGCCTCCACTTTGAAAGTCATTTTTATGGTCTAAGTAGAGCTTCCCAGTGGTGTCCTGGGAAGAGCGGGTCTTGAGTGGGTAACAAGTGAGCGGAGGGATTGCTCCTCTCAGCCCTGAGGAGGGGTAGCTCCTGGGGCTGTCAGAGCCTGTGGGGGTGCTGAACAAACACTGCGAGCTCCTGTGTGTGCCATGACAGGAAGAAATCTGATGTGGATCAGTTGCATCAGTGGCCCTGGTTCTTCACCCCTCCCTGTGTCCTTGCCCTTTGCCATGTAAGTCTGAGGGCCTCCTGCTCTGACTTGGGGCTCAACCATGTGACCTGCTGGGCCAGTGGCATAGTAACAAATGAGGAGACAGGGGCTTGAAAAGTGCTGGCAGGCCTGGGCTTGCTCTCACCACTTTCCGCCATCGTTGTAGGAACACGCCCGGGCTAGCCTGCTGGAGGAGGAGAGCCCTGTGGAGCAGAGCCCCAGCCAGGCCAGCCCAGCTCAGACATGTGAGCATGCCAGGCCAAGCCCAGAAGAACCGCCAGCTGATCTGCAGATGTGTAAGCCAAATACATGTGTAGCCCCTGCACTCTGCGGCAGTGCATTATCGTGGTATTGCTGTGGTGGCAGGTAACTGATACTATCTAGAAGCACTAGTCTGAGGCGCAGACACCGGGAACCCAGCTCACCTCCTTTTCCCCCAGCCCGCTGTTCTGTGGCACAAAGAGGGTGCTTCGGATTGACGGGTCAGTCAGATGTTTCAGAAACGCTCGGCCTCTGGCTGAGCTGTTGGAATAGGCCAGCACTTCCTGGGGAGAGGACGGAGGTGGTCAGATGGTCAGCCCTGGGGTGCAGGCACCGGGGTGGCGGGAGAGGGTGGCATCACTCCTCTGGGAGTATCCCTGATGGGAGCCCTAACTCAGGCTGCCATGCATCTGCTCTTTTTCCTGACTGCTCCTTGGGAAAGTCTTAGGATGTTTCCTTTCCTTAATGAACCCTACTGTCCCAAGGCACAGCCACATCACAGACCATTCTCAACATGGTAGGCTGCACAGTCCTTTAAAATGTGAAGTGAAATCTTGAGTCTCCTCTTGTCAAAACCCTGCAAGGGCCCCCACTTCACTCAGAGGAAAAGCCAAAGTCCTTACAATGGCCCGTCAGGCCCAAACCGTCTGGCGCTGCTGCTCCTCTGAGCCCACGCCCAGCTGTCCTCTTGCTCCCGAGTCTCTGGCCACACAGGCCTCCTGGATGTTCCGCAGGCTTGCCCAGCACGCTCCTGCCTGTCAGCCTTTGCTTGGCTATTCCTTCCACCTGGAATATTCTTCCTCTGAATCTGCACGGCCAACTCCCTCTCCTCTGTTCACACATGACTCAAATGTTACCTTCTCACTGAGGCCTTCCCTCATCACTCTGTGCAAAATGGGAACCCGGTGCTTCCCCTCCCCACCGCTCTCCTTTTCCCCCCATGGTATAGATCACCTAGCATTTAATACTGTTTACTTGTTTATTCTGTTGTTTGTCTATTTTGTTCATTGATACATCTTAAAGCACATTGCAAGTGCTCAGTAAATACTCATGGAACAAATTTTAAGAAATCACACTACCCAGTTCAACTTTATCCTTGGGTATACAGGACTACTGAAGCCCAGAGAAGTTCATTACTTCGCTGAAGGGCACACGGCCAGTGGGTTTTGTTCTGACACTGCTGTCACAAGCCAAGTTCCCATGCAGCAGAAACACTGGTTTGGATGTAAATACTCTTAAGTTCTTTAGAGTATTTACAGTAACCCTGATTTTTAGACCAGCTGGGTGGCTACCTTTGGTCTGTGGACAAAGACTCACCACTTTGGGGTCCTTAGTCTAGCTTCTGCCCTGATCCTGTAAGCCCCATACTTATGCTCGGTCTCCCCTTCTTCGCTGTGTCCCTGACATTGCTAAGCCTCAGTTTCCTTATCTACAAAATGGGAGTAACAGCAGAAGTGACTTCAGCAGGTTGCATAAGGATTTATTCCTTCTAACAAGTATTTGTTGAGCACCTACTGTATGCTAGCACAAGGCAGACAGCATCCGATCCCTCACGGAGCTTATGTTCTGTGGACTGAGTGACTGTGAAAAGTGCTGTGAAACAGCTAGTGCAAAGCCCAGTGCAAAGGAAATGCTCAAGAAATGTTAGCTATTCTTATTCTTGTTATTAGCTCAGTTCTTTGCTCAGTCAACACCAGTTCTTTCTCCAATTGGGGCTTTCTCTTCATTGGACATGACTTATGGAATATTAAAGTGGCTTTATGTGCAGCGTAAAATGCAAGCTGACTCTGTGTTGATCATTTGGCTCACTGGGTGATCACCGCTTCGCTAACTGTGCTCGGCCCTGTCTGTGAAGACAACGAGCAGCTCACTCCTGCAGATCGGACTGTTAAGCTGCTACAGTTGTCAACAGAGATAAGACCAGCAGCCAGCACCAACACAGAGTTTTCTATCTGCTGGCTACAGGTCTAAGTACTTTACAAATATGAACTCATCTATTTATCAAAATGACCCTGTGAGTTGGGCGCTATCATCATCCCCATTTTACAGAGGAGGAAACTGAGGCTCAGAGGGGAAAGTAATTCATTCACGGTGATGCAACAAGTAAGGGGGAAGCCCCAGCTTCAAATTCAGGCAATGCAGCTCAGCGTCCATGCTCTTAACCGCAACTGTGAGCCCCTCTCTGCCTTCTTTCAAGGACTCACCTCTAATACCTGCTCTGAGGCATCCCCTCCTCCCCGGGGTGAAAGCAAGCAGATGTACATACCGTCAGGAAGTTTGTGAGTGAGGGGAAGGACATCAGGACCTGCAACAGATTCCCACTGCATGTGAAGCCATCTCCCACGTAGCCCGCCTTGCAGGTGCAGTTCACATCTGGAAGGCAGGAGCACACCAGGTCCCACGCCAGTGAGGCAGGGGCCTGGGCTACCCCGTCTCACCCTTGGAGACTGGCTGGCCAGGCTGAGGACCGCTCAGCAGCTGCACAGCCTGGAATCTGACGTGGAGTTGGGGCCGTTACCTTTCATCCGGTAGCAGAAGACATCCCACATTTCATTCTTGTTGCTTCTTGTCCCATAGTCCACTATCCCAACAACCCCAGAGCCACAGCTCTGGGAGGCGTAGGATGTGGGGTAGGCTACTCGCCCACTGTCCAGCCAGCCTGCCGAGCACAGGTGGTACTTGGCCTGTGGGGACACAGACATGGACGTGGGTCAGCTGTAACTTCACATTCGTTATGGGGTTCCTTTGGCAAATGTCTGATTCCCCCGTCAGACTGTAAACTCCATGGAATCCGGGGTTATGGCTCATCTTGCCCATCATATCCCTGTGTGTGGAACACAGTAGGTGTTCACCAGATTTCTGTTGACTGAACCACTGGATGGATGAAAGTGGTGTCTTTCTTTTAGGTGCCCAAGTCCTTCACACTCACTTCTCTTCGTTTTGCTCTTGAGAAGGGATTTGCTGTCAGTTATTTACCCCTGGGTGCAAATTCTTCTGCTGATGGGTTAATAGAACTCCAATTGATCATCATCACCATCCTTACCATCATTACCACACTATTATTACCATCACCATCACTATCATCATCCTCACCATCATCACTACCATCATAATCCTCAACATCATCGCCATGACACCATCCTCCTCATTACCATTATAACCAATATCATCATAACCATCATAATCCTCACCATCATCATCACAGCCTTTGTTACCATCAGCACCATCACCACCATCATCAGATATCACCATTGCCACCCTCACTGTAACACTTATTGAGAGCTTATTCTGGGGCAGGGTTCTGTTGCAAGGGCTTTTCATGTATCAACACCTCTAACACATCAACCCTTTGAGATAGAAACATTAAAAAAAAACTCTACCATACAATTGAGAAAATTGAGGCAAAGAGGGGTTAAGGAACTTGCTCAAAGTCATATAGCCAGCAAATAGCAGAGCTGAGATTCAAACCCATACAGTCTACTCCAGAGCTCTTAATCTTAAAAACTGAGTTCCTACTGTGTGACAGTCACTGTGCTGTATTACCTTTAGTCCTATACAAACATGCCAGATAGGACGGAGGTTTCAATGGCCTGTTCCAGGCCATACAACCAGCCAGCAGGAGAGAAAAATTCCGACCGTCCAGTTGCTGGGTCCTGGCATGAAAGGCTTTTGCTCCTTGGTAAAGAAATTTCAGGTCTGAAGGTCTGGCTGTGATGGGAGTTGGAGCTGTAAAATTACACTGGTAGGCAGTGATCGCTTCTATTCCCAGCAAGCAATCACTGGCAGGTAATAAATGGGCAAGGCTCTGGCTTTAGAGGCCAAGAGAGTAGCCCAGGCCAGAGCTCCATTCCCTACCTGCTGGTGGCTGAGAGCTGAGACCTTTCCCACTGACTCCCTTCACAGCCCCTCCAGACACAGAGAGCCTGAGCTATTCCGGAGACACTCAACTGCTCTGTGGGTTCAGGGAGATCCTGGGCTTGCAGCTGTCCATCTCTTTCTGGTTTCCAGCCGAGAGGTGCACACTCCCAGCTTGTGCCTCTGCCTTGGTGGTTGAACGTCATAATTGAGAACAGACTTTGGGAGTCAGGGTACATTTCAACACTGGATCTGCCACGTCTTGGTTAGGTGACTCAGGGCACGTTCCCTTTCAGAGCCTCAGTCGCCCTGTGTGTAAAACGGCAGTAGGAACACCCACCTCCAGGGATGTAAGAATGGACAGTAACATCAGTGACACACCCCACACTGCCTGACACAGCAGACGCCCAATGGACATGACAAACTGTTACTGCTCCTGGAGCTCCCTGCACTCCTCCCCAGGAAGGCAACAGCCTCAGCCTCCTCTGTTGTAAGAGGAAGCTGCACCCCCTCCCCTGAAGACCCTGCCTGCACGGTGCCCACTCGCTGGGGACCCACCTTCTGGGCGTAAGAGAGCTGGTTGTAGGTTGCAATGGTGGCAGCTTCCTTGGCACAGGCCTCTTTGGCTTTGTCAAAGGTCAGCTTGTACTGGCCCAGTGGGGAGCGCAGGTGGAACACTCCTACAGTGGTATCTGGAAGGGAAGGAAAGGGAGCACCCAGGTCAGACCCCGTCTGGCAGCGCCTCCATCAGAGGACTTTCGAAGTGGAAGGCCAGCTGTATCCCAGGGTTTCCTGGGATGCCTCTCCCCTTCGAGATGTGTGGAAGCCCATCCTTTAAAATACTTGTTTCTTTTCTATCTGTGAAAGTAGCATGTGCTCACTGTAGAAATCTGGGCCGAACAGAAACTTTGTACCCATTAAAGAACGACTCCCTCTCCCCAGCCCCTAGTAACCTCTGTTTTTTTCAGTCTCTGAGTTTGCCTCTTACAGGTACCTTATACGTGTGGAGTGGTACAGTATCTGTCCTGGGTCTGGCTTCTTTCACGTAGCATAACGTGTTCGGGGTTCATTCATGCAGTAGCATGTGTCAGAATTTCCTCCCTTTCATAGGCTGAATGATACCCCGCCGTACAGATATGCTATACTTTGTCCACTCGTTTGTTGGATTCAGTGGTTTCCACCCTTTGGCTGTTGAGAATGCTGCTGCTGTGAACATGGGTGTACAAACATCTGTTTTGAGTCCCTGCTTTCAAGTTTTCTCTGACTAGTTTCGCTGTCTCACTTCAGCTGCACCAACAGCATGAGATAAATTGCTGTCTTCTGTCTTAGTACTTTTTTCCCCTTGGCCTTATGAATTAAAAAAATTTCCTCAACTACACTGGAAACTTCCAAGAAGAGACATTGTCATATATAGTCATATATCCAATATATTTTCTCTGTTTATATATCCTGCTTCATCCCTCAAATGGATTTGAGGTGTCTTAGGACGTCATGTTATGGACTGAATATTTGTGTTTCCCCCCTAAACTTGTATGTTGAAACCCCAACCCCCACCAATGTGACGGTATCAGGAGGCGGGCCTTTGGGAGGTAATTAGGTCACGAGGTTGGAGCCACCATGAATGGGCAGAGCCCTTAAGAACAGGACCCAGAGAGCTCCCTTGTTCCTTCCGCTGTGTGAGGACACAAGAAGTTGGTGTCTGCCACCTGGAAGACAGTCCTCATCAGAGCGCAACCAGGCTGGCACCCTGATCTCGGGCTTCCAGCCTCCAGAACTGTGAGAAACTTCTGACATTTCTAAGCCACACAGTCTGTGTCGCAGCCACCCAGACAGACTAGGCCAGTAAGTAGCAATGTCAAATAGTTATCATCGAGATGTATACAGACCGCCTCACTGAAATCACCATGTCTGTGCAGCCACCATGGAAAACAATGTGGAGATTCCTTAAAAAAAGACTTACCCTATGATCCAACAATCCTACTCCTGGGCATACATCTGGAGAAAACTTCAATTTGAAAAGACACCTGCACCCCAGTGTTCACAGCAGCACTATTTACAATAGCCAAGACATGGAAACAGCCTAAATGTCCATCAACAGGTGACTGGATAAAGAAGATGTGAGATATATATCTATATATAAAACAATGGAATACTATTCAGACATAAAAATTAATATAATGCCATTTACAGAAACATGGATGGACCTAGAGATTATCACACTAAGTGAAGTCAGTCAGATGGAGAAAGACAAATATCATGTATCACTTACATGTGGAATCAAAAAAAAAATGAGACAAATGAACTTATTCACAAAACAGAAACAGACTCAAAGACACAGAAAACAAATTTATGGTTACGGGGGAATGGGGGAGGTGTAGGAGTAAATTGGAAGTTTGAGAGTAGCAGATATAAACTACTATATATAAAACAGATAACCAGCAAGGTCCTACTGTATAGCACAGGGAACTATTTCAATAGCTTGTAATAGCCTATAATGAAAAAACAGGAAAAACAATATATACATATATGCATGACTGAATCACTATGCTGTACACCAGGAACACAACACTGTAAATCAACATATTTCAATTAAAAAAATAATAAAAAATAATAAAATTACCATGTCTGCCAAACAAAGTCAGCCTAGCCAAAGACAGCCAATAAGTTCTGATTGTCCATAATGCTCGGTGCCCTGAATTGCCTTCTGACCAACTGAAGTCCCTCTTTGTCCTGGCTCAGAACGACATTTGTGGGTCCTCCATGGTCTTCCTCCGTCAGGTTTCAAGACGCCCTACCACCTGCAGCTCTGCCCTTCTCTTGGCTTTTTACTGTATTTGTGGTATAATTCTTAGTTTTATTATACCTGTGGGTTTATGATAAGCCACTCAAATCATCCTTGGAAGTGAACGGAATGTATGCCAATCAATGTGCTATTATTAAAACAACTGCTAAGAAATTGCTTCTGCTGGTGGCAGGCGCTTGCTCTTTGTTATTTAGTGCCCTAAACTGTGCTCCTCAGGTTCGGTTCCGATTCAATTCAATTGCAAGCGTTACCAAGCAACCGGGGAAGAGCAAGTGCCAGAAAATCTATGCTAGCTGACCTTTGAGCTCCCTCTGGGCTCTAAGCTCAGGGTCCAGTTCTGAGTTTCCCCCGCCCCTCACCCCTCGACTGCAGGAGCCCACTGGCTCCACTGGCTCAGGGCAATGCACGGGCAGCTTGGTCCCGGTTTTAACTATTTTTGCCTTTTGCTCTTGCGGCAGTCCCTGCCCCGAGCCAGAAGGGCAGCTGTGCTGGGCAACACTGACCTTGGAAGTGGAGGTCGGCACAGTCGGCGTTGGCGTGGCACTGCCCGTTGTCCTGTAGGCAGCGGTCCAGCGGCAGCTGCTCTGGCTCACAGTCCAGCCCGTCTCCCACATAGTGAGCTTTACATTTGCACTTGTGCTTGCCCTGCAGGGAGGGCGGGAAAGAAGGGAAAGCCCCTCTAAGTCCCCAGATCCCCACGTGCCCCGCAGGCCGCCCTCCGGGTAGGAGAGGCTCAGAAGGACCAAGAAGCAGGCCTTTCCCGTCTGCTGGCCGCTGAGTTGCTGCTCCAGCTTGTGTTTGTACAGGCTTATCCCCCTTTACATCTCAGATCAAATGCCACCTCCCCAGAGAGAGCGTCCCTGACTCCAGTCCCTTCTGCTGGCCCGATTTTTGTTCTTCCTGACTCCTGGCATTCTCTACAAGTATCTTGTGCACTCCTGCCTGTGCTGGGCGTTGCCTTCCCCCTCTATTCATAGGTGAGCTCTTGACTGCTACATCCCTGGCACCTGTAACAGCACACAGTAGGTGCTTGCGAACATTTGTTGAACCAATAAATGATCTCATTTAACCACCACCACAATTCTATGAGGTCTGTATTATCAGGCCCACTTTGTGAAGAAGGAGAATAAGGCTCAGAGAGGTTAAGCAACCAGACCCAAACCACCCAGTGCATCAGTCCAGGAGCCAAGACTCAAAGGCCAGCTGACCCTAAGTTCAAGTTTATAACCGTCATGGACATCGTCTTCTCTTCCCCCCCAGAGACATGGGGCCACAGGGCACAGATTCCACTCTAGAAAGACCTGAGTGAGTGTGCAGACAGCACTTCTCCTGACACTTCTCACCAATGTTTTTGTTTTAATAAGCATTTTATTTTGAATAATTTTAGATTTATAGAAAAGTTGCAAAGATAGCAGAGAGAGTCCCCATATAGTCTCCACCCAGTCCCCTGAATGTTAACATCTTACACAACCAGAGTTCATGGTCAAAACTAAAAAATTAGTGTTGATGCCTTACTATCAACTGAATGAGACTTTCTGTGGATCTCACCAGTTTTTCCAGTAAGGTCTTTTTCTGCTTAAGATACCACTTTGCATTTAGCCTGCTGACTTAACAAGAAATAGACTCAGGTGGGAAGAAAGCTTAGAAGAGGCCAGGGTGGAGAAGCAAGGATGAGCGAGGCACCATAGCTGCTCCCCACTTCCTTGGAGAGGAGAGACTCACCGGGCCGGTCATCTGGCAGGTGGCGTGCTCGTGACACCTGCCGTTGAGGCCGTCCGCACAAAGGTCTATCTCCGTGCAACTGCGGCCGTCCCCCTGGTAGCCCTTCTGACAGCTACAAGAGACCTCTGTGCCCTTCTGGGAGCACTTGGCGACCTTCGCACACCCTCCATTGTTCTGTTTGCAGAAATCCACAACTGCAAGAGCAGAAGAGGGGGGTTCAGTGAACCACCGTCTGTGTAAAAGGGGCTTCAGATCAGGGATGTGGGTCTCCCCAGGACCAGTGATGTGGGGGGAGAAAATGGGTCCCAACATGCCCTGCCCTTCCCTTCCCATCCTGGGTGGCCTCTGTGCTGGCCTTCGCCAACACTAGTGTCCCGTGGCTAGTACCCTCATAGACCAGGCCTGGTGACCTCACCTCTGCCCTCCCTTGTCACATATCTCTAGGTTCCACTTTGGTAGTTTTCTAAATGAGTTCAGGTCTTTAATGTTAGGACAGTGTTTTGTGTGTGGAGAGTTAGTGCACTACTGAGCACCTTGTGAGACAGACATCATTACCCTCACTCTACAGATGAACAAACTGAACTTGACAAAGGCAAACCAGCTCCAGCTGGTTGTGGGGCTGGGATTTAAACCCAGGTTGGGTTGACTCCAAAGCCCATAATTTCCCCACTGTGTTGTGCTGCTTCTTAAGGACCTTTGTTTTCACAACCCCCCAAATTTCAACGTAGTAAGAGATTAGCTCTAGCCTCTGGTGTAGCTGAAAAGCCCTCAGATTTCTCCCGCCTGATTTCCTGGCTGGAGTCGTGGCAGCTGCTTGAGCCTAGAGAGGAGGAACATGAGGACAAAAGGCCTCACCCCAAGAATGGTGAAGCAGAAGTAGCATGGGTCTTTGCCGCCACTGCTGCTGGCCCACCTCTGCACTGCCTTGTGGCAGATTTCAGAGGAGCAGGCACAATGTGGTCTCATTTCTGTAAGGAAGCTCTGCATCTCTATGTGAATACTGAGTGAAAAAATGAGTAAGTCCACGTGTCTGAGATGGGTAGCTCTCCCTGAACCTATTGTTTCCTTTCTCCACAGAAGAAGAGTCTTAGCGGGCTCGTGGTTGCCCAACTGAAGAGTACATTTCTCAGGCTCCCTGTGTGACCGATAATGAGGTTCCAGCCAATGGGATCAGAGCAGAAGGGACTTCAGCCACTTCTAGGTGTGTCCTTAAAGGGAAGGAGGTCTGCCTACTTCTTCTCCATCCTGCTGCCTGGGATACGTTTATGATAGTGGCCACCTCGGGCCAGGCAAGTGAGTGACGGCAGAGCAACAAGACAGGAGTCTGGGCCCCTAGATGACCTCTCAGAGCGAAACCCTAGGTTAGCCCTGGATCCCTCCATCCAAACTGCTACATGAGACAGAAATGAACATCTAAACATCTGCTTTGTTTATGCCAGCGTTCATTTGGGTCTCTGTGTAGCTGAGCCCATACTCTCACTGCTAATGACAGAGACACTGCAGTGTTCAAAATGGTTCTCAGCAAGTGCTGAGGGTATATGTAGGTTTAACTGTTGTTTTCAAAGTATTGTATTTTCTGAATTTTTGAAGACCGAGTTGTCTGTGAAGTTATAAACATATTATAAAACAAAGTGCATCACAGTTTGCAAAGCAATTTCAGCACCATGCCCTGGGAAGTGGGCCGGTCAGGGACGAGCAAACCCACTGAGGAAACTGAGTGGCAAAGAGGGGAGGTATTGCCAAAGCAGCCCAGGCAGGAAGCAGAAGGGCTGGGACGGAGCAGAAGGCCTCTCACTGCTCTCTCACACATGCACCAACGGGGCCTACCTGTACACGTTATTCCGTCCCCTTCATAATTCAGGTTACACTCACACGTGTTGTTTTCCTTACAGGTGGCATGAGCAGAACAAGGAGGTGTGCACACTGGGGGCAAAACTGTAAAGAAAGAGGCCACCATTCATCCTGCACTGTGGTGTGAGGTGTTGGGCCCCACCTAAGGCATCTTCCCCAGACTCGATCTGGCCTGTCCCTGTGTTTCAAAAGTGGCCCCTCACAGCAGGAGGATGGGGTGATTTGCTCAGGTCCCTCCCAGCCTGGAGATTCTGAGATTCCAGAATCACTCCTTTGTATCTAGACACCATCTCTGGAACATTATCCAGATTAAAATGTGAATGTTACCTTTCGGGGAACCAATTAAAACTTTATACCTCAAAATTTGCTAGCAAGGGTGAATCTGGCAGATTAGCTCTTTGACCCAAGAATATGGGGCTCCAGAAGGTGGTGGTTAATTAAATTGGAGGAGAAATTCCACGGCCTTCTGAAGACTCTGTTAAGCGTGGGAGAAGTCTGGAGCTTTGGTGATTGGAAGGGACTGCAGTATCAAGAGGCAGCATGAAGCCATGGGGTGGGGGGGGGAGGGGCGGGGTGAGCAGGAGGAAGAACTGAAGTTAGGGGACTGATGGAATTCTGGAACGTCAGGTTGCTGACACCCAGAGGAAGAGCTTCGTCCTGCCCTTCTGCCCTCGGGGAAGATGAAGTCACAGTGATGCACATGGGCTAATTCATCCTTCACACCTCAGACCTTTGACAGGAACATAGGGCTTGGGGTTTTAGGGAGGCCTCAGAAAACTGACAGCTCTATGAGGATCAAGGTCATGACGACGACAGTGATGCATGATGATAATGGCAGCTACTGAGCGCTTCAAAAATATGACCCCAACCCTCATAGCAATCCTCTCCTACAAACAGAGCAAAGGCTCTCTTTTCAGGGACGAGTGCATCAGGACTCAGGAGGGTGGCTCAGCTGAAGGCATTTGTCTAGTAAGGAGCGGAGTCAGAGTTCAGACCCTGGACTCCACAGAACTGTGCGTTTTCTGTGAAACCCTCCACCTCTGTGTCTGCACACATCGGGCCCGGACCATGACAATGATCCCTGGGGACCATTCCTGCCCAATCCTGTATCCTCTGCTTGAGGTCGGACTTTCCATGATTGATAGGATTGTGTGCTGGTTTCATGAGCTTGAGTTAAATCTTTTCATCAAGTTTCCTTCAAGTCACCAGTCCTCCTGGGGCCTGGGGCGTCGTATTTTCCTTGTGGAAAAGGGAACCATATGTTATCTGGCCTTTGTTGGTTTTTTCCAGGTGTTGCTCAGACCCCCACCCCCAGTCGGGTGCTCCCGGCAGGGTCTGTGGTAGCACAGGGTTGCCGGTGACTGACCACTCCCACAACAGACCTGTCTGCTTGTCACAGAAGCGGCCCGTCCACCCCGATTCACAGACGCACTGCCCGGAGCCCGTGATCCCGTCATCGCACTGTCCGTGGTCCGAGCAGCCACAGGCTGGAAAGCAAGTTGGAGGGTAATCAGAGATCAGGGACTGAAATGCAATCAGTCAGCTCACTGGACACCCATTGGCTGTGCTGCCAGCATGGGAGGCACTATGCTGATGTGACAATCACTCATTCATTCATTCATTATTCTTTAAAAAACAATAACATACTCAGTGGGTATCATGAGGCAGGCACTACTAGGCAACGAGATTACAGGGGAAACTTTAGACCCGGGTGCCTGTTCTCGTGGCGCTTACAGCCTAGGAGTAACTGGCAGTAGAATATTATAAATACGCTGCATGTTGTAACAAAGGAGCAGAGGGTGTCATGGAGTATGTACTAGAATAAAAGGGGGAGGGAATCCTCATCCAAGTCTCCTAACAGAGAAATCTATTTAACAGTAAAACCTTCAAGACGTGTACCAATCCTCACGCCGCTTGCCACCTCCAGCACCAACACCCTGGCCCGAGGCACCCCAACTCTCACCTGGATGGCGGCACTCGCTTCCCCAAAGTTGCCGCTGCTTCTGCTTGTGCTGCCCCACAGTGTACCCCCCCCAAGGCAGCTGGGGTGGTCCTTTCTAATCTCCTCAGGACACCGCTCCATTCAAAATCCACCACTGGCCGCCATCACACTTAGACTAGATGCTGGAGACTTGTCTCTGCCAAGAAGCTCATATGTTATCTGGCCTCTAGTGACCTGCCGATTTCATTTCATCCCTCTCTTCCTCTTTGCTCACTCTGCTCAGCCATCTATGTTGTTCCTTGCCTGCCAAACCCACTCCAGCCTCAGGGACTTTGCACTTGCACATCTCTCTTCCAGGAAAGCCAGCCCTCTAGTCTGCACTGTTTAAACTGCTATTTAAAAGTAAACTAATTTTAAAAAATCAGTTCCTTAGTCATAGATTTTGAGTACTCAACATCCACATGTGGCTAGTGGCTACCATTCCTGATGGCAGAATTATAGCACATTTCCAGCATCACTGAAATTCGACTGGACAGAGATGCTGGTATCCCCTTGCCCAGCCCCCTCACCTCTGTGAGGTCTCTGCTCAAATATCTCGTGAGATGGCTTCTGGAACAGTGCCTCCTTTCTTTCCTGTTCCCTTTCACTTGCTGCTTTTTCTTTGTACCTTTATGTCTATTTTTGTTTATGTCATTTTTGTTTCCTCCCTTTGAATGTACACTTCTTGAGAGCAGGGATCCTGCCTCCCTCCCCACACTGTATCCGTATCACTTAGAATAGTTCCTGGCTTTTGAGCAAGTCACTTAGCCTCTTGGAGCCTCAGTTTCCTCATCTGCTAAGTGGGGATGATAACAGTCCCTACCTCAAAGGGTTCTTGTGAGGATTAAATGGTACAACATACCTGCCTGGCACATAGCAGGCACTCCATACACGTTAGCTATCACTGTTAGTAAGGACTCAGTATGTACGTGGTAGCTGAACAACTGAATGAGTGAGTGTTGGCCGGCCACAGCTTACCTTAGTGGCTGCCAGGGATGTGAGTTTCACTTCTAGAGATGAGGCTCTTTCAGTGGATGGAAACTGGGAGTATATCCAAAGAGGAAACAAGCATGTGAGGGCAGGCAGATGGGAGGTGGGTGGCCAGGAAAAAGGGGAAGGATGCTTCCAGGTCAGGCAGATGGTATGGATGAGGACAGGGAGCACACAGCTGAATGATGGGCAAAAGCACAGGGGAGTGGGTGCCACGTACGCTGACAATCAGGCCCGAATCTCCCTGGCCAACACAGCTCACACGCCGTTCCGTTGAAGCCGGTGTTGCATTTACACTGTCCCGTGGCTGAGTAGTAATCGAGGCAGACACCCTGGTTATTACATGGGGTATCTGGTCCTCCAGGGCAGGCTGGAAGAGATAAAACAGCAGCGACTCAAGTCTCCCCAGACCCAGAGCAGCTCAGCACCTTTGTGAACATGCTGCTAGGCCGTCCACAGCTGTGGGTTTCCACTCCATTAGCCCAGGGGCCCGTGGCCCTGGGGACACACCCATAGTGTCACTGGATGTTTAGGGTAAGCCACTGGCCTATGGCAAGTGAATGTAGACGTATGTGATAGGATTGTCAGGGCGTTACACTGCACTGTGCATTGTACTTAGGGGTCAGGAGACCTGGATTTGCATTGACCTGGGCTGAGCAACGGGGGAGGGGGAAGAGGGGGGAGGAGGAGGACGACGACGACGACAACCTGGTGCCCAGTGGGCCTGTACCACGTTGTGACTATGAGGATCAAATGCAGTACTGTAACTGAGAGCATTTGAGAGTATGAAGCACTAAACCAAACAAATACAAGGGATGGCACTGACTTTTGTGAATGGTCTACACTTCAGTGATAAGGAGTGGAATGGAGGCTGAGTGATTGTATGGACTCCCAGCCCAGATTTTTCTCAACTGGACTGTGATGAAGTATGCATGGTACATAAAACCATGGCTTCTGGAGACACAATGTGAGACCTTGGGCTTTGCTTCTTATCCAATCTGTGCCTCCATTTCCTTACCTGTGAAATGGGCATGACAATGGAACTACTTCTTAGGGGTTGTTTTGAGGTTTAAATGTATTACCATACATGTGAAGTAACACTCAGTAAATGTGCTTGCTTAATGCATGGCGGACAGGAAGTGCCACAGTATCTGTGATGCTGTTGCTGCTGCATTATTGGCTAGAAGTTGTGTCAAGAACCAGGGGTTTCAGGAGCCCTCCTCTGAGTGAGGTAAGGAAGGTGAGGTAAGGTGAGAGTGAGGTAAGGGAGGGAAGGTGATGTTACACATCCTATAGCAGGTCACCCCCCACCCCAGGAAATAAAGGCTCACACATATCATATTGGTATAGCATCTGCCAAGGCAGCATTCAATTAGATGCATTTAAACTAGAGTGCTTAGCACTGTCACGGACTGGCATCAACAGGGAAATATGGTGTTTTTAGCACTATGGGAAAAGTCTAATGCTATGTTGTTAAGCACAAAAGCACGGTACACAATTTACAATCTTTGCATGATAGAATCAACTCTGTAAAAAACAAAACATGGCAATGAAAAAAAAGGAGAAAGAAAGCTACACAACCCTTCAGGATGACTGCCTTTGGATTTTTTTCTAACTGGAGTCATTAGGCATGATGTACTGCCTTCCCCTCCCCAAACACACACACACACACACACACACACACACACACTTTTTATACTTTCAATACTTCTAGATGCTCCACAGTGATTGTACAATCCTTTCAGAATTGTGAGGCAGTAAGAGGCGCCCTCACCCTGACAGTCTGGCCAGAAGTAGCCCTTGCAGCACTTGGGGAGCTGTATCACCAGGGTGCACTGCTGCTTGCAGCCTTCCAGGTTCCTCCTGTAGGGCAAGTCGTACAGACACTTCTGCTTCTTGCCCTAAAGGAAGAGATCAAATCATCCCTCTGCCTTCCACCACCCATACTTGGGCTCGTGGGCTCTAGTCTGCCTCCAGTGGAGGATCTCGGGTACTGCCCAAGTAGAAAATGGGACTCAAGGGCCACGACCCCTGGATGGGGAATTCTTAGGGGCATAGGGTGGCAAATGAATGGGGGAGGGGGCAGAGCTGGTTAACAGAAAGATTTCTCTCCAGTCTTAATAGGAAGGACTTTCTGACCCTTAGAGCTGTTTGCAAAAGGTGTGGCTGCCTGGGGAGGAGGTGGGGAAGAGGCAGCTTTCTGTCAGGGGAGGGTTCTGTGGCAATGCGCCAAGATCATCAGAAGAGAAGGTACAGAGTTACATTTTGTTCTGTTTTGTTAGAGGGGTTACTAGTAGAGTAGAGCAGAAAGAAACTGGCTTTGGAATAAATACCCACATTTTAAAACTTACTTTTTCTAATTACCACAAACAGAATTGTTATTAGCTCCATTTTATGGAGGCAAAAACGTATAGGTTAAGTAACTTGCCAAAGATCACCCATTAGAATTTGACCCCATATCCTTGGACTCCAAATTTCATTGGCTTAACCATCACTCTTACGCTGCATTTTGGGCTGTAATCCTAGCTTTGCTTCTTACTGGCTGTGTGGTCTTGGGCTGCCTGCCTACCCTGAGACTCATTTTTCATAAGTGGAGGTAATATAGCTTCCTATGAGTATTATAATGAGGAATAGGGATAATATATAAATAAAGGGTCCAGCACAGAGCCAGGGACATAAACAGCCAACAAAATGCAACTATTATTTTTTATAATTATAATTTTCTTTGCCACCCTGTCTAGGCCCATAATCCCATGATTTTCTAGACTGTTCCTAGAAGATGGATAGTGGGTTGACAGGTTGCCTGGGATAAGAATGTTCATCTCAACCCCTTGGCCTGATTGTTGACAGACAGACATAAATTACGGTTACACAGAGTTATAACACACCCACAGATGCATGCTTATGCATACACACTCACCCCTAAGAGAAGACTGGGGTCTGACAGGGAAACAAACCTATCGCTCTCCAAACATTATCACTATGTGCACAGTTACCTTTGGTTTGGTCCACTTGGGGCAGCTGGGCGTATTGACACAGCTCCCACAGTTCCCCTAGTACGCAAGAAAAGAAGCACTTGTAAGTCAAGAGTATTAAGAAACACAAGAAAATGCCCCTGGTTAATGCCTTGATTAGCTGATCTCAAACTTAATTAATCTTGATTAAGATTCTGGCCACAATCAGGAACATAAAAGCAAACACCTGCAATTTTGCCATGGAGAATTCCAAAGGTCTGCCTTGTACCTCAACTCCTGGGGTTAGTTCTCTGAGATGAAAATTTCCCTGTTAGATGGAGGTGGACCAGGAGAGGGTCACACAGGCACATGATACGGTGGTCATGGGAAACGTGGGTGCATGTTCAGTTCTGTTACATATCCACTGTGATAATTTAGCCAATCACATTCTTTGATCCTCAGTTTTCTGATCTATAAAATAGGGATGGTAATTCTCTGGTGCAGCTTGATCTTCAGGGGATTGGTGAGGGAAAACGCTTAACTGGAAAAAATGTGTGTATATGTATTTTGGAAGTTAAGAAGGCCAGGACCTCTGCAGCAGAAAGAACAACTGTTTTTTCACCTCCTACTTTGGCTGACTGGCATCCTAATAATTTGGGATGTTTAGTGAATGCCTGTAAGGTGCCAGGTACTAAAATCAACTGGTGACAGACTTTGCTGAGTAAGTCACTTCACCTCTTTAAGACTCAAGTTTCCAAATCTACATAATAGAGTTGATGATAGCCACTTCTACTATCGGATAATTGTAAGGGTAATGTGAGCATTGAGCCAAATAGCAGGCTCGAAGGTCATACTCAGTAAGTGGTACTGGATGGAGGAATGAGTGTGAAATGTGCAAACGCCTCACATTGTGCAGGGCCCAGGACAGAAGTGCAACAAGTATTAATGAGTGAGCACATGACTGGAGGTATGGGTGACATATATTAGATTGAACCATATGAAACTGCCATTTTTATAGTCATACCCTGTCAAAATGGCAGTTTCAAACAGTTTAATCTGTCAGAAGCTCAAAAAATGTTTGTTGAATGAATAAACGAGTGACTGAATGGACAGACGGGTTTAAAAGTGACTGGCAGAAAGCTGGCACATAGATTGTCTCCAACAACTGTTTCCTTAATGGCGAGGGAATGAATGGATGGGGGAAGGGGTGGATAAATGAGATAGTGTGAGGCTTGTCTAGGATGAAGTAGATGCCTGTTGATTCTGAACCCAAAGACTGCTGTCCTGTGGTTCTCTGATCGCTCGGGTCCTGTGTTCACTGAGGACCAGTCCTCAGTGGCTTCACAGCAGGGTCCACGCTGGATCATGAGGGCTGTTCATTGGCCCAAGGTTCTCTTACTAGAGTAGCATTTTTAAGACTGACCGAGACATCGAAAGCTGTAAAAGCGTCACAGCGGCCCCCCAGGGTGGGATCAATTAGAAGACAGTCGATGCCATAGGCCACACCGAGGTCAAATAAAAGCTCCCGCTGCACAATTCTACACGTTTGGCCATTCAGGAAGAGCTCGCCCTGTGAGAGAAGGGGGAATGGGAGGAAGACAGAGAGAGAGGGAGAGGGAGAGAACAGTCAGCAATCCTCAGACTCCTTTTTCCAGGTCATGTAATGCGACCAGCACCTGCTAGTCAGAAAGAACTGATAAATATCGATATCAATGTCTATATCGATATCTCAAACACTCAAGTATGTATTATGTGCCAAGTACTGTCCTACATGCTTTATCTGCGCAAATTCTTTTAATCCTCACAACAACCCCAGGATGTAGCTACTATTATCCTATCAGACCCTTCATCATATGGAATTACAGGAAGGTAATGTTGTTCAGGAACTAGCCAAGGAAGGTGAAAATCACAAACTTTCTCTCTGTGGGTTAATCTATGTGGGTATAGCCCAGAGCTGGCTCTGACTGCTGAGAGAGGGCTGGGAAGGAAGGGAAAGGAATGACAGTGTACTTTCTTGCTTCAGGTAACGGTCTCACACTGGAAAATAAGTTCTAAAAAAATCAACCCAAAGCTGCTCTCCACAAGTGCAATGGGGCTCTCTGATACCTGGTAAGGGTTTGCGCTGGCCAGGATTTATCAGGCTTTTCATATCCACTTACTCAGGGAAAATAGCCATGAAGGCAATGAGAGAAAAGAGCTTTTCCTCAATGTGGAAAAAACTGAACATCTCCTTGAAGAGGCAGTGGCTGCGGAATACGTTAATATGCTCCCAACCCCCACGTGGTGACAACACTCACGATGTCACTGCCAGCTCCGCACTTCACGCTCAGCTCAGAACCTTGCAGGGTCTTCCAGGTAGCAGATCTGGGGAGATCCACGGCCAAAACCTGTAGGAATGATGGCGCCACATGAATGAATACCCCAAGTCTGGGCTGAAGAAGGGCCCAAAGGTGCTTTGCCATCAAACCAAATCCAGATACAAGTTCCTCTAAGAGTCCTATTAATTCCAGCTTTAAAATGACAGTAGATGTAATCAAAAGGAAGAATAACCATGGGGTCTCTAGGAAGGTGGAAGTTTTTTCTGTAGGGAAAGTCTCTTCCAGCTGGTGTCAATCACCCGTCCATCCCCATCTATACTTGGCAGTCCATGGAGGATGCTGTGTTGGTGTATGCAGCCCGTGGGAAATGGCATAGGGTGCTGTTATGGGCTGGACTGTATCCCTTCTGAGTAAAAAGAGGGGAAGAATGCTCTTGGGTATCAGTTAAAGTTAGGACAAAACCAAGAAAAAAAAAAACCGATGGCAGGTGGGAGAAACAGAACCAGATATGCTAAGGCAGGGGCCAGTTCATCACAGCCAGTCAGAGGAGGGCACAGCAGGACAGGGATGGTCAGGCCTCCTTGGTGCTGGGAGGCGGAGACACACCGACAATTCCTGGATACCATCACCCCGGGGCATCCCTGCTTCTCACGTTTGTGCGAAAACAAAATACCTTGGAATCTCGAATCACGTGGAACTTCAAATACTCCTTCAACTTGTCCTTGTTGTCCTCGTTGAACAGGAAAGCCTGTTGTTCAGGAGGCAGGGCTTGGAGGGCTTGGTCGCTGGGCCAGAAGAGAGTGACTGGAGTGTGGATTGGGTCAGTGATAACGCTCAGCAAGCCCGTGTCCTGAAATGCAGGGAACCGGTCGCGTGCACAGGTACAGTCCAGCCAAGAGGTACAGCGTCTCTCGGAGGACCAACACCAGCCCGTCAGGGGTCCCCTCCAGGCCCATCCCAGGGCTCACTGGGACTCTGGCTGGTTCAAGGGTGACACAGCTCAAAACTCGAGACTCATCACACTCCAGCCATTCTGATCCTCATTTTCTTAGAAAGCAAAATTTTAATTTCTGGAAGGCCCACTTAGCATATTTTTTCATATTTCATTTAAAAAGTGAAACCTATGCAATATTAAGATACTCCTGTATATTTAGAAGATTTTGAGATCACAAAGACTTAGAAAAAAAAAAGCCAGATGAATGGGGAAGAATCATTTTGACAACTTTCTACAGCCTGGGTGCATCATACACATTTTTTCTTGTTATTTTCCTAAGAAAATTTCCCTACTGCTTGTGGTACATGGAGGAGAGGGGGGCCTTGGAGGACCCTGCTCCTCCCTGATTCTCCTCTGGAATCTTTGTTTAAACAAGAAGTTTCTCTACTCAATTTGTGGGAGCCGTCTCTGAAGCAAGAAGGATGTGATTTTAGGTGCAATTTCTGCCTGTCTCATGGGCAGAGATTCCCCAGCTCTGCCTTTTGGCTACCCCATCTCTGTTGCGGGGGTGATAATTCCAGGTATGAAGCACCTGGTTCAGGAACTGGCACATACTAATTCCTTTCCCTAGCTCTGGCCTCAAATACTTCAATTCCTAACTCAGCCAAGGAATAAGCCATGCAAGATTTTGGGAATGGAGCGGCAGAGAATGACTGTTATCCAGAAAGTTAGGACTTCCTTAAAGATCCCATAACAGCTGGCTAGTGAAACAAACAAAACCACACAACAAACAAAAAACCTGTCAAAAAATAAGCCTCTTTAGGTAGGTTATAACCCTTGAGACATACATTCCCCTGAAGCAACGTTTCTTCTAGGTTTTTACCTGTATTAAGTTGCTAAATTTGATGTAGCCATGGTTTATTGCCACTGTCGTAAGATTTTGCTGCAAAGATAATAAGAATAGGAATGAAGCTGTTCCTTATACAGCCCACAAAGCACTTTCACAGAAGCTCGGTCACTCAAATGAGAGGAAGATAACGTGGCAGGTGCTGCAGACTGGCTTGTCAGAACCCATCCCAGTTCCCTTGTACCCGAGTCTTTCTGCTTTACAGAAGTTGAATGGTTAAACTCTGCATTTTCCCAGACCGCCCTGCAGCTAGAGCCCTATATGCGATATGGGATTCCCCCAAGCAGAAGGGCTTGTGCAAGACACTGGTGGAAAGAAACAACATGAGGTGGCAGTGGCTGCCAGCAGGGATATCAGATCTCCTGACAAGCACAAGGGTGGAGACATCTGGTGTCCAGACCCTGATGTCCTAGGTGATGGAGACAGGCAGCACTGGCAGAGCTGGCACAGAGCAGCCCTGTGGTGAAGTCAGGGGTCCTCCCTTTGTGGGTATCCCCAGGCTGCTTTATTCCCAGCTGTGCAGAATCTGAATTAGGCTCTCTAGCTTTCCAAGAGATTTGGTGATATACATAATATCTTAAACTCCTTTTTCTTTAAGTGAGATAGAGTGGATTCTGTTGTCTCCAACTAAGAACCCAGTGCTAATAAATAACAACAAAAGTTGAAACTGTCTTTTCTGTCAATTGAGGTGTTTTACCCCCGATTTAGTTTTAGTGATAATTGTCTATCTATCATTTATCTATCACCTGTCTGTCTGTCTATCCATCCATCCATCATCTATCGTCAATCTATCCATCCATCAGCTCTTTCTTCCTCCCTTCCTTCCTCCCTTCCGATCTACCTATCATCCATCTATGTAATTTCTCCACCTTCCAAACCTATGCAAGCCCACCTGCCTTTGTGGACACTGAAGAAAAACTTATAAAATCCATTTGACTATTTAAAATAGACTTTTACCTACTTACTTCTAAGAATAACGTTCACTAAGCTTTTAATAGTAGCTTGAGACTGAAGCAGTAAAATTAAAATGTCTTGGAACAATGCCTCAGAATCAGAATTGAGATAATCAGTTATGGGTACTATGAGTCACTCTGTGCTGAGAGTCTAACAATGAGTACCCACCAGAATCCTTCCAGAAGCATCTTTAGGGGTGATAAGCAAGTTTTGGGGAGACAGCAGTTTGTCTATGATGTGGATGATTCCGTTGGTACTGATGATGTCACTGGATATGATCTTAGCTTTGTTATTTATAAACACTGTGTCCTGAAATCAACCAAAAAAGGAAAAAAGAAATAAGCACAAAGAGAAATAGACACAAAAAGCACCTCCTTCAGAATGCCCTGCCGTCATGTTAAATTATCATGAGGGTAAATGTTTAAGTGGAGCTGTGGGCAAATTGTGAAGATCCAAGTTACTTGAGCACATTTTTAATGATTATAAAAAGAAAACAGAAAAGAATGTCATTTTCACAGAGAAGTTAATAGCAAATAATCAACCAAAACAGTCATTTCACCATGATTCTCAAAAATGAAACAGCGAGCAGATCCAAATTGGCTTCTCTTTCACATGTGTTCTCCACACCACCCACCACCCCTCTGCCTTTTGACCCCACTGCATATATTTCCCCTATGCAATGAATTCTACAGACACCATTGGTTTCTCTTTGTGGGGAGGGAGGGGATGAGCATGATCAAGTGGCTTTGATCAAAAACTGTCATCCCCTTCCAGCTTCTGACCAGTGCTGCAGTTCTGCTGACCACCTGCAGCTGCTTTGCCCCCTGAGTTTCAAAATTTGAGCTCTAATATTTACTTGCTGTGTGACTGTGGATAAGTTACTAAACCTCTCTGAGCGCAGTTTCCTAATTTGCAAATTGGACAAAAATAACAGTATCTATATTATGGGATTATTTTGAGGATTGAATCAGTTAGTGCACATCAGATACTTAGGCTAGTACCTGGCACAGAGAAATCCCTCCACATGCATTAGTCATTATCATTATTATCACTCTAAGGAAGAGGGGAGTCTGAAATGGCCTCTCTTACCTGAGAGACGGAGATAGCAATTGACTCCCCTTGGAGAGAAGTAGCATTTGGGGTCAGTTTCAGGTTTTCCAGAAGCAGCTGGTGGCAGGCAATTACATGATACCGAAGAACCTGGGCCATTAGTCCCTGTTCGTCCCAGGCTTTAACCTGTGATAGGTCAGAGGGTTGTACCCAGAGCCAGAAGCCTTCTGCTCCAACTTTTCCTTTTGCTGTCCCCTCCTCCAGACTCCCTCCCGCACCTCTGTCTCCACCCAGACCCTGGGGAGCAGGCAGTCAGGGTTGGCTTGGAGTCAGGGACACAGGATAGAGACTGTATAGGCAAGAGGGAGAAAGTGGTTATAGCTCCTCTTCTGCTTCCACTATAGGATCTCAGCACGGAAGGAACCTGGAGTCCCTCTGGTCCAGCATTTCACAGCACACGTCAAGGACCCCACCCAAGTCCTGGGAGCTGCTACTTGAAAAAAGTGTTTTCTTGTGCAAAATGCTGGATGACACCGCACAGTATGCCCCTCTCTTGCAGGGGTGCCTGGGCTGATTTATAACTTTAGTATGGAAGAGACCACCATGCTTCTTCACTTGTAGGTCAAACTAAAAACATTAACCACAAAGTCAGTGTCATAAGAAAGCCCACAAAGTTATCAATATTTCATGATAACTCTTTTGATGCTTTTTAAAAAACATCAGATGTCAAAGTTTTTCAAAAATTTTTGTGTTCCTGCTTTGCTAGTGTCCAAAATATATGTAGAGAGAAGCAGCATGTGCAGTGGTTAGGAATACAGGTTCTGGAGTCATGTTTGAGTCCTTGCTCCACATTTTGCAAGTCAGGTGACCTGGGGGAAGTTACTTTTCTTAACATCTTCAACTGTAAAATGGGGATGATAATAGCATTCAGCTCACAGGTTGTCATGAAGACTAAACGAGTTAATCTAAGCCAGGCACTAGAAACAATGTCTGGCACATTCAATAAATGTTTGCTACATTATTATATATTAATGAATAATCCAGCATGAAGAGTCGGAGTGAATGTTAGATGGTAAAGGCTCCGATAAGTCCTGCATGAAAAGAATCTATTCATATACTGTTAATCCAATATTCCTCTTCATTCTTTCTGGGGGGAGTGGGGTCTACACGATGCTAGAATTATTTAAGAATTGTTGTTTTTTTCCAACCTCCTAACCTATTCAGGAATGTCCTTTAGAAAGTCTCTGGCCAGTGGTTACCCCAAACCCACTAATTCGCTTCCCCTGACAGGGGTCCCTATGCTGAGAGGCAGCCCCTTCCATTGCTGGTCTGCTCCAACTGATCCTAAATCTTCTGCCCAGAAACGTCTCCAGTGCTGGTTCAGGGTGATGCCCAAAGACTGTGTTCCAGTCCCAAACCTCTTCCACATGCCTCTCACTTCATGCTTACCCTGGGTTCCTCATCAAAAGCTGAAGATAAAGGTGCAAGAACAGTGAAGGGGCCTGGGCCAATCAGGTCTTGTACAGAATGCTCCTGTGGAAACAGGGTGAGGGTCAGATTGACATACTTAATATAGGCAGGGGCTCAAACAAACAGCAGAGAGAGTGCATAGTGGCAGAGGGAGTGAAAACCAGATAGGGACATCTGGGTTTATTTAGTCAAATTCAAACTCATTCAGATTTATTGTCATTGAAATAATGTGTATTTTTATCTGGTTATAAAAATAACATTATGCTGACTGTATTAAAGATTTAAAAATACAGCATAAAGAAGAAAATAACCCACACCTCAGAGTAACCCATTATTTCCAGATATATTTTTTCCAGTGTCTCTTCCACATACTACACGTTT
Organism: Vicugna pacos; assembly: GCF_048564905.1. Classification (NCBI taxonomy): domain Eukaryota; kingdom Metazoa; phylum Chordata; class Mammalia; order Artiodactyla; family Camelidae; genus Vicugna; species Vicugna pacos. The sequence goes on from NC_132998.1 coordinate 29,060,073, forward strand.
TACATGATTGGGACAATAATACAAATACAAGTAATAAGATGTTTTACTTAACTGTTCCAATTGTCTTCTTGCCAATGCTAAGAGCCTATGGTTACTTATATTTCCTTCTAGAGTTTATTATTTTATTCTTCTGGATTTTTATCTTTTATTCTTCAATATCTCTGGAACTTATTCAGATGTATGAGGTGCAGAAAGATCCAACTTAATATGTTCACCCAAAGAGCCGATTGCCCCAGTAATGCTTCTTGCGTCCACTGTCTGAAAGCAGTGTTTCATATACTACATTCTCACATATACAGCAGAACAGAGCAGCATTTATGCCACTCTGCTATGCTGCCCACCTGAGGCCTGAGATGTGCACAAATGACCAACACAGAGACCGTTTCAGAAATCAAGGCTCCCAGGCTGTCTTCTACCCTCACCTACTCCGGGGGTTACAGATTTATCTCCTATCTGGCTTGAGACCCAACTCTTCTAGCTAGACAGACACACACATTCTTACCAGCAACTGGAAATAATATTGTGACGTTTTTGGGTTCTTGGGAAGCTCCTGGAAACAAAGACAGGGAAGGTTCACTCAATGCCTGGGAATTATACACAAGAACAATGCACGGTTACCGCATGACGACGTCTCTAAGATCGAGAGTATCTACCATGATTTCAGCTGGAAATCTGGGCCAATTTCAAGCCCCATCTATAGGCTTAAAATTGATGTTCAGAATGACTACATGGACATACTGTGAGTTCCAAAACCTTCCTGGAGTCACCATCTGATTTACCACAGAAAGGTTCAGCCATTTCCAGAAGCACCTGAGCTTTAAGAGAATTTTTAGTAGTTCAAATGTTAAAAAAAAAATCAATTATCAGTTACAAGTTTATGGCAGATTTAGTTTCTCTAGTAACAAGAGTATTTGATCAGCCAGTATGCTCTAAGTCCTTCTTTAAACCAAATAACAGAATGTTCACTTTCTAATAGGAGAAATCCACAAGTATCACGATGCCTCATCCTCTACGTCCAGTACAGATTCTCGTGGGCAGTCACGCAAACACACACTCCAACAACAATCCACATCATGATAATGCCTCCGAGTTTCTGTTGTGCTCTGTGCCTGAGACACATCATCTCATTTAAACCTTGTAACAGCCTGCTGGGGTTGGTACCATTATCATTTTCTTTTACAGGCTGGAAAACTGATGCACCAAGAGGTGATGTAATCTGCCCAAAGTCACATTACTAATTGGCACACCTGAATTCAAACCTCGACGTTTCTGACTCTAGAACTGTCGACTGGAATCACTGCGTTCCAGGTCAAGTGAATTCCCATGGGAAGATAACATTTCTTTTTGTTGCCAATTTATATGAAAGCAGTCTTTCGCATTTTTCTAGAGTTCTGTGCATAAGAGAACTCTTGCACATTCCTTAGCTTCCGGGATTCTGCACAGGGAGGAAAGGGGGGTTGACTTTACGGAAAAATGCCTCGCGTTACCTGATGAATGTTGCCACGGCAGGTAAACCCATCCCCGATGTAGTTGGGTTTGCAAGTACACGTCCTTTCGCCTTGTCCAGTGTGATTGCAGAGAGCAAATTCACTACAGCCGCCGTTTTTCTGGTAAAATTCCCAAGGAGTGGGGGGGGGTAGGAGTCAGACCAGTTCATTTCCAGCTCTGCCAATGTTCACAAAGCAATTCTGTACTGAAGCATACTTTTGGTCTCACTCTCTGCCTGGCTGGTTTGCATTATTTGCCCTTCCCCAATTCCTTACAATTGTAAGGGCCATCTGACTCACTCAGCCTTACACGGGCATACCTCATTTCACTGCGCTGTGCAGATATTGTGGTTTTTTTTATAAATTGGAAGTTTGTGGCAACCCTGCATTGTCTGATGATGGTTAGCAATTTTTTTTAGCAATAAAGTATTTTTTAAATTAAGGTATATATGTTTTTAAGACATTATGTTATTGTACGCTTAATAGACCACAGTACAGTGTAAACATAACTTCTATATGCACTGGGAAACTAAAAAATTCTTGTGACTTGTTTTACTGCGATACTCGCTTTATTTCAATGGTCTGGAACCAAACCTACAACATCTCCGAGGTATGCCCGTATCCCAAGATGGCAGGTCCATCCCAGCAGATCTCCAGCCCCATACAGATCAGCCCAAAGCTGCCAAATGGGGAATGTCTCGGCACCTGGGAGTTAGTTAGTAAGGCACCAATCTCGTTGGACATTTCCCAGCTTTGGGCTAAACTCTAATCCCAACATAGCAAAGGCAACAGTCATCATCTAGAAGGCAGTCAGTATAAAGCAGAACTCTGTCACCATCTGCAGAAAGTTTATAAACTGTGGGAGACGGAACAGAGCCCTACAATATAAACAAAGCAAAGTATAGTTCAAAGCCAACACCCACCAGAACACCGAGAAAGGCTCCATAGCCTAAGCCAAGTTCCTGAGTGGGGTAAGGATATAAAGCTCAGGAAAAAGGAATCCAGTGGGGTTGAGCAGAGAAGGAGGTCAGCAGTCTTAAAGGCCGGTTGTACATCTCCCCTCCTTCCCAGCCCCGACTCCAAAAGTATTGATGGAACATGGTATTTTGGCCCAGGAGAGACTTACTGCACCAGATTCCTGCCTCAAGCTGACGGAGCTCAGTGAGCTGTGCAAAAAAGCTGAGTCCTGCACAACCATTAACCATCTCCTAGGGGCCCTGGATGTTGCAGCTAAATACCCTAGATTTTACTGTCTCGATGCCCAGTCTGCTCTAAGACCATCAGGATGAATCCCCTCTGTCCCACCTTCCAGTTCATCTCAGTCAAAGCAGGGGTTCAGGCGGCCAGGGGTCCCTCCCACTGCCCGGACTCTCCCCAGCATGTTGCTCTATACACTTTTGATCTGACCTCATATCCCACCCTTCCTGCCCTCACAGGCCCTACCTTGTGCCTTCTGAGACTCACAGGTAGCAAACTTCCACTGTTTCCTCCTGTCCCCAGAAAGCTCTCTTTGCCTCTTACTGAAGAGGCACCCATCTGCTGCAAACGCTGCTCCCCTACGCCCCTCAAGCGAAGCTCTTCCTCCCTTACCCCGCACTTCATGGCTGGGGCTCGGATAGCATCTTTCTTACTGCACATCGTCCCTTCCAACCACTTTTATTCCCTCGTCTTCTGCAAATGCCAGCTCCCTCAGAGCACGTGGAATCTATACGCTCCCATTCCTCTTCTTCTGTCTGCGCAGTGCGCCTGGATCACTGGCTTTCTCTCCGTGCCTTTTGTCATCCTTGGTGGCACCAACATCTCTGTCTCTGACGTCTTCTGCACCTGCCCCTATTCCCTGCCAACCTGCCCCTGCTCTATCCCTGTCATCACCTCCTTACCCACCCTTGACTTGGTTCCACATTAAAGTGGACTGCTCCTGAAAGCTCTGTTTCAAGCCTCCTGCTCTCTCTGACCACCAACTTCTATCCTTTCCATTTACCTTTTATAACACTGTGGCTCCAATCTCCTTTGACCTGCAGGGACCTCCCCTCCCTCTGAGCCACCTCCTTCTTTCTCACCCACAGTCCTGCTCACCTCCTTGCCCTCTGTCTCAGCACAGCCCAGGCAGTGGGCAGCACACTGCAAACCCCACCTCGCTCCTTTCTCCCCTCAGCCCACCTGGGCTAGACTCTGCCGCCCCTGGGCTCACCCTGACTGGTGGAGCATTGCTGGAGAAAGTCATGGTTGTGTGCTGTCTGGACCCCTTCAAAGTTCTGCACACAAACATCAACGCTTCTCTACTCTTCCAGGACATTTCATTTCTCTCTGGAGAAGATGCTTCCCACCTTCACCTCTCTCCTCAGCTCTCCACCACAGCTCCCTGCCCTGCAGCTTCTTCCTCGTTCTTCCTACACACACATGTCACACGGGGTACGTTCCCCTGAGAAACCTGGGAGACAACACGGGGGATGGTAGGGACCTCACTTGAAAAGGAAGGGCTTACTTCTGGGGTGTCTGTGCCGTCTTTGTACCCACAGCAGGAGGCTCGGGGCGGGCAGTGACATGAACAAGGAAGGAAGGTGTGTGGACAGGGCTTCTGCTGGGGACCAGTGCCTTGTGGGAGGAACCAGCACCACAAGAAGTGGTCAAGGGTCCAGCCTCTGAGTCAGACAGATGTGGGCCACACCATGTGCTCGAGCTGTGGTCTTGGTCAGGGACCTGAACTCCTCCTGGTCTACGGTGGGTAGAATTGTGCCCATCCAGCCCCTAAAGGTCCAAGTCATAAGCCCTGGTATCTGTGAATGTCACCTTGTTTAGAAAGAGTCTTTGCTGATGCAATTAAGGATCTCAAGATGAGATCATCCTAGGCTAACCTGGGGGAACTTAGGTTGGTAAATGTCCTCACTAGAAGAGAAGACAGACACAGAGGTGAGGGCCACCTGAAGGCAGAGACTGGAGTTTCTCCAACATTGCAACTGGGATGTGAGGGAGAAGTAGCCCAGAAGCAGCTCTGCCAGAGGCCACCTCAACACCCTACCCGCTAGACGCGGGGAAGGGAGCACTCACAGTTAAGCAGACGTCGATGAGTGTGCAGACCTTCCCGTCTCCAGTGTATTTCAATAAACAGTTACAGACGGCCTGTCCAGGAGGAGAGGAAAATAGGTCATTTCACAGATACATTCTGCTGGCTCTTCTGCTGGAATTCTACAATGGTAACTCTGTAACTGATGTTAGAAGGTCCTCTATTTGGTATTGGTAATACCTACTCTAGACTGAGAATCGTCATCTTATTTTAGCGTATTAGACCCACTTTACCCTAGCACTGGGTTCACCTATACACCCCACCTTTGCTGCCAAGAGACTGTATTTTATTTTTTAACTTGGTCACCTTATTTGGTCCCTTGCCTTCTTGTGCCCACCTCTTTTCTCTCTTTGGTTGGTAAAGGTCCAGGTGCAAGGAAGCTAAGCCATGGTCCACTCCCACTCCGCCTGTGCTCAGCCCAGAGGCCCCAGTGCTCTGAGAAGCTAGAAGGAGGCTTTGGAGCTGAATCAGCCATGAAATCAATCAAAAAACCCCACTGTTTGACTGAGAAAATGAGTGGGGGGCTTCACGTTGAAGGAGGGAACACTGTCTGGAAGAAGTTGGGGACTGTCTAGTTCACCCCTGCATCACATGCACTCTACTCAGGACCACCTGGGCGTGAGGATGAGCAGGGCTGAAACCCAGCTATGCTCTAGTCACCAAGCCGGGTGCCCAGAGAAGGGGCACCTGCTCCTGATGTGTCCACCCAAGGGGCGGTTTTTCTAACCCACACCAAAGCCCCCTACACAGGAGCCGTGGCTCTGCTCTGATGTCTACCTGTTAGAACCTGAGCTTGTGGGCACGGCAAGGTCAGCCAGGGCCAAGCGGCAGGTTTCCACTTCCTCTCTCTTCGTTACGGGTCCAGATATCTGCTCAACCCTTTACCAAGTCGCCCACAGGACACCCACTAGCTGCTCTTTCTGGGTTAAGATCCTGTCTCAGAGATTGACTCCAACCCACTGCCCTCCAAATCTAGAGGCTCTGAGCACCAGAAAGCTTATAGGTTTCCCCCACTGCATATGCAGTTTGCAATAAGGACTCTCCTGAACCCCCAAATCTGCATAAGTTAGCCCAACATCAACTGTTCTGGTTTTCCCCATGACTGTGTCTGTAAACACAGACACACAATTATTTCAAAACACATTTGGGGGGGGGCGCTCCTTAGGTACTTGCTGTCCAGAGACCTGGCACTGAGGTCTCCGAATGGCTCAACAAAGTCAACAGAACATTCACTGGGAGCTTTACATCATCACCCAGTTTCTGATGTTTGTAATTTCCTGCTTGTTCACAACATGACAGAGAGTGACGGAGGCAAAGCCTGGTTCCCTGAGCCTCCAGCTTCCCCACCTGAGTCTTTTCACCCCTCGAGCTCTCCCTCCCTTGTGCTGAAGCCCTCACGTGTCTCCCACCTCCCCAGACATGCTCCCCAGGGAGGCGCTGCAAGGGCCACAGTGTTAGGGTGATGCGGGAAGCCCCATAAAAAACCCGGCAGGGCCCCCAAGCATGGCCACTACTCTCCTGCCCGCACCATCCAGTTCCCTGGCCCACAGGCTCTATCTTACTTTTCATCTCTGAAACAGCTTACCTACCGCTAAAATTCTATTGGTTCCCTGAGCTCACTTCTGATTGGTTATTTCCTTCACTCCTGATTGGTTATTACTCTCACTTCGGATCGGTCCACTTCCCTAATTTATGATTGGCCCATTTGTAGCACATCATTTGCAGCACATCATTTGCATGGAGCTCACTCCTGATTGGTTATTTCTCTCACTCCTGATTGGTCTATTTCTACAAAGCTTGTTCCTGATTGGTCAACTTCTGTTATACTTTATTTGCATATGATGTTGCAAAGTGTTAAACTGGCAGCCTATAAAGGCCTGTGTAAACCTACAGATGGGGTCCAGAGCTTGGAGTGTTAACTCCTTTGGGCCCGCTGGAGTAATAAACCTGAGTTCTCCAACTCTCCGAGTGCTGCTTGGTCTTCTCGCCTGGATCCAGGTTGCTGTCACAACTGAACTATAACACATTTTTCCGCAACAAGGGAATATATGACAGCAGCTTAAAAAACATTATCTGCTGCTGTGCTGCACACATTTCAGAGCCTCAAGCCAAAGAAAAATTGTAAGATTCTGGGCTTCAGAAAGCTGAAAGGAACGAGATACTGCTGGAGTCCTCGGGGCTTCTAGAACCATGTGGTATTTGCAGATGCCCACTTCTCCCCACTCTAAGGAAGTCCCTTCTCCTAAGTACTTTTTGTCCCGCACCCCCATCCACCCCCCGCCTTCCCTTCCTGCCATTTCTCTTCATTCCCAAAGAATGGCCTCTAGGGGAATTCTTCCATAATTTCCTCTAATGTATTGATTTCATGCTGCTGTTCCCTAGAGGTCTGTTCTCAGCTCCTCTCCCTCAGGCCTGGGTTTAAACACCCAGGAATTTGCTCTTAGGAAAGCTGAGGTCCCCGGGGAGGCAGAGCTCACCTGGTTGGGTCCCGTCTGCGTGCACTCTGCGTACTTGTGACAACCACCATTGTTCTCCAAACATGGGTTGATCTCTTTAAAACAAAAAGCCAACACGTGGCATGAGAACCAAGCCTCATTTTCAAATAAAGACATCTTGAGGGACCAGCCAGGATGGCTAACTGACCGAGGGGAGCAGATGTCAGGTGTGATTCAGTTTTCTGACAACTCTGAGGCAGAAATAACCTGACAGGTGGGTACCAGATATGGTTTCTCAAAATCGACTCATCTGGGACAGGACTGTGTCAGCAGAAGCATGTCTGCGGGTTTGACTCTGTCCCTCTACTGAATGAACATACGTGTTTGCAGTTAAGGACTTGAACAGAATTTTGGAGTCCAATCCAACATGCTATGAATGAAGAGATGTAGGAATTAAAAAAAAAGCATTTGTAACATCACAATGTAATTGGTTCAGAGAAGATTCATCAGTAGATACTAAATTTAAGAGGACATTTTGATGAGGAGCAGGATGTTGGCTTGCTATTAAAGTGCCTCCTGGCTGACTCTTCATTAGTAGCTAAAAGGAAAAAAGTAACTGTACAGTGGAGAAATCAGACAGCACCTTGACCAATGGTCAAACTTCACACTACACATGGAGGCACCTGGAAATCCCAAGCCTCCAGTGTGACAGCCTGGGAAGGGTGCAGTATCATTCACGTGACTTGGAATGCAAAATCTGGGTGTAATCATGAAAAAAAAAAACATCAGACAAACTCAGAATGAAGGACATGCTATCAAAAAAAATTGGGGTGAAGAATATGAAAATGAAAATATGTATGTATATTCATGATTTAGACACTGTGCTGTGCACCAGAAACTGACACATCGTAACTGACTGTGCTTCAATAAAAACAAATTGGGGTGTGGACTATACTCTTCTAAGACATCAGCATCATAAAGGACAAAGTAAGGCTGAGGAACCACCCCAGATTCAGGGAAACTAAACAGGCACGGCATCTAAATGCAACAGCCAGCCCCAAACTGGATCCTGCACTGGAGGAAAAACTGTCAAAAAAGGACATTATTGGGTCAAATGACAAAATTAGAATGCAAATGGTAATTAGATAAAACTATTATACCAATAATAAATTTCTTGAAGTTGATAACTGTGCTGTGGTTATGTAAGAATCTATCCTTATTCTCAAATACACTCAAGTACTTAAGGATAAAGGGAATGTGAGATACACACACACACACACACACACACACGGCTTACTCCCAAATAGTTAGGAAAAATGTGTGTATCTATACATATTAAAGAGAGAAAATGATAAAAGCAAATGAGGCAAAAAGTTAACAATAAGGGAATCTGGGTGAAGAGCAAGTGGTCTTTTTTTGTACTATTCTTGCACAGCTGTGTAAATTTTTTTTCACAACCAGAAAGTTATAATTCAGATAACTTACTATGGCATATCTTTACATTAGAACAGTATATAGCCATTAAAATCATGATCTGGAAGTACACATTTTTAGGTAGAGTTGTTCTTTTATGTTGCTAAGTACAGTAAATACTATACAGCATGAGATACAATTTTTTGTTTAAAAAAATAACGTGTGTATATACAGCAAAATGGGATAAAACAATAGGGGAGTGGTATCTTCAGAACCCCCCTCCCCAGTATTTATGTATTCTGTAATTTTTCTAGTGAAAATGTGCTACTTGTATAAAAAAAGAACTCAATAAATATTTAGAAGTTCAGTCACCACCGTAATTAATTGGAAAAAGTTTCCCCTTTCTTTCCTTTCAAAGTGATTTTTGAATATCACACACCATCACACATCACATTTCCACACCTTCCAACCTTCCCACCCAATGATCCCAGCAGTGACATGTCCTCATAATAAGCGCCCACGTATTAGGATCATTTAACAGGGCTCCTACTCTTAAACCATGGCTCTTGACGGGTGAGGGATGGTCCTTACCTCGGCACACGATGCCATCGCCGGCATAGCCTGCCTTGCACACACACACCCGTCTTCCTGGGGTGGTTCTTTTACAGACAGCCTTGGCAGAGCAGCCTCCATTGCTGATCTCACAGGCATTGATCGCTACAGAAGAGAGAGATGATTCAGAGCACAGGTTGGGGGAAGAGGGGGAAAAATTGATGCATTTTTACTTGAATCATTGAGAAATGGAAGATATTTCAAAATGGCAGGGATTGGATTAAATATGGACAATTCAAAAGAATGCAAAGCACCAGATGTCTCCATTGGTGAATTATACCAAATACTTAAAGAAGAATAAATACCAAAATTTCACTAACTCTTCTAACAAGTGGAAGAGGAGGAAAGATTTCCCAATTTATTCTGAGACCAATATTATCCTGATACCAAAACCACACAAAGCCATTACAAGCAAACTACAGACTAATATCCTTTCTGCATATAGATGCAAAATGCTCAAGAAAATACTTGCAAATCAAATTCAGCAATATATAAATAGGATTATACACCATAACCAAGTGGGATTTATCAGGAACACAAGGTGGTTTAATATCCCCAAATCAATTAATGTAATATAGTAAATCAACAGAATTAGAGACAAAAACATAATCATCTCTATAGAGGGAGCAAAAGCATTTGACAAAGTTCAAGACCATTAATCATAAGAACACTCAATAGACTAGGAGTAGAAGGGAACTTCCTTCACCTGATAAAGGACATTTGTGAAAAATCCACAGCTAAAATCATACTTAATGGTGAAAGACCAAATGCTTTCTCCCAGGATCAAGAATAAGACAAGGATGTCTGCTCTTGCCACTTCTGTTCCACACTGCACTAAAGGTTCTGGCCGGGGCAATTAGGCAAGAAAGAGATAAAAGGCATCCAGATTGAAAAAGAAGTAAAACAATTTCTATTTGCAGACATGATCTTGCCAAGGAAAATCCTGAGGAATCCACTAAAAACAATTAGAACTAATACACAAGTTCAACAAGGTTGCAAGATTTAGGATCAACAGACAAAAATCAATCGTATTTCTATACAGCAGCAACAAGCAAACTGAAAATGAAATTAAGAAAACAATTCCCAGTGCAATAGCATCAAAAAGAATAAAATGCTGTGGAATACATTTAACAAAGTATAAAACTTACAATCTGGAAACTACAAACGTTGTTGAAAGAAATAAAAGCTGACCCAAACAATGGAAAGACCAGCAGCTGCCCTGCTACATCCAGTTTCGTATCAACTGTTGGCAGCAGCTGCCCATGCAGCCTGCAGGAGCACAGATCTCTCAACAGCTCACGCTACACTTCTCCCAGCAAATTCCTTCTTCACTTGCCTGTGCAGACTGTCCCGTTCCCTTGGAACCCCGCTGCGCATTTGCATGAGGTTGTGCCATCCGGATTGAGAAGGCAGCTGCAATGATAAAGGGCAGGTGGTGTTTGTAGAAAAATGCACCCCACCCCCACCATGGGGCTCACAATACCCCTTCATCCCCAGCATCCCAGCTCCTGCCCCTGGGATGCACTCAGAGGTCTCATTGAAGGCTTAGGAGGAGAATCTATGCCTAGCACAGCCCCGCTAAGGGCAGCTAAAGCTGCAGTCATCGATCAGGCAAAATGCAGAGCGTGTGTTTGTAGGTGGGCACCTGCCCAAGTGTAAGGACAGTAGTTACCCATCTTTAGAGAGCTTCCTATGTGCTCTGAGCTGTGCTTCACACATTCCTTCATGTAACCCACACAATACCCCATAGCCCTAACAAGTAGGTATTACCATTATTCCCATTTTACAGATGAAGAAGCCAAGGCTTAGAGGCATTAAATATTTGACTCAAGGTCGTGCAGTCTATGGACATAACAGAAGCTGATCTGAATTCAGGTCTAGCTCCAGCTGCTGGGCTCTTGATTAATTAGTCCACTAAGCCTCTCTGGGAGTTAGGAGTACACAGCTGAAGTGTAAAGAAATAAGGCTAGGCTGTGAATCACGAGTAAGGTTTGATAAAGTTAAGGCCCACTGAGCTCCCTGTGCTTCTGTGAGAGAGTCCTTCTGGCTGAGCTTGGGTAACAATTGATACTTGGCCAACATGCCAGGCAATTCAGGTGGCAACTTGCTCAAAAGCCTGGATCTAGCAAGCTGACAGTGGCCTTATTCATTTTGTACTTAAATATACCATAAATCCTCAGAAATGGTCTCAGGAAACGACTCCCTTAAGGACAGGGCCTGAGTGGACACTCAGGAAAAAACCCCCTTTGCATCACCCCCAAAGGGGGCCCAGAAGGTACCTACTTGGCGCTGGTGTGGCAGGTCCCCTTGCAGTCGTCTTTTGTGATCTCTGAGAAAGAGAACCAGGTAGTGTGTCAGCCCTCCTTTACTAAACCTCACTAGAGAGCTTTCTTTTAGTACTTGGTGCTAGAAAAAGATTTACTTCCTCAGAAGGTCATGCATCATGTGAACTATGTAAAACTGTGTATGTGACCATGTCAACCTTTTTTAACCTGGGCTTCCAGGAAGCTCAGAACCAAATGTGTAGGTCAAATGTCAGATGGAGTGTCTCCTGTGTACCAGGACCCATGCTTGGTGGTGAGGATGCACCACCCATTCTCGGGCTTGATTTTCTATTTTATTTATACTTTCTATGTTCTTTTTCCTTTCTAGTCTGTCATCATTTTGTTATGAAGTGATACAAATAAGCAAACACCTAATTATAATATGAAAAAAATTTTTTACATGTGCAGAAATAGCTCAGAGCCTGGCATACAGCAAGTATTCACTACCTATTTGCTGAATTAATTCCTAAATTTCCTGGAGCAGCATTAGGTTCTTGATCTTGGATGCCCAGCTAATGGATACTTCCTGGCAGGGAAGGATCCAGAAAGAAATAGTTAAGAGATGAGGAAAAAGCACCCTTTGGACAGGTTGCTCGGGCTAAGAGCTTTTGGAAAAGAAATATTAGGTCTGACCAAGTTGCAGAGCAAGTCCAAAAACAGAGACCTGGCTGCAAAAGTGGTCTGTTTTGTGTCAGAGAGAACATTTACAGGCTCCAATGGGCTAGAGTAGGTGCAAAGCAACTCTCTGCTTTTATGTGTGCTAGTCCTTGAAACTGGAAACCTCTCTCTCTCCATCCTCTGTCTCTGAAATTCCAGTCATCTTTTAGATTCTCCTCTCTGAAACCTGCTCTAAACCTGCAAGCCAACTTCAGTTAATTGATAGTAACTATGTAATGCACTCTTTTGAGAAGGATGGAGTTGGTGCCCCTAGGCTGGAGGGGTGCAATGATTAATTAGTGATGTCTGACATGGCTTGGGACTGAATTTGTAAGTGGACAGGTTTGTCTAGTCTGGTCTAGAAGCACTTTGCTTTGCACTCCTATACCACAATTTTTGGAACACAACTGAACATTTACTTCCATTACTAGAGCAGAAGCTCCTAGTACAGGGTGTGCACTGGAGACCAGGCTGGAAAACTGGGTGAGTGCCAGTTGGCGAATAGCTTTGTACTGCACCCTGCTAAGGTATTTCTCCTGGAGGCAATGAAGACTCATAGCAGGTTGTCAAGTCCTGGGGGGAGGGTGGAAAATAATACTTCTATATTCCAAGTGATTGTGTTCCACCCCTTCACCTCCCAATCCATCTGTTGAAACTGCATGTGCTGGTATTAGGAGCTGGGGACTTAGATAGGTGATTAGATCACGAGGGTGGAGTCCTCACAAATGGGATTAGTGCCCTTAGAAAAGGGACCCTGGAGAGTGCCCTTATCACTCCTGCCAGAACATGAGAACATGACTGTCTGCAACCCAGAAGAGACCTCACCAGAACCCAGCCACACCAGCACCCTGATCTCAGACTTCTAGCCTCAGAACTGTGAGAAATGACTTCCCATTGTTTATAAGCCACCCTCTCTGCGGTCCTCTGTTATAGCAGCCATAACGGACTAAGATGCCTATGTTTTAGAAAGTTCTGTCTGGCAGCAACACGGAGTTTGGAATGGAGGGAAATAGGACAGGTGGAAGAGATGGATCACAAGGCTACTGGTGAGGGGAGCAGTAGGAGTGGGGGTGCGGGGGGCTGGAATAATTTACATCTGGTAGTAGGGAGAGGGAGGGGGAGGCTGAGAGGGTGAGCAGCTGGGGGCGGGCTGGGGTCTGCTTTCACAATAGAGAAAACAGGAAGGGGAGGCAGTCTGGTGGCCTGTCCTTGGCCCTGCTTTCTTCCCCTTCATGGTGCAAAGTTATACATGTCTGTCTGCTTACTGACGTTTACATCTCTAGCCTCAACCTCACTCCTGAGTCTTAGACCCACAAATCCAACTGCCTGCTGTACAGCGACTGCCTGGGACCTGTCAGCATCTTCCCCAGACTGCGAACTACTGGGGCAGGGACCACACCCTGCTCAGTGCAGAGTCCTTAGCGTACCGCCAGCCTCTGATGAATGCCAGCTCAGCAAGTATCTGATGTATGAATGAATGAATGAGCTAACACCTCCTGGGCATCTCCACCCAGATGTTCTCTGGCACCTCAAACCCAACCACCCCCAAACAGCACTACCTCCCAACTTTCTCTTCCTAAATCGATCCACCATCCACACAGTTGACCCCTCCCTCCCTCTTCCTTTCTTCTTCAGCTCCAGTCGCCATGTGCTCCTGATTCTACTTCATCTGACAATGAAGTGTCTTCATTTTCCCTGCCATGGTTAGGCCACTGTGTTGGTTCAGACTGATTAACTGCCTCCTGAAAACTTGTCACAGCCTCCAGGCTGTTCCCTGTCCCTTTAAGTGTGGTTGGTTCTCCCATGCACCATGCTTTTATCAGCATATAAATGATAGCCAAGGGTAATTTATGATACATTATTCCAGATTATCCCTGGCTGTCACTGATGCATTGATCTATTCTAGGGATTCCCCCAGGCTGTCTTCCTGTTTATGTGACCCCATTGCTTCCTAATCCCCTCTCCCAGGCCCTCTTAAACCCTGGCTCTGCACCCCAGCATTTGATATCTGCTCCAGAATGTCTCCTTGTCTTGGGGCCATTTGCATCTCTGACTTGAGCGTTTCAGTCAAATCTGTGTTCCCTTGATTTTAGCATCACCTTGAGCTTTGGGCAAAAGCACTCCCTCTGACAACCCCACATCCCTGGAGCCCTCATTAGGCTGGCAGGCATCTGAGACTCAACCCCAGCCCCTACTCCGGAAGAGGGGGACTCTGATACCTGCTTCCAGAGGGTACTCTCTCCAATCTAGTGTCAGAATGATGTTTCTAAAATGCAGAACAGATCACATCAGATTGCTGCCCTGTTCAAAACCCTTAACAGGCTTTTCGTTGGCTTTAGCAGAAGGTCCACCATCCTTAGCCTTTGGGGATCTGACTCTCACCTATACCTCTAGCCTGTCCTCATCTGACTTCCCTCTTTTTCCCTATATTCCTCTCACTCTGCAGTCTTTGGATTCTGTAAATGTGCAGAGCTTTCCCACTTCTTTGTACTATTCCAGGAGTTCCTTTCAGCCTAAAACTCTCTCCCTTCTCATCACTCTAACCTGGAGCACATTAGGAACCATCAGAGAAGTGGGGGTGGGGGAAATGGGCCTGCTCAGACCCCAATGGTGAAAAAACAAATTGATATAATCTTTGGAAAACTTGGCAATAAGCAGCAAACTTTTCCCCCAAAGTGCAAACTTCTAACTCAGAAATCCCATCTGAAGGAATTTAACAAAATTATTTAATAAGACAAATACAAATATATACATGTATATTTACACACACACACACACACACACACACACACACACGATGCCCGTTGCAGCATTGTTTGCAATAGCAGAAAATTGATTTTAAGCAGTATGGTACAGTCAGATGATGGGATATTATGCAGAAATTAAGAAAAAATATTTCTCTATTTTTATTCACATGGGAAGATATTGATTTTATATTGTGAAGCGAAAAAGTAGGTTACAAAACTGTGTGTAGAATACAGCCCCACGCACACATCTATATGCCTAGAAAAAGGTTGCAAGGCTAAAACAAAATACTAAGACTAGTTTTTTCCCTGTCTTGGGAGTATGAGTAATTTTTGTTTTCTTCTTTCTGCTTCTATTTTATAAACTTTCTTGCTGCAAGCAGGAATTACTTTATTGCCAAAGGAAGACATAAAGATGTCATTTCTATTTTAGAGGAAGAAAATGTAGCTGCTGAGAAGGGAGGCTAAGAACAGATCGTAAGTGTCAAAAGGCTGGCTCTTACCACTATCACATTTCACTCCTCGCCAGCCCACGTCACAGTCACAGGTGCCATCCCCGGAGGGTCCTTGATTGCATCTCCCATGGACACAAGTACATGCTAAATGGAAAAACATCCGCACATTGTCAGACTTCTGACCTGTGTTCAACAACTCATTTATCACTTAATACAAAGGTTCACTTTGGTGCACTTAATTCTTCAATCTGCTCCCAGATGGTCGCTGTTGTTACTTGGCAGGGCTGGATTCTCAGGAAGGGCAGGGCATAGGAGGCAGAAAAGAGAGGGCTAATATGTGAACCAGGTCATGCTTCAACCAAAACCACCGCTTGGGGAATATATAGCACTGTGGGGCAATGACCCAAGCAGTGTGATTGTATCCTTGGCTGAGGTTATGTGGGACCCCTGGGGATGGAACCATGTTTGTTCCCTAAGAGTAGACTTCAGAAAAATGTCTAGTAGGTTTCTATAAACCCAGCATGGCACTGCCTTCTTCAACACAGAAATGCTGATTTTTGTTACTCAGCAGTGTCATGAGTGAAAGCGAAGGACACTTTCCTTAGGAAAAAGCATTCAGCCTTGGGGGTTTGCTGGACCCTGTGAGGGTCATCTATGGATCCTAGGTGAGGAAATCCTGCATAAGTGTAGGCAGATAATTTTCCATATAACATAGAAAAAATCAGCACTACAATGCCAATTATATATTATAGGGCCTGATTACAATGATTCAGTTACATACTGACTTTGTCTGGCTTTGACTAGCTAATGAGAAAACAGTGATATCCAGGTCAATGGTATGGTTTTTACTATAAGGTAGAAAAAATACTTTGTTTTCTCATGGATTACGAAACCCCTTCTCCCACGTCAACCCTCTCATAGGTGTTTGTCCCTGGGCACAAAAAAGTCAGGATGAGAGAATGCAGATGACTCAGCTAAAATAGACCACAATTTTTGTGAAAACAAACTTAGAGCATGTGGCTGGCTGAGGATGAATCAACAGATTGATCTTCATGCAAAGAACATGATTCAAGAACAAGGCTTTGAGTGAAGCAAGTATGAGTTCACATCTCATCAGGTGTGACCCTGGGGGAAGCCATTCAACCTCTTTGCCTTAAGATCCTCATCTGTAAAACAGAGATCAGACTACTCAAGTTTATACAGTTTCTGTGTGTATTAGATGAATTAATGTGCACAGAGCTGCTTTTCAAACTATCGAGTGATGTCCAAAACTGAGAGTATACCCATGAGGACCACTGCAGGCAGGCAAATGCAGAAATGTGGGTGGGTTGGAGAATGTCAGTGGGTGGGTTGGCAGGTCCAGGTTAGTGGCTGAAACTGTGTGGAATCCCTGCCAATGCAGATTACACAACACAGAAGCTCCTGTGATTCATGTGGTAACAGGGGATCCCAGCCTGCCCTGGAGGCCAGCGGTTAGGGAGCACAGGCAGAGTCACTCTTTTCTCCTGCACATCTGGCTGGTTGTGGGAGCCAGCCTGGGTGGGTGGGGCGAGGGATCGCACCTTGGTCGCAGTGGATGCCGTACTTGCCCTCCGCGCAGGTCTCGCAGGCCGTCCCGTTGAAGCCCTCTCCACACTCACACATGCCCGTGCCGTTGATTCCATCCAAGCAGATCCCGTTTCCAAAGCAGACATTCTCAGCTCTCCCTGGGCAGGGCTGGCACTGGGGGCCAAAGTAGCCCGCACAGCATTCTCTCGTCTGGAACGGAAGGACTGGGCTGGACTGGGACAGGGCTACCCTTCCACCCTCTGGTTTCATCCAGCTGAGGTGCAAAACTCCTGCAGGTGGGGCTAGATGTGTGCCTGTAGCTTTGACCCCACGTGGAGGGGACTGTGAGGACCGGGGACAGAGTCCCCTGAGAACCAGGTGAGGCTATGCAATTCCCAGGGGTGCCAGGAACAGCATGGAGGCTTCTGCCGAGGAGGTGGGAAGGAGGGGAAGGAAAAAGGCAAGCAGGAGTAGAGGATGAAGAAAAGTGAGGAAGGAGAGGCAGCAGGAACAAAGTAAAGAGTAAGCCAAGAAATGCCAGAGGGGCCCTCGCCGTCCCCAAACCCGGACCCTTTGCGTTGTATGTTATTCCACCTGGTGCTGAAGGTGGGAGGCCCAGGTGCGTGAGCCCTCTGACATTCTGTGACTGACTTTCTTGTAGTTCAAGGAAGCCCTTGGGCCTGCCTTTGTTCTTTTTTTTTTTTTTCTTTCAAAAGGAAAACCAGGTTTTATTGTGTTTCTGATTAAAAATCAGTAAATACTTGTTATAAAAGATTTACTCGATACAGCAAAGTATAAAAAATATTCTCATTTCCCAGAGATACTAGCAACATCCACTTGGTCCATAATCTTAATATGTGTAGGTGTATTAACGAAGATCCTGTTTAGCACGATGCTAGATGGCCTATTTAAAAATGCTTCCACAAATACTCCATTTTTATTTAAAGGAATTCTCAACTTGGTAGTATCTTTCTAAAGCATAGTCATCCTCATAATTGCTACACCTCTCAAAAGCAAATGGTCTCCCCGGTGTTATATGGCATGAGCCTGCCTATGTCTCCCATCAAGGAAGGCTTCACTGCTCACCAGGTTCCTGCCACACTGGTCCTCCAGCCCTGAACACATCCAGCTGTTTGGGTCTTCATACAGCTCTCCTTCTTCCTGGGACACTCTTCCCTGTGCTTAACAGGCTAATTCCTTCTCCCTCTCCAGATCTCAGCTTCTTTGGAGAAACATTCCTTTAGATTCCCCTCAATCTAAAGAATGTTACTTTCATGGATCTCACCTTGATTTGAAATAAAACCCTTGTTTACTTCCTTGTCTACTGTCTGTCATCCCCCTAGGTAGCTCGGGGAGGCTGCCTTTATCCTTGAGTGGATTAACAGGCAAAATCTCCTGTCAGCCCCAAGATCCACACCTTAAGAGCCAAACCACCTTGCCTCTATATGGTAAGCAGGGGCTATGTCTAATCTGGGAAAGAAGGGCAGGATGTTATAAAGAATTTTCCTGCAGATTGCAAAGCAACAGCTCAGAGGTACCTAGCTCTGGGGTCCCACTTTCTAAATGCATGTTCTCTTTCCTTAAGGAGTTGCCCATTTCTTTTCTCTTTTGCTTACAAGCATGCACACAGGGCATTTCACCCTGCTGTAAGAATAGGGAAATCCTCTTAGCCTCTCAGTCCCTCGATCTCCTCATCACGCAATGGAATACTGCAGCTTTCACCAGAAGTGCTGACTTTAGAGGGCTGTCCTGACTTTCAGTGCTACCACTACTGCTACTTTGAATGACAATGGTAATGAAGATAATGAGGAGGAAGAAGAGGAGATGGCAGAAAGGATACGGGCAAAGGCACTTTGCAAAGTATAACATTAAATTTCTCAATGCTGCCGCAATAATTAGAAGGCTGACTAAATCATTATACTCACGATGACAGTTTTCACACATTTTGGCTGGCACCCAATGAACAGGGATCGCTTGCCCATGAAATAAATGGTATACAGACATCTCCTTGTCTCTTCACTCTATGAAATAAGAATGATTATATCAGCTTTTCAGTTAGGAAAAAGTTTTCCAGTTTCTAAAAGCAAGTAGGTGGGTGATACATTGCTGTCTCTCTAACTGAAATGTTCTGGGAAGGGAGGGGGCTGGCTTCTTGGAGTTGCTTCATAAGACAGAAAGCACAAAACACAATGTTGGCTGCCAGAACACCAGGTGGCAAAATATAAGATAATTATACCTTTGGGGGGTAATCTGTAAAAAGAACTTTTCTCTAGAAGATGAACTCAAGCCAGATACAATCCTAGTGTAAACCTGATAAAAATGTCCTTCTAACACTACACATTGATTGAGCTGAGGCTTGGTTTCTATTGATTGATTGATTGATATTCTGCCTTGGCCTCAGAAAAGATTAGGGCTGTTTACAAAGACTTACAATATTCAAGATTAAATGAAAACTCAAGTGAGAGACAGCATTTTTAGTGTTGTAAATTACTGTCATGCAGTGGAGAGTGCGTGAGCGTTTATTCTTTGTAATGGTTGGGGCATCGTCCAGTAAATTCATGTAAAAGAAGTAGCTTTTACAATAAATAGCTACAAAAAACAGTATTCTTGGGTAATTAATTCAAAGACATATACCCCCCCACCAAGTCTGTCACGTGTTTCTTAGAGCAAGTTAGTTGTAACTTCCACTGTAAAAGGGAGTCAGGCTGGTGGAATTCATCCTGGCTGAATATGGTGTGGATGTGAAGTCTGCCTCCTCTGATAAGATCTCCTGCTCCGGTGCTCAACTGACTACTGAGATATGAAAGACACAGAGGGTGAAAAATCCCTTCCTGCGTGTGCATTGGTTGAAATGAACGCCCTTTCTGTTTATTTATTAATGAAAATTTTACTTTGGTCCAAAAAAATGGATTCAAGACTTCAGAAAGATGCATAAAATATAAGTAAAATTAAATTAAAAGCCAGTGAAGGAATAAGGGCAAAGAAATGAGATATGCTTGAGATCTATTTTCTAATTTGGACCTCCCTGGGATCTGTAAACTATTATATCGAAGCAGGCAAAATACTTACTAGTGGTTTAGTTCCAAATGGGCAGATTGGCTGAGGACACTTCCCACACTTTCCCTTGTTAAAACAGAGGCAAAGTGAACATTTCATAGTTACTATCGTTATTCCAAACAAGGCTGCAAATATTTTCCAGACCTCCAAGCTGAAGGTTTTAAGGTATAGAATTGAAAATCAGAAACCCGTCTGGTCAATTCCTTTAATGTCCTTTGAGACAAGCACTTCAACTACTCCCAGTCCTGGATGTTGGCACGTTGCTGTCTCCACTATACACTTTGGTAAAAATCTGAAGTATAGCCCATTTACATTGTACAGCATAGTGATTCAGTCATACATATCTATACACACAAATATTCTTTTTCATATTCTTTTTCATTATAGGTTATTATAAGATATTGAATATAGTTCCCTGTGCTATACAGTAGGACTTTGTTGTTTATTTTATATACAGCAGTTTGTATCTGCTAATCCCAAACTCCTAATTGTTCCCTCCTCCCCTTCCACTATATACTTCTGATGCTAATAATCCTGTAATCTGTCAAGCTCTTCTCTCATTTAAGTCCTAATCCCTTTAACAACAATCCTCATTTATTGAAAACCCACTTTTTAGTGAATCGGGCCAGATTCTGAGAGTAAATGATGCATCACACACAGTGCTCAGCCTTGGGAGCACATGGTCCAGCTGAGGGTTCAGCGTGGAGATAACATACACTATTATAAAACAAAGAGCACAAGTTGAGAATGACAGACATTTTCGAGTGTGGCCTGCTCCTAAAACAGGGGGAAGCCAATGTGGCTAGTTCTTAGCTTGGCACCTATGGGATGGGAGAGTGTGGTCATTCACAGTTCTAGCTTTGGGGCCAGACTGCCTGAACTTAAACTCCTTCTCTGACACTTGCTAGCTCTGATCCTGGGTGTGTTACTTAACTTCTCTGTGGCTCATCTTCCCCATCTGCAAAATGGGTATAGTAATAGTACCTTCTCTGTAGGGTGTTGTGAGGACTATATGGGTTAATACTCGTAAAATGCTTAGAGCAGTGCTTGGCATATAAACAGTGCCCAATAAATGTCACTGAAAGATCCGACACTATCCCATGGAGATAAAAGTCTCCATTACTGCATCCTGTATTATACTGAAAGGATCCATTTCCATCTTTTCACTCCAACTAGACTAGGCTTGGCTAAAACCTTCCATGGGTGCACCGTGCCTCCTTCCTGCCAGGCCTGGCACACTTTCCTTCGAGGAAGACCATACCTTCAGAATCCTGCTCAACACAGCCCTGCGGGCAGCCTTTCCCAGACATGCAGGGCACTAGTCTCACTTATTTTTGCAGAGCCACGGCTGAATACACACCTCAGCTTTCAAGGATATTCACCCTGTGACACTCTACAACATGAGTCCTGTGCTTTCAAAATTATAAAACAAAAAGCCAGCACTCTTCAGTTGCATCATTGGCCTTGGCTATAACTTACTCGGATGACAGTTGTGTCATTAATATCACATCTGTTCTTCTGAATTTCCAGAACTTTCCCCAAGCCATGGATCACTCCCTTGTCAGTGGCTGCATTGGTGTAGTTTATCGGGGCCTCATTTACGTAGAGCTGTGAACAAGAGGATTAATTGTAAGTTTTTCTTATAGTCATTTTAAGGGAAATAGGGAAGGTGGGGATGGGTATCAGTATGACAACAGCCTAGGAGGTACTCTAGTATTCACCTGGAAGGTGGCATACTGCAGTGAGAAGAGCTCTGGCCCAGGAGAAGGGAGTCTGAGTAACAGCCCTGCATCTGGCGCCTTCTAGCTGTGTGAGCTTGGGCCAGCTGCTTTTCCTCTCTGAATCTCAATTTTCTCTTTTGCAAAAGGGAGTGATTGTTCCAGATAATCTCTAAGGTTTCTCTCTATCCTTCAGATGATTGGTTTTTGTTAAGAAATTCTGACTCATGATCATGATGTGAGTGCCCTTGGAAAAATGGCTCCACGGATGTGCTTGACGGTGCTGGTCACTGGCGGTCCTGGAGGTGTGGAAGCCTCCCAAAACCAAGACGTGGAGAATGAAACTCAGTGTCCTTTCAGCATCTCTCTATTTCTTGGTTAACTGGCTAGCACCACTCAGTAAGGTGAAGTGATTGTTATATCAGAATAAAAATAACTAGCATATTGAAGTGTTTCAGGGTTTGTAAAAAGTGTTCCACCAGCTTGCATCATTTTCCGTGTGTGGAGACTGCTCAGAGGTCACAATTACCCCATGTTTCCCTTGGGGCTTCTTTGAGGTTCATGGTATGTTTGTATTGTCTCTACCTAGTGTGTCTGTAAGCATCCAAAAGACACAGCGACTAAGTCAGTGTCTAAATGCTGCCAACTCAAAATCAACTTTGAGTTGTAATTTGTTTTGTTTTGATTTTTTGTGGGAGGATGTCTTAATGATTGCTTAATGCAAAATTATTAAAGCCACTAATTCATTAATGTAACTAATATAACTGAAAACATACGGTTCTTTGAAAAATTGGGGCTGTGTGTGTGTAGGTGCAGCCAGGGCTGAGGTTGGGAGACAGGGGTATTCTTTATGATACTAAACCGATGTCAAGTTTATATCTAACAAGGGTTTAAAAATAATTAGGCTCAGGTCCACAGAAGTGGTCCAGGGTCTGTGTAGCTTTGGACAAGAAGCAGGGAGCCATTCCTGGTGTCAAATGGTAAGTGCAACACAAATCTGCAGAATTCCAAGATGCTGAGCTATTTCAAAATATCAAAATAGCAGAACTTCTGATGCAGTAATACTATTAACTTGGCATTAAAAAAAAAGTCTGAATTGTTCTTATTGCAAGATGTATCTGGAGAATTACGAGCTGCATTAAAAATTTGAACTGAACACAAGTCTACTCATTTAGAGAGCATTTTTCTATATCTCCATTGTCCTAAGAGAGAGTAAATGAGTATCAATAAAAGCTAAACTTCTATTGTCTATTTGTATATTGTAACTTTGAACTACTTGTCTATTGTAAGATAAAGCCTCTGTTATTAAAAAAAAAAACCAACAAACTCTAGATCAAAGACTTTCCAAACAAATAGAAAATAAACATGATAGAATTGAAATTGATTCAAGTATCTGCATGGGAATATTCATTTCTACATGGTGAAATTAAAGATGATATCCATAAGAACAAAAACAAAAATGTAAGATCTTTATAAACAAAAACCTGCCTTACCTGGAAAAATAATAAAATGTATTTAAAAGGATCTTCTTAAAATTATTACACAATAGGTAAGATATTTGCAGGCATCAGAGGAAAATATTTGGAGTTAGATTATTCCCTAAGTAATGAAGAACCAGACTTATTTTTAACTCAAGTATGTTAAAAAAAAACTGTACACAAAATTTACTTATGATTCAATGATGATACCACTGAGAAAATTGTTTAAACTGCATTTTTATAGAGAATATTATTGCTTGAAAATGTGTAATTAAATTTTATTCACTTTCGTCTAGCATTTAGTTTACATTAAACAGTTTTTACTAATTTTTCTTGTGAGACTTTACTAGATTTACATTGTTTCTTTTTGGGTTTTCATAGATTGATCTTCCCACATGATGTCTGAAATATTTAAATAGACTTTTATATAATCTCCCTACTTCCTTTTTATGGGTTCTGAACATCTTAAGCACTAAGCGGCCGTGTGAGAGAAGTGTTGGCGTACCCGTGTGGGGGTCGTTTGGCCCTAGGACTGCAGTCTGTGCTGCATTAACGTGGTGTCAAATGTATAAAGCAGAGAGAATAACATTCATCCATCTGGCTGTTGGGCCGTTTGTATGTCATTCTCCTCAGACCCCGGAGTCAATGGCACTTCCTCGGAGGTAACCTTTGCTGCCAGGCTCCCGCCCATCTGGGAGACTGCTAGGGGACTGTCTGTCGGTTTGCTGGGAATTGGTATGAGAAGGGCACCTGTGACTGCTGGGATCCATTTCTGCCATCTGTCGGGCCACACTGATTATCTGGGGGCTGGCGACAGGGGGAGCTGGGGGGAGCCTCACAGCCTGGCTGACTCAGTGCTTTCCAGCGGGACACAGACAACTGTCTTCCGTTGACGAGGCTTAGGAGGTGCTGGTGGGAGTGCCCGATTCAGAAGTGAGTGCAAATGACGGGGGACACCCACGCCCGGTTTCAGGGAGAGGACCGCACCTGGTCGTTGTGGAGGAAGAAGCCGAGCGGGTAGGAGGAGCCCAGCATGGTGTCCCGGTGCATGCCGTTATGCAGGTCATTCTTCAGCAGTTTCTCCTCCAAGACCACGTGGTACCTGAGTACATCCTCCTCCTGGACGACACAACAGGATGGAAAGTCAACCACAGGCCAGGCCCCGGGCACTAGCCGGGCTGCCCCGCTGTGCCGGGCACTGTGGGGGTTGCAAGAGCAGTAGCCAGTTGATCTGGAAGTTCTGACCGAGGCATCAGGGCACAATGGATAATAAATACTAAACCCAAGACAGAGTACCTTGCAGGACTCGCAAACTTTCCATGTCGGATGGTGAAGAACTAATTACGTGACCCTAAAACCCAGACCGAGGACAGGATTTTAAAGTTGGTTTCTCTGATGAGAACTGCTGTGAAGAGTCTCCACCCCATCCTGCCTTTCACCTCAGGGGTCATGAGAGGAGGGTTGATGGGATGATGCCAAGGGCTACAGCTGTGTCCCCTGCAGACAGGGTGGTCTGTGGGGTCTTGCTCAGGCCTGAGCAGTCTTGGGCCAGGGACTCCTGGTGGGTTGATCCCCAGTGGAGCAGGAAGGCTGTCACCACCCTGGGACAGCCCTGCAGCCCCAGCATTGACCTGGGATGAGGGCGTGCATGGACCAGATGGGTGGCTGTGTCTGAGACAGCTGGTGCCTTAGGTCTTATCCTAGATGGCTGTCTAGGAGGGCGGACAGGCCTCCCCAGAAGAAAGGAAGTAAGTGGCCGAAGGAACAAATGCAGGCACTCAGGTACAGTATGAAACCACCAGGGGTGGTGGTGGCCTCCAAAGAACCTGAGAGAGCGAACGAGGGAGCTTTGAGACACTTACCAGGCCCAGAGAGCAATGGCATCTCAAGATGGTACCAGTGAGGTAACAACCTTCCTACCCTCTTAATGTCTACTCCTGATCACTAACAGGTCCTGCCCCTCCACTGCAAACCTGGTGAGGCTAAAACTGAGTTCAGTGAGATCAGGAAAGGGACTAGAAGCATCATATAGGGAAGAGAGAAGGTGAATTAAGTTACTGTCTCTCAGCTCCAAGCCACCCTTTACCTCGTTTCTGTGGCTGGGGCTGGGACCACAGTATGCCCTCCCCCTTTGCCAGTGCTCCTGCTAGGTTCTGCCAGCGCTAAGTGCTAGAGGAGACTGTGAGGCCCATTGGAGCAGAAGTGGGGAGCAGGATTTCTGCTTCCTCTGTGTTTTCTGGTCCTATGGGCATCCCCCAGCCTACTTCTTCACCCAGGCAGTGGTAGCTGATACCTGTCCCTCCCAGACTGGATTTATCATGTCCCTCCCTCTTCCAAGATGCCAGCACCTGCTGGGCAATGCCCCCTCCTAGAGGCCTGGGTCTTGGACCCTCCTCCAAGGTCAGAGACACCAGCTGAATGGCACCCCGTCCTCTGAGGTCTGAGTTATAGCTCCTTGGGGGCTCCCCTATGTTTCTAAGCTTTAGTTATCCCGACCTCTTCCCTCTGATCTCCCAGCCTTTGGGGTCATAGATGGTTCTGTGATATCTCTCTCTTTTTTTTTTATCTTTCAACTATACTTATATAGCTTTATACCCAATAAACAATTCATAATATTAAACTCTCCCTGGTACATTTTCTGTCTCCTGATGGACCCTGATTGATTCAAGGATCAAGCCCCCTCTAGTTTACTGTCTGGATAAAGCCTGAGCATGGAACAGTGAGGGAAGAAGATTTAATTTTAAATCTAATTCAAAATGTTGACTATTATAAGGAGCTGGATTTTTTTTTTTAACTTAAGTGAGAGTGTGTTTGCAACTTTTGGGGGAAGCAGAAAGACTGTGGGATTGCCTGAGGTTTTATCCCAGGGCAGGAAAAGAATATTCCCCACAGAACAGGTTCAAAGGGATGGGGAGACACAGTAAAGACGATTTTCAATTCCATCCCAGGAGTTCTGCTTGTCCAACATGCCAGTTACAGAAATCGAAGAGACCGTTCCTCCCTTCAAAGACTTGTAATCTATTTAGAGAGCTAAGACCCACCCAGCTGAAAAGACAATTCCTTACACAAGGGTGTCTAAGTGCTGAAGGGTGTACCAACGGTCTGAAGTCAGAGTCAGGAGAGACTGTCTGCAGCTTCAGTGTCTTGAGCCTGCTTCCCGGAGGAGGTGAGACTGGACTGGAAGAATGGGTAGGGAGGAGTCAGGAGGTGGAGGAGGAGGAAGGGCAGCCTTCCTGAGGGGTGTGTGTGTCTATATGTGTGTGCGTGTGTGTACATAGGAGCAAAGGCACCAAACACACCTTTGCCTTCTTTAGGGTCTATATATCACTCTGGTTAGACCATATGGTTTCTGCAGAGAATGGGTGGGAGACATCAGTGAGCCCAAGGGTGGCTTAGGGGGACTTCAAGTATCAGCCCACATCTCTTTAGCATCCTCATCTCAGTCACCCTAAATAGAGCTGTGCAAACACAGTTTGAAACTTGTCCTCTCACTATGGGCTGGGGTGGGACAACCCCTGGGATCCTTCTAAATGGAAATTCTGGAGTCAGCACTGAATAGAAGGTAATTATGGCCAGCTTTGGAGGCCCTAAGTACCTGCGGAGGTAGTTTAGACTTAGTCATTCAGGAAATGGAGATCCCTTCAAGGGTTCTGAACCAGAGTGGCAGGACTGAGCTTTTTATTATTTCACAAAATCCTTTGACAAATTTTGACGTTCAGCCCCCAGATGTTAGGAACCAGGGAAGATAGAGAAGGGCAGAATAGGAGGACGACAGAGACAGTCCACTCCCACTAGGTCCCAGCTGCTGACAGCTTGCTGCGCGAGACCAGGGAGAAGCCAGGGACGGGAGGAGGGGCAGCCATGAAGATGCTTCTAGGTCCCTGGGACACCTGCCTCCTTGTGTATACAGCCTGCGTGTGTGCTTCCAGGGGTACGAACTAAATATACGAGCAGCTCTAGCCTGGGGAAGGTTTGCATACACAGAGTCTCTGCACGAGTTTATGTTAAATATCTGGATTTGACAAAGAAGTTTTGACGAAAGAGTAAAATGTACATGGTTGATTGATTGAAAAATGTTACGTGTTTGAATTTCTAGGAAATAATTTCCCAAGGTATTGTTGCTAATACCTACCAGAGTTGCGACCTTCTTCTCCTGAATGTAACTCTCAATGGCATCGTTGTTTGGAGCAAACACTGTG
This sequence comes from Vicugna pacos, assembly GCF_048564905.1. NCBI lineage: Eukaryota > Metazoa > Chordata > Mammalia > Artiodactyla > Camelidae > Vicugna > Vicugna pacos. Next base: position 29,087,264 of record NC_132998.1, read on the forward strand.
TAAGCGTCAGCAGCCTCGATCACACTTGCCAGGTTGTATTGCTGTGAAGGAAAGAGGCAGGACTGCATGAGGGACTCCCGTTCCCAGGTAACCTGAGCAGAGGGTCATGCAGAGAACATGGTACTTGCAATGATGTAGCCCCGGAAGATGGAATAGTCAGGCATCTGGTCCAGCCGTGTTAGCAGGTTTGGTAAAGAGCCAGTTAGACCTCTCTGGGGAACTAGGACCTGGGAGAGAAAACCCCAAAATTCTGTTAGCCTATGTTGGTAGGATTTGCTGCTCTCCAATCACAATATGCGATTATGAGGGTCTCTGAAAATTTATAAATCATACCCTTTTCTCTGATAGTTTGCAAGACCAAACAGGGGTGTGCAGCTTGGGGAATGAAGTGGGTTGGACTTCAGCCCCACACCACCCTTAGACCAGACACCTCTAGGCAGGGCAAACCCCGCACAACTGTTCATGGTGGCCCTGATGAGGGTGAACACAATGTCCAATGGACAGCTAGAGAAGGAGTTGCTTAGGGAGCCAGTGCAACCCAGAGCAGATGACACACATCCATGAATCTCTGTGTTCACAATCCAGTTACTTAACCAAGAGGACCCTCAGTTGAGAAGTAAGGAGAATGGCACATACGTTATTAGGGTTGTTGTAAAAATCAAATGAGATAATGCGATGCATGGTCCTTGGCACAATGCCTGGCCCTAGCAGGCTGTCAATCATTCCAATATTACTGTACACAAGGCGAGGTGGTAATGCTGCTGAGGGACTCGGAGAAGATGCAGCTCCACCCCTCTAGGACATGCCATCATACAGAGGCTCACCACCCAGTCCACAAAGAGCAACTGTCCAAACAAGGAGCACAGTTATGCCAGCCAAATGAGTTCCAGATCAAGAAATCCCACAGAATTTCAGAGGAAGGAAGAGGCAATAAAAACAACATTTACTGAGGTCTCACTAGGCAGCAGACATTCAGAGAGAAGGTGTTGTTTCATCATCACAGGGGAAGAAAAATGAGGTTCAGAGAACTTATGTAACTTGCCCGAAGTTACACAGCTGTGCCTGAACCCACATTCTGTATGATCCTAGAACTTACCCTCTTGGCACTATGTCAACCTTGGTGATAGGGGCTGTGGGGATCAGGGAAGGCTTCCTGGAGGAGATGGGTCTGGGGCTGGCCCCCGTGATAGTAACGCTCCGTATAGGAGACGGGTTGAGGTACCATTTTACTAATGAGGTTGACATCATCAAAAATGTAAATGTAAGAAGAAGAAAAGGTAACTTTATGTTTTTTCTAAAAAGTTTTTTTTTAGATTGAAAAAGGAAAAAAAAAGTTTTTTTTTTTTTTTTTTTTTTTTTTTAGTATTTTGGAAAGCCAGTATTGGAGGAGAAAAATACTGATAAGGATTTTTGCTTTTTGATAAATGAAGCATAAGCCCAGCATAGTTCCCTGCAAGTGACATATAACTTACTCAAAAAAATGTTGTATTCCTCAGAGCCTTTCAGTAAGACAAGAGAATTGCAATGTCTTTACAAAGTATTGCACTCAGAAGTCTTACAAAAAGCCTCTTTTCTGGACAGAAATAGTTAATGTTTTCTGTAACTTAAAAAAAGTGAGTATATAAGTGCCAAGTGAGAATAATTTTATTTAAAATGCAATTAGTTAATTATCTTTTTTATTCTTCCACTTTTCAGAATTTCCCAATTTATCCTAAATTCTCCTTTAATTTTAAATGAAGATCTTAATATAGTAACTGAAAATTATAGGATAGTTTAAAATCTCACTTCCCATTAAACTTTTATCCTATTTCATACCTTTGCATAGTACTGAATCACATCTTAGAAGAAATTTACAAATTTCTCAATACTTTTTCCACCCTTTCCCATTTTTTTCTAGGGCACACTAATGCAGATGGGGGAGAGGAGAAGTGATGCATGACCAGCGACCTCTCCTCTAGTTCTTGATTATATCCCATCAGGACGTATGACTTCCCTATACCAAGATTCTTGTAAGATGTTCTCATAAATAAGTAATATAATGCATGTGGCCACACTTTAAATAGGACCCACTGGAGGATACAGGCTAAGTAAACAGTAACTGAGTCTTACTGAGTAGAGCCTCTAAATGGTTTTAAAATAAAGTAATCAAGTATCATACAGGTCACTTTTATATTGAGGCTGAGTATTTCTTCCCCCAAAAGATGCTGTGCAGGAGGATAAGTAACACAGGGACGAACGGGCTATCTGTGTGGGAGGGTGCGATTCTGTACCTTGTTGATGATGTGTATCACTCCGTTCGTGGCTGCGTTGTCACCATCAATGACGGACGCTCCCTCAATTGTGATGTTCTGTAAATGCAAACCACAGTGGGAAGGTGAGTTCTTATAGGGCTTACCTAGGACTGAAATTATTTCTGGGTGTTCCACTTTTTGAGCAGTAGTGACCTTCACACTTTTGGACCACGACACACAGAAATATTTTAAAATTGTGAGCCATTTGACATTACACACACATACACATACAAAGTTGAAATGAAACAATACTTTCCTCCACCATGTGGGAGATACCTGGTCATTGATTCTCTTCCACTTCACCCTACCTCATTAAAAAAAGTGGTGGCTGAGGCTCACTAAGGTGACCCTGCAGTTGGAAAAACACTGTAGACAGTGTTGTGGGTTGAATTGTGTCCCCCGGATTCATATGTTGGGGCCCTAACCCCTAGAGCCTCAGAATGGGACCTTATTTGAAACAAGGGCTTTACAGAGGCCATCAAGTTAAAATGAGGTCAGCAGGGTGAGCCCTAATCCAGTAAGACTGGTGTCCTTATAAGAAGAGGACATGTGGACACAGACAGCTCTGTGGGAGAACACCCTGTGAATATGAGGACAGCCACCTACAAGGCAAGATGAGAGCCTGGGAAAGCTGCTGCCCCCACAGCCTTCAGACAAAACCAACCCTGCCCACGCCTTGTCCTTGGCCTTCCAGCCTTCAGAATGGTGAGACAAAAATTTCTGCTGTTTAAGCCACCCAGTCTGTCATTCTTTGTTATAGCAGCCTTAGCAAACTAATACAGACAGTTACTGACTTTTCAGGAATATTAATTACATGAGGGAATGGAGCTAAGAACACCTAACCTGCCCACCTGCACAGCCACCCACCAACCATGACAGAACTGGGCTCCACTCTCTCTGGTCTCCTCTCCTCTTCTCCCACCACTGCCCTTTGGAATTCCTCCTGGGAACCCCGGGTGCAGAGGGGACTTGCCTCACCCTGAGCACATCAGCAGAAGCTCTGAGGCAAACATTCCTGGCCACCTTGCCCATCTCTTTTAGTTACAGGGGACATTTATATCAGGCATAAGAAAAGACTCATTATAAGATGTAATGGGAACAAATCTGAAAAAAAATGTACATATATGTATAACTGAATTGCTTGGCTGTACACCTGAAACTAACACTGTAAATCAACTATGCTTCAATAAAAAATAAGAATTAAAAAAAAAAGGACTCATTACAACTGTGTCTTTGACGGTTAGCTCCTCCAGGTCAGAGGTGTTGGTTGACTTACCTTTGAAACTACAGAAGTTGGGATGAGCCTGACCAGGGTGGGTGTTCGGTTAATACTTGCTAAGAGAATCGATGATTTAAAACACCAGTGGAAAACCAGCCATTGTCTGATATATGTATGCGATGCTCTAGAATGATCATAAGATGTCACAAGTCCCTGCAACTGTATGTAACTCTTTTCCGCTTTCTAAAAGGAATGCTCTGATAAAGCACATACATTTGGGTAAGTCTAGGCATCAAGCCTTTTCATAGCGCCATCACTGATGAGGAGGAAGGCAGAAATGCTTCAGAGCAGCAATTCTAAAACATTCTGACTGTGGCGCATGCTCCACTGAAGTGGCAGTTCTCCCTTCCCAGCAGAGTCTTCATTTTCATCTTGTGAGATTCAGAGAAGGAGCTGTGAAACACCACCACAAGCAGGGCAGCCAGCTTCCTCCCAGAAGACCGAATCCAAGTCCCTGACACACTGAAGTAAGTGCCACAAGGTGAGCTTCTGTACTCTGCTCCTCCTTGTGCACTGTCCTGTCTCCAGCACTCAGATCAGTTCCTGGCGCATAGTAGGTGTTCAAAGGATATATGTTGACCGACTCTAACTTAATATGAAACTGTAGTAATCTATAACAACTTAGTTAGAAGGTTGCCAGTAACCAGCTCCCAACCACAACGTTCAGGGTGAGGCAAGTACCCCTCTGCACCCAGGGTTCCTGGAGGAATTTCAAATAAAGGGCACTGGTGGGAGAAGAGGAGAGGAAACCACAAAAACCAACGTTGTGAAACTGCACAGCTTTCACCCAGAAGAACTGAAAGATTTGCCTTTCTGGATCAGTCTGTGGTCTATCATGAAAAGCCTGTGGCCAACCAGTGGGCAGAGAGCCAGATTTTATAGGATCCTTGCTACAGAGTAACTGTGTGTGTGTGTATCAGTACATGTTGATATTGTTTTTTTTTTATTTTCAAAGTCTCCAGTTTCTAATTTTATTTGTGAACTTTAAAATTTCTGTATACAAGTTATCTGGGGATACAGATTTTTAAGTCACTCTAGATTTGTGTTGGAACAATCAAAATTCTTCACATATTCTTCCATATTTATATAGGTAAAGGGGCCTGTGTTTGATCTATTCCTCTTCTTTTTATTTCATTTTTTTCCCATGTTGATAATTGTTGATACCTACATGGAGGTTTTATTCTAGGTCTGTTTTTGCTCAGGTTTGGAAATGTCCATAACAGAAAAAATTTAAAAGTACAATGTGAACATAGGTCATGTTTCCATGAAACAAAAAATGTGGTCTCTTACCCCATCTGACTTTGCCAAGTGGAGGAAGTTGCCCTGCAAAGACGTTGCCAGCATGTCCAAAGGTGACAAGGCCTGCAGGTCTGCCACTCCGTATGTGCCTAGTAGCGTGTGGTATCTAAAACAACAGTCCATAAGGGCTCTCATGAGATATCAATGCTTGAGGCAGTGGCATTTTGAATTAAGAGACTAGGTTCTGAAGCCAGAACACCAGATTCAAAATCTCCCCCTGCAATGATCAGCCATGGCACCTTGGGTGAGTTAATCATCCTGTGCCTCAGTTTCCACATCTGTAAAATGGGAATAATTATAATATCTATTTCATAGGGTGGTTGGGAGGATTCACTAAGTTGTCTGTAAAGCAGTTAGCACAGAGCTGGCTGTCAATAAAATTGACTGCTTCCACACTGGGGGACGGAGGTGAAAGATCCTAGAACATGTTCAGTCCCACAGACCTGAAGGACCATGCAGCTTCCTTCCACTGAACTTCATTCACATTGATGCCATTAAATTACCATGAGAAATAAAATACATGGTACCTACTTTATTAGGGTGGGAATGTTGCTCTTGGTCAACCAAAAGGCTTTCTCATCTTGGTCCATTTCCTCAATAGCTTGCTGGGAAGGAACCAGGACAGTGAGGTTTGGGGCAGCTGACAGCATGGGTTGGAGGGAAGCATTCTGAATCACAGAAGAAAAATAAAGTGGCCTGACTCATGTTAGAGGACAAATTGGGCTGACAACACAGAGATGATAATTTCCCATGTGATATAGTTTCACAGATACTGGAAAGGTCCCAGGGATCCCTTTCCCAAATGCATCCCACCTACCGGCTGATGCCTCATTCTCCCTTCTGAGACTCACTCCTTTTATTTAAATGTGTGAACCTTGTCAAAAGGCAAATTTTCCTGATCAGGTCACACTTTGAGTCATTATCATTTACCCTTTAGTCTAAATGAAACGGCAGAGAACAGTTTTGATAGAATCATACATGTGTGTGCATATGTATGTGTGCATATGTGCAGAGAATCTTGAGAATCTTTGGATGCTTTTGGAATAAGGATGATAGATGATTACAGAACAGTTTCAGCATAAAACAGAGACTGGAGGCCTGAAATCAAACTTTATCTACTCACCCACAGCTAGTTCTGGGTAAAAGAAGTGATGGGCTTATACTTAGCAACTGGTTTGTAGTGTTCACTGATTCCTGTGGTGTAAGTACTCCCACCATGGCTGATCAAGTACCACCACGACAGCGTTGAGAGTGGGGCTGGGAAAGATGTGCTCTCATGAGCTAGAATAAACTGGGTCCAGCACACCACTGAGCAAGCTGATGCATGTGGGGTCAGCTCACATGGAAATCAGCACACAAAATAGGACCCTCCCTGCTCTTCCTTGTGGTGGGGTCAGAGAGGCCCCACACAGAAGCAACAGGAAGCTGTCCTGGAGTGGGTGCTGGCCAGACACCACATATCTGGGCACCTGTCTTCTTGAAGGGGACAAACCACCTGTCACGATGGCTGGCTGAACCTGCCACCTTGGGTCACTTGGGCAAAGATGACAGAGATTCAGACAATTGGGGAGGGTGGGGACTGGATTCTTTGTTACAGAACTCTCCAAGGGAGAGGGAAGAGTTCCTCTGGACACATTGGGCTGAGAGCCCGTGAAATACACATGAAACACACATGAAATATTATAGTATTACAACTACGAATCCCAAATCTAACTGGGTGAATTATGATGATGAACTATGCTGATTTTTAAAAAAGACCTCTGTGGTGAATGAGCTATCCTTATATATTTGGATTAATTGAAGAGTTGGCTCCCCCAGCTTATCCTAGGCCAGAAGTTCTTAGCCCTGGTTGTGTGTTAGAACCAGCTGGTAAAGTTTTAAAATACACTGATACCTGGGTCAAACCTCTGCTCAATCACATCAGAGGGTCTAGGGGTAAGAACCTAGGCACGGCCACTGAAAACAATGTGTTCCAAAGGGTTCTAAAGTGGAGTCAGGGCTGAGAACCACTGCTTTAGACACGTGCCCTTCCCCTCACCAGCTGCGTTTTCTATAATATGCATTCCAAATTTCTAAAATGACATACATTCCCAATCCTAACTAATTCCAACAAAGGTACTCACATTTATCCACTGGTTAAATACAGCTGCCGCAGAGAGGAAGGACAATTCCTTATTCATTTAGTGCAAGGGAGGGAGAAGAGAGGAAAGAACACAGAGGAGGATCAGTGAGAAGTATAACCACAGCACATCTCGGGGCAGCCGCACTTAGCCTCCCCAGCAACAGCTTGTCTTCCCTGCCAGCCTCCCGCCAACACGAATGGTCCCCGGGCCAGATGAATCCCCACGTAGCCAGACCCATGCATTTACTTCTTGCTTAATGGCTCGAATTAGCCTCTATATTCAAGGTAAGGAAATAATTCCAGAAACTTCAAGTGAAACAAACAACAACTTGAAGTTCTTCCAAATTAGAATTTAGGTTGTAAGACCACGGCCATCCAACCCTACAGAGGGTCACAGAGCTCGGTAAACTGCCTGCTCTCAGAGCCAGCGTTGAGCAAGGGCTTGGGACTCAGCCCAAACCACCTGGGTTTCCTTTCTAGTTCAGCCATTTCCTAGTTCTTCAGGCAAGTTGCTTAGTCTCTCTGGGTTTCATGGTTCCCAGCTGTAAAATGGGGATGATAAAAGCTCCAACTGATAGGGCTGAGGTGGAAATTAGAGGAGTTAATGTTTTTAAAGTGCTCAGAATAGAGGCTGGAGTGCGTGACATGCTCAGTAAGTATCAGCCACTGGTATTTTAAATTTATCCATCATGGGATTTATTAATGAACATATATATTGAACCACCACAGCTGGCACCAGGTTGGAGTGAAGGAGGATATCAGATATGAAAAAGAAAAGAGGGCCCCTTATCTCATGCAATTTATGGTTATTTGGGGGAAGTTAATATTCGAAAAGATAGCCAACAGTGCCAGTAGATCAGTGATGTCTGAAGGGGTGATAGAGTAAACAAAGCTCTGGACTTTGAGTTTAAAAAGACTGGGTTCAATTCCTGGGTCTGCCATTTACCAGCTGTGTGATTTTAGGAAAGTCACTTAAAATCTCTGAGAACCCAAGTGCTCACCTAAAAAATGAAAATGATGATGCCTTGCTCCTGGGATTATGAATATTACGTTCATTAATATAAATAAAAACATTTGTAAAACTATTAAACACCATGAAAATGGCAGTAACAATTATTACGTGCGAATTTACCAAAAGGCAATAAATCTCAGAGGTGTTTCAATTCCTTTTTGGGAGTAGTTAAGGTTACTGAGTAAGTTAGTAAATACTGGTTAAAAAGTCAATTAATACCCAGAGAAAACTCTAATTCAAAAAGATACACGCACCCAATGTTCATAGCAGCACTATTTACAATAGACAAGACATGGAAACAACCTAAATGTCCATTGACAGATGACAAGAAGATATGGTATATTTACACAATCGAATACTATTCAGCCATGAAATGAAATAATGCCATTTGCTGTAACATGGATGGACCTGGAGATTGTCACTCTAAGTGAAGTAAGGCAGAAAGAGAAAGAAAAATACCATATGATATCTCTTATATGTAGAATCTACAAATGGACACAAATGAACTTATTTACAGAACAAAAACAGACTCACAGACATAGAAAACTAACTTATGGTTACCAAAGGGGAAAGAGGAGGGATAAATCAGGAGTTTAGGATTAGCAGATACTAACTACTACATATAAAACAGATAAATAACAAGGCCCTACTGTATAGCACAGGGACCTATATTCAATATATTGTAATAACCTAGAATGAAAAAGAATATATATATACACGTATATATGTGTAAGTGAATCACTATGTGCACACCAGAAACTAACACAACACTGTAAATCAACTATTTTTCAACAACAACAGGAAAGTAAATAAGTTAGTAAATGGATGAGTACAAGAGCTGAGACACTTGGTTAATCCCTTCACGGGGCTGCTTTAAAGGAGAGGAGGGCACAGCTGGGCAGAAAGACCTGAGGCTGGCAGGGAGGGGAATGGAGCCAGCTCTGAGCTGGGCAGGTGACAGCTCAGCTAAGCTGGTTGGGAGAAAAGTGAGTCGAGTTCCTGTGAAGATGTTGGAGCACCAGACTGACAGTTTGGACTTTACCTTTTTTCTGTTGCAAGAGAGGGACACCGTGAAAGCAGGGTTTTAGGGTTTTAGGAAATGTGGCCTGGACACTTCAGAGAGAATGTTCGGAGCACGCTCCACGGTCTGGGTGTCAGGAGATGGGCTGGACGGGATGAGTAGAAGAAACGGTGCATGGTGAAGGGTGGGGAGGACTCTGATAGGCAGGGAGGCCAAGGTCAGGGGCTGCAGCCACCAAGAAGCACATGAGGGCAGGTGTTGTCCTGGGATTGTTAGGCTAGTGGTTGCCATTGAGAGGAGGGGCAGGAACCAAACTCCAGTGAGTTGAACAAAAAGTAAGCAATGAGAAAAATCACCAATTTATTTCATCTCTCATTTCAACACACCTTTATAAACAGTAGCAGTGAAGTAGGAAGCCAGACCAAGACCTGTCATCGAGAGCTGACAGTCCCAGCTGACAGTGGGGAGACAGACAACTGGGTGGGACACGTGCTCTGCTGATGAACATCCTGGCCATCAAGTGCTTGGGCTCTGCACATAGACAGCTGAGTAACCTTGGGTGAAGTCTGCTTAGCTCTCAGTTTCCTCCTCTATAAAATGGGTATAATAATAGCACAGCCCAGAGGGTTGGGCTGAGGTTTAAATGAGGTTTTGCATGTTAAGGATTTAGTAAGATGCCTGGTACACAGAAGATGTATGCGCACACACACACAGACAGGGGTAACCCGGGGTGCCTGGGTACCTATAGGGGCCACACAACCCAGACAAGATCACTCAGAGAGCTCAGGAGGTGCCAGTTATTTGCTTATTTGGGAAACCTGGGACTGGAAAGAGGCAGAATGGAAAGAAAGGAAAGCCAAGACTGCTTGGTACACAGAAGGTGCCAAAATAAAGGTTACTTTTCTTCAACCTGTAGAAAATTTGTGACCCACAGCGCACAAAGGCCATTTACAGCTTTTTTTCAGATAAAGTCTCCTGGAGCAAATGATTGGTAGAGCACTTTAACAGCATCCTAGCTAAGAGCTTTTTTTTTTTTAACTGAAAGAGGTTTTTTTTGCCTTTATTATTCTGTACTGGAGTTCCACTCAGAGGACTTACCACTGCAGCATTTCCATAGCAAAGAAGGCCGTCTCCTTCATAGCCCTCTTGGCAAACACAGCTCCAGACGCCAGAAGAAGTAAACTGACAGGTTGCCTGATAAAAAGATGAGAGGTATGGTTTGCTTTCCTAACTAAAGCGTTAGATATGAGTACATCCGTGAGGCCTCAGGGTCCGTCTACAGTGAGAGCTGCAAATTTGGGGCTGAAAGATGGTGGAAGTAACTGGCAGCCCTGTCTGCAGGTTTAGCGCAGCTCTTACGTAATCACAATTAAATTCTTTCTTTTCATTCCTGCCATATTTAGCAAGCAGAAATCAGGACACCAGTTAATGTGAATTTCAGATGAACGAAGAGGTTTTTGTATGAGTATGTCTCATGGAATATTTGGGGGCACACTTGTGCTGGAAAAGGATTCACTGTAATCTGAAACTCAAATGTAACTGGGTGGCCTGCATTTTATCTGACAACTCTATGTTGGTTCTTCCACGCTTCGGAATGAAGTGAAAGTTGTAATAATTCCTCTCACATTTGGAATGTCAGGGCTTGGTTAGGCTTAAATGAAGCAAGAGTGTTGGAGCTTTTTCAGCTTTATGAAGTATTCTCCTGCCTGATTCTTGGATGACAGATACTTTAGGAGCATCTGCTCCCATTTTTCTTTGAAAATTACTGCCCCCAACACATACAAGGGGTGGGCCTGGCAGTCCTGTTCATATGTCACCCCATCCCCTGGCCATCACTGACAGGCTATGTGCACACCTGGACCCAGCTGGGCTGGTCAGATTCTTTCACCTATGAGTTGGAACTGGGACATGGGCTGCCGGTAAGTTAGTGGGCATCACTGGTAGTGGGGGTTGATGTCCCTCTAAGAACAAGGAGTCATGTGTCCCAAGATGCACAGAATGGCATTCAAAGTTGGGAGACAGAGAGGCAGATGGAAAGAAAGTAAAAGCACAGGGAGAAGTAAAGTGAGAAGTTACATGTTCTCAGAGGATTGAGGGAAGAAGCTGCCTTTATCTGGATTCTAAGCCCTTGGGAGGTCGTTGTAATTCCTGCCAGTGGAGCTATGCTGGGGTGGGGGAAGGTGTACATGCAACAAATTCCCTTTTTGCTTAAGTTGATTTGCGTGGATTCTGTTACTTACAACCAGGAGCACTGTGACTAAGGGGTTGTCTTCACTGGTTCTGATGCTGCATGCTTAATGATGTTCTTTTAAATACATGAACATGACCAGCTCTTCCACAATTTAGACACAAGGCTCAATCTACCCTTGAATGGGCAATACCTTGGGTAAAACTGTGCTATGACATTCACAATGGGAGTCTAGTTACCCTTTAAACCATCCAGTTGATTTAGAATCGCCAGATTTAGCAAATAAAAATACCAGGTTAAAATATGAATTTTAGATATGTTATGAATAATTTTTAGTATAAATTTGTCCTGTGTAATATTTGGGACAAACTTGTGCTGAAGGATTGTCATTTATCTGAAATACAGATTTACCTGGAAATCTAGTATTTTATCTGGTAATTGTATGTTGGTTCTTCCCAGCTTTGGAATGGGTTGAAAAAGTTGCAATAATTATTCACATTCTGCTTAGGGATTCCCTTTGCGGGTAAGAGAGGTTTTGTTCATTGTTAAGCCCAGAGTTATTTAAAATAGCCCATCCTTCTAAGTATTCTTTTTTTTAGGGCTGAAAAAAAAACTCAGGTAACTCACCAGTGGATGACATTTCCCAGTTTGTTCCAAACATGAAATTATTGGTTCACAGTCAATCCCATTGCCGTGAAATCCTTTCTTGCACTCACACTCATTCTGTAATTCCAAGAGCAAAGTCAAAGGGATTATTGAAAATGACTGCCTTCCATGTCTTGCCCTCACATGGCACTGAGAAATGAACTGTGGAAAACATAGCTGTTTGTTCCTTGCAGAGAACACCATTAATGTCTTTCTTTTGTTACACTTTGGATTCCAAAGCTACTGGTCTCCACATCCTACACTGCATTTCCCAGTCTGACAGTTCCTTGGTACTTAATTTTTGAATTCATTACCCTAGAGGGGCCATATGGGGATTTGTCGCAGAGAGAACTTAGACCCTAAAGAGCATCACATTGAAAAACTGGCCCATCCATCTAAGAGGGGAAGATTAAGTAAGTCATGGGGCATCCACTTGGTGGAGATCCAAGCACAGGACCACTGCGAGTCTATAAGGTGCATTGTGTAATTTAGAACAGGCATCCCCTCTGAGCAGACAAATCTGAGTAAGAAACCACCTCAATTCATGTTGAGATGCCATGGACAACCCGTGGCATGTGGCTCAGCAGGTAGACATTAACATCACACAACAAAAACGTCCTCCTTCTGGGGCACATACCTTGGTGAGCAGGGTGCAGGCTGGGTTTCTGGCCCTACTTGCCCCACAGGCTGGGTCCTTCATGTGGATCACAAACTACACCCCAGAAGCAGTGGTCTCGGTCATGCAGCTATTAAATATGATGATGATGATGGGTTATATGACAAAATGGGGAAATGTTTGTGCTATGTATAGTATAGGAACCAAACAAAACTGCAGTGAACTGCAACAATGTAGCAGCAAATAAGAACTTACGTATTAAAAAGAGCAGAAGGAAAAAACATATCAAATGGTGATTGTGGGGGACACTGCGAATGGTTTAAATTTTTTCTCTACTTTTTTATTTTCCAAAATGTCTTCCATTATTAAACGTTATTTTGAAATGCAAAACATAATTTAGAAAGGAGTAATCTCTTCAACAGATAACAAACAAAGGAACTGAGTAACTATTACAGAAACAGTGATGAACCTTTAAGCTGTTTTCACTCAGGAGAGGAAGACAAAGCATACAAAGTAAATAAGAAGAGTCCAATGTTAAGAAACACTGGAAAACAAGAGTTGTTGTAAGTCTTATGGATGAACTGGAACATGAGATGCTTCTGTGATGAGGAAGAATGATGGAAAAATCTCTGAAAGGATGCTCCTTTTCAGAGGAGGCGGGGGATGAGCTGGGATGTTCTTCTGGGAAGTGGGACGTGGCTGGACCCTGACAGAGGGCAGGAGGAGTGGGGAATTCATGCAAGCTGAGGGCATTTGTCAGAGAAATGAACAGAGGTGGGAAAGCAGGAGCATTTGATTGGAGGAGGATTACTGAGGGACTGGTCTAGAGAGTGGATCCAAGTGATACAAGACAACCCATTAAGTTGTGGGAAAAAGTGAATAGAACTTCTATTTATGAATTTTTATCTTTAAGAGTATAAGTATTATTTGCTATGTATGCATTATAAGGTAAATTGGGTATCTTATATACAAATACATGCATACAGAAGCACATGTATACATCTTTATGTGGGAGGGGAAGACCTTATAAACCAGGATGTTTAATCTTCTCTACTTGGATGGGGTAGCACCTCCCTGCACCCCCAACCTTGACAACTCCTGCCATACTGACCCAAACCTGGTCTGTCTTTTAAGGTAAACATTCATGGTAATTAGAATTTACGCCTATTTGGAATATCTACGAGTTTTCAAGCTAACTGGTAACTACTAAGGGCAACCCTAGATGTGGTCAGTTTTATTTCTCATATAACACTATAAAAGGCCTTGCTCTTCCTCCATCTCCCCCATCAGAAGGCTTTTCAAATTTGTCTGCAGAAAGGAAGTTAGAGCAGAGAGGGAATAGATGCTATTACGGGTTGAATTGTGCCCATCTCTTTCACATGCTGAAGTCCTGACCCCCAGTACCTCAGAACGTGACTTTATTTGGAAATAAGATTGTTAACATGTAGTAAGTTAAGGTCAAACTGTAGTAGAGTGGGTCCCTAATCCAATATGACTGGTGTCCTGATAAAAAGGGAAGATTTGGACACAGACATACACACAGGGAGAATGTTGTGCAAACATGAAGGCACAGATCAGGGTGATGTATGCATAAGCCAAAGAATGCCCAGGACTGTCAGCAAACCACCCAGAGCTGGGAGAGAGGCATGGAACAGATGTGTCATCACAGCCCTTAGAAGGAACCAAACCTGCTGACACTTGAGCTTGGACCTCTAGCTTTCAGTACTGTGAGACAATACAGTGCTGTGTGGTTCCATGACACCCAGATGGTGACACTTTGTTGACAGCAGCCTTAGCAAACTAACACTGGACCAAGAAATTGTTTTCCTTTCTCAAATGCAAGCTGGCAACTCAGGTGAGTCAAAAATTAATGGAATTGTTGGCCAAATGCACGGCGAGACGTAAGAATGCGGGGAGTTCTTTCATGATTAGGACTTTTACATGGCTACAATCCTAATACAGCTGTCATCACCTCCTCTGGAGCTCATTAATTCCTTAGAAAGTGTTCTCTGCCTCAGTCTCCCTTAAATGAGGTTAAGTGAAAGTGATCAACAAATGGTAGAGTGGCACAGAAATAGAGGGTGTGGTCAAGGGTGGTGGCCAAGAGGGCAGTTCTGGGGACAGTCTGACTCCAGACTGGTGAATCTCACAACATGACTTGGGTTCTGTGCAATATGAGTGAAGTATTTAGCCTCTCCATGCCTCAATTTTCTCTTTTGCAAGATGGAATAATAATAGTACCTAAGTGGCAACAAAAGCAGAAACAAACAAGTGGGACTACGTCAAACTGAAAAGCTTCTGTACAGCAAAGGAAACCATCAACAAAATAAAAGGCAACATAAGGAATGGGAGAAAATACTTATAAATCATGTATCTGATAAGGGGTTAATATCCAAAATACATAAAGGACCCACAACTCACAGCACAAAACCAAACAGTCCAACTTTAAAAATAGGCAGAAGATCTGAATACACACTTTTCCAAAGAAGACATACAGATAACCAACAGGTACATGAAAAGATGCTCAACATCACTAATTATCAGGGAAATGCAAATCAAAACCACAATGCGATATCACCCCACACCTGTTAGAATGGCAATCATCAAAAAGACACGAAATGTTTTGGGAAGGATGTAGAGAAAAGGGAACACCTGTGCACTGTTGGTGCGAATGTCAATTGGTACAACCCTTACGGAAAATAGTATACAGGTTCCTGAAAAAACTAATAATAGAACTACCATGTGATCCAGCTATTCTGCTTCTGGGTACTTACCTGAAGAAAATAAAAACAGTAACTTGAAAAGATATATGCACTCCCATGTTCATCACAGCATTATTTACAATAGCCAAGATGTGGAAGCAACCTAAGTGCTCATCAACAGATGAGTGGATAAAGAAGATGTGGTGGATATATGCATTAGAATATTATTCAGTCATAAAAAGAATGAAATCTTGCCATTGGCAACAACATGGATGGACCTTGAGGGCAATATGTTAAGAGAATGAGGTCAGAGAAAGACAAATACTATATAATCTCACTTATATGGGGAATCTAAAAACAAACAAACAAAATCAAGTTTATAGATGCAGAGAGCAGACTGGTGGCTGCCAGAGGCAGGGGTGAGGGTGAATGGGGTCAAAAGGTGAAAAAAAAATAGTAGCAATGTCAGAGGTTTGCTGTGACAATTAACCCCTTCCCATTACTACAAATGATAAAAAGCTGCAGTAAGTTCTAGCCAAAGCACTTCTGTGTCTAGAGGGGACAAGTCACTGCAGCACTTCTGCTTCCTCTGTGCTCTCCACCTCGGCGCACCTACCTGCCCAGGGCCGATGTACAGGCAGGTTGCGTTGCGGTGGCAGCCGCCAGCTTGGGGCAGAAGGCAGTTGTTGATCTCTGAGCAATCTCTTCCATTCCCGGTCCACCCCTGATGGCACACGCAGGTGTGGGTCCCCCTGCCAGTTCTGATGCATTCTGCCTGCAGCAGGAAAGAAGCAGTGTAACTTCTGAAACCTTAAACCAGCCACATGATTCCAAATGCAAAAAAAGGGTTCCAGAAGCACATTATAGAAACATAAATTTGCATGGAATGCAATGGAAGGGATTAAAATGCACATTTGCATTGAGATCAATGGGAAACGAGGGGAGGTGATTTTAAGAGCAAATTTGCTTGTTGTTGGCCAGCTACTGGCCACCACCACTAACATTACTGCCATTTACTGATCCAGGGACTGTACTTAATGTTGTGTAGGTGTTAAGCCATCATCCTGAGGATGGTACTGTTATTATCTCTATTTTACAGGTAAGGAAACTGAGGCTCAAAGGAGTTAAGTAACTTGCCCAAGTTCACACAGCTACAAGAAGGCATGAACCCAGGTCTAGATGATGCTGAAGCCCAAGCTCCTAACTGTGCCAGCTCCAGGCCTCTCAGGATGATCACACTGGGAGGCTGCCGGACAGGTTGGTAGGGAGTGGGATGCAAGATAAGTTGTTGAGATGAGACTGCGTGGGCAGGGCTGGTCCAAGGATGAGGCGGGGTCTGGTGGGCAGGGCAAGGCACTTGCATCTGATTTCATTCTCAGAGCCAGGGGGAGTTCCAGAAGGGGTTTCAGCATGGGGGAAACATGACCTGATCCATTTCAAGCCACTCTGGCTGTGGGTATAGACAAGAGAAGTAGCAGGGAGAGCAGCTATTAAGCTGAGTAAGGAATGGAGGTGACCTTGGCCAGGTGGTGGTGGTGGCATTTAAAAGACATTAGTGAAAGCAAGGGTAGGTTTGGGCTATACCTGATACTAAAAGAACTTAGGGCAAGTCACTTAATGTCCTGAGCCTCAGTTTCCTAATTAGTAAAATAGGATTAAACACCTGCTTCTTTGGGAGGTGAGAGGATCAAATGAGATCATGCACATTCAAGTTGCCTGTAAGCTGTAACGTCTGAACCAAAAGTTTATTACTAATGACTCTCAGGCTGTGCGTCTGAAAGCCCAAGGCCTCTGTAAACGTGGACCCACCACTTCCCTCAGACACGTGGATTTAGGGAGTGGAGGCTCACAGAAGGCACCTGGTGCCGCCTTTAGGACACAGGGTTGAAGCAAATGTGCCTCATGTGGTGAAAAGTCACCTGACACTTCAGAAGGGTTCAGGATTCCCTAAAATACCTGGCAGTTTGGAAACAAAAGACCAACACTCACATTTCGGCTACAGCCCCCCGAGGTTAATCCCAAACAAGGGTCCATCTCTGAACAGAGGATTCCGTCCCCTTCGTATCCTGCTTTGCAAACACACCTGCAAAGAACAGTGAGTACACAAAGTCAGCCCCAGAAATGCAAGCACCGAGACCCTCCCTCCCAAGACTAGCCAGCCAGGGATGAACGGGTTCACGGACAGGTGGCTGGACGTTTTGTCCTCGTTGCGGGAACCAGGTGCCATGGTGGTCACAGGCACGTCTGGCTCTGCAGTCAGAAACACGTGGGTGAGAATCTAGTCCCTGTCTCCTAGCAGCTGTGTGACCTGGGTGAGTTCCTTAACCTCTGGGAGACTGTTTCCTCATCTGGAAAATGGGTCTAACATCTCCTTCCTACAGCTGTGGTACATTGTGATGAGCTAACACATGAGGAGCGGTCAGCAGGGCCCTTGCTCCCACCTGCATCTTCTAGAGCTGGACATCAGGTGGCTTTTCTGCTCTCGTTGGGTTGCCCTTTATACCTCACGTTACTATCTTTGGTTCAGCAGAGAACGACTCTACTGTTTAGTGCAAGTCTAACTATTTGAATGTGCCAATCAAGTGAGACCTCCCCTCTGTCCCTTTTCTGGTCCCTCAGATGTCTTCTTTTCAGAGCCCAACATTCTCAGGTGCCTGATGCCATGAGCCCACAGAGTCTGCAGGCTCATTCATTCAACCAATATTTATTGAGTGCCTTGTGACTGTGCCGGGACACCCTGTGGTTCCATCATAATCCCACGTCACTCTCACTGGAAATTCAGTCATGTGGGCTTCACAAAAATCTAAATAAAATTATTTTTCATGTATCAAGAATCCTAGAGGAACTAAGTACTTCAGCTGGCCCCCAAATGAAGAAACAGATTGCTCTGTTCCAACAATGATTTACCTAAGTTTATATAGTAAATAAGACCCCTGTTGATAGTCCTTTGTGGGTGATCTAAGAGGTTTTAAGGGCAATTTTGACAACCTGTGACTTTGCCTTATGCACTGATGTATATACTAACTCCCTGGGAAGATGCATTTCTATTGTACCACCGCAGAAGGGCACAGTCAGTCTCTGCCGCATGCCACCTGCAGACCAGAGGGGGAGACAGACCTTGAACAGATAAGCAAATAAGCAGGGAATGACACATTAAGAAAAGTGCTGCAAAAATAAGGCCAAGAATTCCACATGTTTACCTGCATTTCTCAGGATTTTTTTTTTTTTGCATGGTTACTGCCTTTGAACTAGATATTTCTAGAGAAGAAAATCTCCTCTGACATTTCCCCTCCAAGCCCACTGCATATGTTAGACAGGATTAAGAAAACAAATGGCGATCCAGGGAGCAGAGACCCTATTTCCTGTAAGATGCCTTTAACAGGGCAGTTATTATTCATGGCCTTGAAGGTAAAGCCATTTTTAAACGGTTGGAAAGTTGGCGGGCAAACTTTCATTTCCTTCACGTGAGTGATGATAATAATTGTAGTTTCCACGACTGAACACCTATGATGTGCTCGCCCCGGTGCTGGGTACATTGGTATTCAGTTTTTCTAATCTCCATTACTGCCCTGCTAGGTAGGCAGCATTGTCCTTACTGTACTGATGAGGAGAGTGAGGCTCAGAGAGGTTAAGTAACTGCCCAAGGTCACACAGCTGGTATGTCTCAAAGCAGGGAGTGTTGCAACTTGGCCCCAGCTCAGTCTGAAGTTTTCTCCACAAAAGCCACGTTGGCAGCCTCAACTGACAAAAGACTTCAGACATGGGTTAGGTCTGTCTATAGGTAACACAGTGGCCATGGGTGGTTAATGGCGGCACCCCCCCATCCCCAAAAGCCTACCTTGCTGTCCCATTGCTGAATTCACAGGTGGCATGAATGTGACAGAACTGCATGTAGGGCCCGCAGGCTGAGGTCTGCTTGTGGCAGAACCTCCCAGTGGAGCCGCCCCTGCAAGTGCCGGCGAGGCAGGTCCCGTCACTGTCAATCCTGTTGTCACAGGTTCCAAAAATGCACAGACATTCTGAAAGGGAAGGACGAGGGACATTCAGGGCATGGAGGACAAGCTCAGCAGTGGGGCTCAGGAGTCATGGAGGACAGGGTCCTCCCCGCTACTCACTCCTGTCAGAGGAGAATCTGGAGCTGAGCCCGGGAAGGCTCTGGACACTATTTCTCAGCGCCTTTCCCCGTGTGTTGGGGACAACCCTCAGTGAGAAGAGCTTGGTCTCCGGGCTGCTTCACAGGTCTGTATGTGGGGTACAGGGGCGAGGGTGGCTTGTGGTGGTGTGAAGGAGGCCAAGGGGCTCAATTTTCATCTACTTCGTGGTAGGAGAGTTTAGTCTGGAAACTTCTCACCTTTTCATGAAGACATTCTGGACTAAAGAGAAGTGATTTCTCCTGCCAGCACAGCCTCTGTTGTGTGGCTTACATACTTGTTCTTCACTCTCTAACACAGCAAACCAGTGATAACCCACGGCCAGTATCTGCACACTGACCTTGCTCTAGCCTTGGGCCAGCCTTTAACTTCTATCCTCTTATTAACAGTCACCAGCCTCAGAGGAAGGTTCTTTTATCACCCCCATTTTCCAGAGTAGGAAACTGAGGCCCAGAGAGGTGAAACAAATTGCCTAACCTGTCAAACTGGTAAGCTCCCAAACAGGGACTTGAACTCAGGCCTTCAAATTCCACAAGTAACACTGGCATTTCCACCGGCCTGTTAACCATCTGAAACTTCAGCTGCTAACTTTGCTTTTGATTACAAGTATTTAAAAACTGCAACGTGAGCCAGCTTATCAGAGGCAGGTTCCTCTGTACACAGGAGTAAAAACAACACTCTGGAGATTCTCAAATGCAGGTGGTAAGGAGTTGGGGGCTAGAGTATGACTGGAAACAACAGAATCTGGTTTTGCCCCAGAAAGAGCTGACAAGAGAGGAATTAATGGGGTGGGGGGCTTGGAACCAACATCCAGGAAAGAGAAACAGTGAGGGAGGGTGGGGCTGGAAAAGCACAGCTGGATTTAAAACAAAAAAGACCTTTCATAGACTTCTAAGCAAGTCAGTTTGCAAGGAAGACGACCCCAGAACAAATCAGAGGATCCCCTGCATGAGATGTGGGCAGCCCCAGACCTGGACCAGAGGTGCTGGAGCAGGAAACCTACCTCTCCGGCCCCCGCTGTGGCACTCTGGCCTTGCAAAAATGCCAATGTCATCAGGCTTTGGAATAAACCGCTATTTTTTTTTTCCTTGGAAACCTTATTTGGTGAAAAGAGCACTGGACTAGGATCGGCAGCCTTGATTCTGCTGGGCTCTGGTGTCCCATCTGTCTTGAGAGGTAGTTGTGCAGGTCAGATGAAGTCAGAGAGGAGAAGCATGGTGTGTTATGAGAGGAGTTAGCAGTGATAGTAATAAGAATGGCTTCATTTACTGATTACTTGCTAGGTGTCTGCTCTGGACTAAAGTTCTCAATTACAATCTAACTAAATCAACAGCCTGTGAAGTGGGTACCAGTATTGTCTTCACTCTACAAATGGGGAAACTGAGTTTCAGTGAGAGACTTTCTAAGGTCATACAGCCAGTAACTTGCAGAGTAGGGATTCAACTCCAGGTTGGTCTGACTCTACAGCAAGCTCTGATCTATTAATTTTTTTTTCCTATCAAATTCTAAGCTTAGATAAAGAAACAGATGTATATGTCTATCGATACACTTAAACATTCACACGATGTTATTTTTAAGAACATAATGTATTTTCTAAGATTATATAACTGCATGTTTTTCAGTGCCTAGTGCTGTGGAACTTTCTACATGTTCTATGAGCTTCTTGACATTTATGTCACTGAACTTAGAATAATAGCAACAGTAAAAATAATAGTGACAGTGGCCAGCATACTGGGAGCACATACTAGGTGACTGGCGCTGTTCTAGGCAAGTGCTTTCCACTTAAAACTAGTATTAACCTTACGAGGTAGTTACTACTGTTACCCCATTTTATAGATGAGGAAATTGAGGCCTAGGGAGGTGTAGTAACCAGCACAAGGTCACACATTTTGCAAAGGGAGGAGCTGATGGAAAAGGACTGCTTGAAAGATGGGGAGTGAGTCTGTTTCTTGGTACAGAACCCATGCTCACTTCAGGTACGTGGGGAAACCTTATGGGACTGGTTTTCAAAGCATGGTCTGGGCCAGCAGTGTAGGCACCCCAGGGGACTTGTTAGAAATGCAAATCCTCAGGTACCACCCAGGTCTGCTGTGGCACAAACTCTGTGAGTGGGGCCCAGCAGTGTGGTACGTGCTCCCATCTGGGATCCAAGTGCTTAAGAAACGCCTGGTGATGAGCGCATCCACCAAAGCCGAGGGGCACCCGATGCAGGCCTGCCCCGCCGGCTTGCTGCAGGGACCTCCACTAAGCATCAGAAGGTGGGTCTGGAAGCGACACTTACTTTTGTCACACTGAGGTCCGTATTTATCGGGGTCCGAGCAGAACTGACACTGGGAGCCTTGGAAGCCCTCCTGGCAGACGCAAGTCCCGTTGCCGTCGTGGCCGTCAGCGCACTGTGAGCAAAGGAAGGGCCCTGTCCATTAGGCCAACACAGGCCCTGGAAAGGAGTCCCAAACGCTTTCCTTTCCTGGCCTGCTTCTTTGCCTCAAATTTAATTCTGCCTTAAATGACTCTTTGGGACCCCTGTGGAAAGTGGAGTCATGGGCATTAGGTAGGAAGCAAAGACAGTGACATACGGGGGCCCTGAACCAGGATTCAGAGCTTTATGGGAAGTCATGGGGGCGGGGGTCACAATGGTGAACTAGAATGTCTAAACAATGCTTAAGGGATGGCCTGATCAGCCACTGGCCTTCAAAATGAAGGCCACCTTTCTCTCCAGATGCTCACGTGCTCGGCTCTGCAACTCCAAGCTGCAGTGTTTCTCTCTTCAATGTGAGCATCTTGCCCCACAGGTCCCTGGCTATTTCAAGGGTAGATTTGTATTGAGTGACATACATCAGAATTGGGCATGGGTCCTGACCTGACCACCTGCTACAGTAGTTAATTTGTACCAGCTTCGCTCCGTTCCCCTTGCCTGTGTGGTGTCCCCACCTGGTGGTCACACAGTTTTTCCTTCCCCTTGAAAGAGGCGTATTTTCAATGTGGATTTCTTAAGTGTGCAGATCTATAATTTCCTCTAGAAATTGCAGCCACTTTTGCCATTGCTTGTTTAGCTCTGGCCTCCAAGCTGGGACAGTTAAGTTTTGGCCCTTAGACTTCACTAGGTTTTGCAGATGGGTTAAAAAAAAAGCATTCACTGGGCAGTTTTATTTTTTTCTTTTTTAAAGAATCAAAATTTTGGCCCTAAAAAAAATCTTGGCGATCAATGCAGGCCAACCCTGCTATCTCCCATAGGAGGAATGTGGGAGCCTTGCTGAGTTGCTCAAGGTCATGCAGTCAGCACTAGGAAGGGAAATCAGAAGCAACATCACTGGACACCCAGCCCCCTGCCACTCCACCAGGCAAGACTCCTTTTCCTGCAAACACCTTCTGCTCTTTTAGCAACTGATCTGTTTCTTTTACTCCCTGGGATCAGTGATTGGCGTTGTATCATTTCTTGGTTTAGTGGTTTTAAATTATTTTTTCAACTTAACACAGGTCAACTTTGGCATTGGTGGAAAAGCCTCAGTCCTTATCACCTGTCCGTTCCCGGAGCACGGGTCTGAGAAGCCTCCTGGACACTGGTTGCAGTCGGGCCCATAGAAGCCTTTGCAGCACTTTGGTATCTGAAAAACAAAACACATGTCACCTTTTGAAATCCCAAGCAGAGGGCCAGTTCCTCAAAGGAAAGACATTCCACCTCCCATTATGATCATAAACAGCATCAGCCCCCTCCCTCCCTCACAAGTGTGACTTCTCCTCTGCAGACGCTGGCAGGGCTGTGCGCAGCCTGCTGCTCACCACAGATCTCCTGAGGGCCGACCCCGGTGGCCGGCTGTGGGACCATGAAAGCAAGACAGACAAAGGCTTGTGCCCATGGAGCCTGTGTTCTGTCTAGTCAGGGAAGAGACAATGAACTAGACAAAAATACGAAGATTTCTGGGAGTGGTAAGTGCTGGGAAGACAATCGTGGGGGCAGAGGCAGGGGAGATGGGGAGGCCACTTGACAGAGGCGGTGACAGTTGTATGGAGACTTGAAAGATGAATCAGCCCCCAGCAAACCTGGAAGAAAATTCCAAGTAGGGAATGGCCAAGGTGTACACTCTGAGGTGGGCATGAGGGCAAGAGACCAGCTGGAGACACTGCAGAGGGTGAGCTCTATATTAAGAGCAATAGGGAACCATGGGATGGATGGACACAGGGAGGGGTGACCTGGCTGCCAGGCAGAGGAGCCCCCGGCAGGAAGACACTGCCAAGGCCCCACAGGCAACCTGTGACCACATGGACTCTGGGGCCCAAGAGCTTCCCAGCCTGCTGGCTTCTGTTTGGGCCCTGGTGGCCTGGATGAGGACCCTGGCCACGCACATGCCTCACCTTCACAGTGGCGTTACAGTATCTGGCACAGCCACTCTTCAGGCTTCTGGTTCTGCCCGTGTAGACGCACTTGCGTGTGAAGAGTGTCTGGAAGAAAGCCGAGGAGAAAAGGCATTGCAGTTTGCATCCTGGGGTCCTCTGGGCATGACTGGGCTTCTGTACACACTAGACAGTCTACTTCCGTTCTGTCATCAGAGCCAGGAGAGAGCACTAGAGCACACAGCACACCCTCGTTAGGCCCTGTGTCCTTGTTGGAAGAACACAGAGCAGGGTTTACATGACATAGGGCACATGTCTCCCTCCCTCCCCTCAGGCCATGGCAGACACTGCTCACTGATCAGGGAACAGGGTCCTGTTCACTCCAGGACTGGCTTAGCCTCCCCCTCCAATTAGTAGTCATCCCTAACCTCCTCCTATATAGAAATTCTGGAGCTAGTAGAGTTTTCTCTACTTTGTGGAAAGATCCACCAAACAAAAGAGCAATAGTCTGAGATTTTCTTTAAGGTGTGGTGTCGGGGGAGAGGCAGATTTCCTTCCATTCTCTAATCCCTGAAGCCCAATTATTGATAACTACCGTTTACTGAGAAACTACTGGGGCCAGACACAGCACTCATATGAGGCCATCAATCTTCAATTCCATGTGGATATTTCTTATTCCCTTTTTTTTTTTTTACAGGTGAGGAAACAGAGGCCCAGACATGTTAAATCAGTTTTCAGAGGAATACTGCTAGTAAGTGGCAGATCGAGAGAATGGGTCCTAACGTCTACTAACTTTAGGATCTCAGGGGCAAGTCATGCAGCCTCTGTGGGGCTCAGCTGCCCTACCTGTGAAATGGGACAATAATGCTGATCTCAAGTTTCATCCTGAACATTTGGTCCCCAGCTCAAATTTCATGTTAGATACAAGTTGATGCTGAGGTACCCCTTCATCTTAGGCTCTTACTCAAGAAGAGAGCAATGAAAATGCTTCACAGGTAGTGAAATCCTAAAACCTTAGATGTATAAAGGAATTCTGAGGTCACTGAGGAAGGAATATTCAACCCTCTTGTTGGCTTCAGGTGAATTAACCAAGTATAGACCATGGGAGCCTGGGAGGGGCAGTTTGGGGGCTGTCTTGGCCCTGACCCGTGTGTCTCATTTTGTTTCTTTCCTTTCTCCCTCCACCTCCTCCCTTGGGTTGAGGCGATGTAGGATCATGGTCTGCCGGGTACCAGGCGAACCTTGTGTGAGGGATTTTATGCTTTCTCACCTCAGTTTCCAGATTACTCTGTGGTTATAATGACAACGTGTCTCCTTCAGAGATTTGATGCATGAAGCATTCAGGACAATGTCTGGCACACAGGAATGACTGATGCTAGTCACCATGTTTTCCTCTTGCCTCCTCCCTCTCTGTATCCCCTAGCTGACAGCATCCTGCAGGGCTCAGGCGGATGGCTTCATTGCGCAAAATAAATATTGGAACACCTGTGCCTGTTTCATTTTCATGCTTTTCTTTATGAAATGCTCCACAATAGGATTGAATTAAAGAGCTCATCACCTTCCCATGTGATCTATTCTAGTGCAGAATGAACTTTCTATCTGGGAAGTTCTTTCTTAGGATGAAGTTAGAGGCAGAAATTTCTATTATCTATTTTATCTGAGAACATTTTGCTTTTGCTACCAGTGGAGTACTTACTCGGCATATGAGTTACGGATTGTTGTACAACAGTCTGTTCTTTTTTAGATAGAGCTTCTCAAGACAAGAACAAAATGAAACAAAATCTTACTCATCTGTATGCCCCCTGAACCAGCTCTGTAATTCTCAATAGATGTGTTCAGAATTCAAACTTGACAAGGTTTTGATGGTCCCTACCACTTTCTTGGTATTTCTTATATTTCTCTCCAGAATGATGCTTGGGAAGAGCAGATACAAATGAAGGGCAGCAGAATATCCCTTACCCCCGCCCCAGGCATATGGATTATTTTGAGTAAAGGCACTTGAAAAATACAGATACAAAAAAAACAGTAACACTCTGAGCTCCCCTTTTCTTTCTGAAAACAGGGCGTAAAACCCCTATGTGAAGGGTGCCCTCCCTGTATCAAGAGAAAAGTGACATCTTGTCACCAGAGACAGGAGCTGAAGCAGAGAAAAATTTGTACAAACAGACCTTGTTAAAGTAACTCTTTTTCTTCCTTTAGAAGAATATAGGAAATTTACCTTCCCTGTACATTTTATTTTTTACTTTTTTCAGCTTTACTGATGTAATTTCATCTTAGATGAAACTTACACAGGTAACACTGTAAGTTTAAGACGTACAACACAGTGATAATGATTTGATGTAGGTGTATATTGTGAAATGATGATCAGTCAGTTTAGTCAACACACCATCACTTCCCTACACACTTTAGTTACTTTTCCACAGTTATCTGTCTTTGTTCAATCTACTATATACACACTTGGGTTTTGCTATTTCTCTGGGTCTTCATTCTCCAAGAGAGGCTCCTGTGTACGTGTAAAAATCTGTATGTTTTTCTCCTGTTAATTGGTCTTATGTCAACTTAATTCTCAGGCTCAGCCAGAGACCCCAAGAGGGTGGAGGTCAAGTGTTCCCTCTCTTACATAAACACCGGGTTTTACTTACGAGGGAAAATAGACAGGCAATGTTCACTGAGTGGCTATTTGACTTAGGCATCGTGCTTGGGTTTTTATCTATGCTAATCCTGCTGTTGCTATTATTTGCAGGTAAGAAAATTAGAGTAAAAATGTCAAGCAACTTACCTTGGATAAACGCGCAAGGATTCAAATACAGATCTGTGGGTTGTCTTTTTACCTCCCCTCGTAGATTGGAGGCTAAGAGCTAACCTGATACTATCCCAGTTGGAGTGAGTATCTTTTAAGAAGGAAGGTAGAAAGGATGAGAAACCACACCAGTGGGGTTGCTCGGGAGATGTGTGCTTCCCAGAAGCTGTCACACTCACCGTGGGCTCCGAGTTGGCAGGACATTTGCTCAAATATGCAAGAGAACAGCTCACACAAGTGCCCTAGAAGGAAGGACCATGGGTCAGTACAGGCGTTGCCATAAGAGGGAGCACAGACCCCCTGTCTCGTTCATGCTCCTCCCTGTGAAGGGGGCTCCACTAGCATAACCCTCTTGGCCTCTCTCCCCGCCCCCTACTGCCTCCTCCCCAGAGATGGAGTGAAGTCCCTGTGAGGGGGAGGGGGCGGTTTAGAAGGAGCCAAGCCTGCTCAGAGCAGCCCCTTCTTCATCCTCTTTCAGGGTCAGACTAGCCACAGGCTTCTGGTTGACCCTCTGCTGTGTAGAGAGGCATCTTCCCTTGAGAAGACACTACAGTTGCTCACCTGTGCCAGGGAGGAAGTATTAGCGCTAGCTACACACTTAAGCCCCTGTTCTCCAATTCACTTAGCAGTAACGAGGCTGAACACCAAATCTCTGCCTTTCAGTCTCCTGGGCTTCTTCCTCCAACAGTTCTGAGTTCAGGAGGAAGGAAGGAGTGTGTTTCTCCAAATCTCTCCAGATCCATTCTCTGACCTTCTCCAATGGGCGCTGTGCTCCAGCAGCTAAACCTTGAAGGTTGGTCTCCAGGGCTCCCTCACCAGTTCTCACCTGGTCTTGGTCAATGTGAGGCACCAGTAGGATACTGGTGGGTAGGAGGAGAGCCAGGTCAAGGTGTTTCTTCCCTGCTCCCTCTCTGCTCGGGCACCAGCCCTGCAGCTCCTGATGGATATCTCTTTTTCCATTCCTCCCACTCTCACTGGGCTCAGATAACTCCAACCCCTCTCCACCCTTGACTGGGGTGGTAATGGTTTCTTGCCATTGCCTCTTCTTGGATGCCCCAGCATCACTTGCTTGTATCCTCAGCCCTGCCCGACCCCTCTGTAGTAGCTTCTTCATTCAAGTCTCTTTGATGAACCATTGGGATAAATTCTGTTTCCTGCAGGGATGTTAACTAGTACAGATTGTTATTAATTAAGCCTCTAAAATTCAAACATACATGCCCAAAGGCTGCTATGGGTTCAGCCTGGTGAAAACTGAGGCTTCTAGACGGTACCATCTGCTCCCATTGTTTACTGGCCCTCCGTATTTTCCAGACAATGCATTTATACTTTTAATAGGCCTAATCAAAAATCACTGTAAACCACACAGAGCAGACTCATTTGACTTTAAACCCAGAGAAAATAGTAAAAGACTTCATTCTAAGGCAGCTATTGGGAAGTCCTTTTCCTTATTTAATTAAAATTCTTTGTGATGCAGCTCCAACCCACATCTTGATTGCTTGGGAAGACGGGGAGTAAGTTCTTGAACAACTTGCGGAAAAGACTCAATAGGAGTCAGTAATTAGACTTGTTCGCCCCAAGCAGCTGCCGTTCGGGTTAAGGGCGGGAAGTCTGTGGAGGGACGAGGGTGGTCCTAACTCCCTGCCTTGTTTCAGGGTTGCTCTGTTCCAGGTTGTTTGAAAGCTTGTTGAAATTTGGGGTGCTCCGATGAAAAGTGGCTGAGCCAAAAAGCTGCAGTGGAAACATGAGACCTTGGTTTTGGACTTCTGGCCTCCACAACTGTGAGCAGATACATTTTTGGTGCTTTAAGTCATTTAGTTTGTGATAACTTACATTGGCAGCTCTAGAAACTAATATACCAGGGTAGCATCTATCAGTGTGGAAACTCCCCCAGGGACTTGGGTTCACATCTGATGAGACAGGACCTCAGGCCCCCCAGCCTCTTCATGAAGAGAGAAATGCCTTCAGAAGCAGGCTCCTGTGGTGAAACTCAGCTCCCTCAGAACTGAGGAGAGCAGCATCTGCTCTGCAGGGGCTCTCCAGTGTCCTTATTTATTTTCCTAGTTTGCTTACCAATTTCAGCTCTCTCTTTGCTTCATCACATCGGTGGGGCAGGATTGGGACAATGGAAGGAGGAATGAGGACCCCAGTCAGTGTGTAAATTCGACCATTTTTGGCAACAACCTCAATTTCTTCCATTGTCACATCATTTGCTAGAATTCGTCCCTGAAAGGAAGCAATGACATGTTTCATCTTTCTGCACAGTGGGAACGCCAGCAAGCCCCAGGCAGATCTGAATAATGGCGACCTCTTAAAAGAGGCTTCAACTTCACTGAACCTTCGCCTGAGTGGAAGATTGCTATTAGAAGGGCTTGGCTGACAGGGAAAGATAAATCTGTTGATTGAATTCATGATTGATTCCTGGCAAGAATGTCCTTACAGGTGCCAGACCAGGGAACAGGTGTAACTATTCTAGCTCAGTGATATATATTGCTATGAGACCTTGGGCAAATGGTTTTACCTCTCTGTGGGGAAATGGGGATCCCACATACATTTATTGGCCTCATATTAGACTCTACATTAGTTCCTGGGGAGACATCAGTGAACAACCCCATACAAGTTCCTGCTTACGTTGTAGGGGAGGGAGCAAAAGATGAACAAATTAGCAGAGAATTCCGAGCTCTACTCTGCCCCCCAGACCTCTTCCACCTGCAGTGTCAATGGCAGCTCCATCCTTCTGGTGGCCCCAGTCAGAAGCTCAAGAGTCACCTTTGGCTTCCTGTCTCTTCACTCCCTATCCAATCCATCAGCAAATTCTGTTGATCTACTTAAAATACCTTTAGAATTCAACCACTTCTTACCATGTCTCTGCTACTACCCTGCTCTGAGTCACCAACATTCTATTTTTTTAATTAAAAAAATTTTATACAATTTTTAAAGGTTACTTTCCAATTATAGTTGTTTCAAAATATTGACTATATTTCCCATGTTGTCCAATACATCCTTTTAGCTTATCTTACACCCAACAGTTTATACCTCCTCTCCTATTCCTTCACCCCATGTTGCCCCTCCCCCAACTAGTCACCATCACTCTCTGAGTTATTGCAATCGTCCCCTAACCAGTCTCCCCAAATGCACAGCTGATCATGCCATCCCACTGCTCAAAACCCTCTAATGGCTTTTTCTCTCATTCAAAGTAAGAGGCAACATCCTTGCCCTGAGTTCTTGGCCACATGTGACTTGACCACACCTCTGCTTCTCCTTCTTATCACCCTGACCTCCTCACCTCTCTCCCCCTTTCCTCCCTCTGTTCTGGCCACGAGGCCCTTGCTGTGCCTCAACCAGGTCAGCACGCTCTCTGCTTCCTGCCTTTGCAATTGCCGTTTCCTCTCTCTGGAATGTTTTCTGCTTGTTTTGTTTAAATGGAAGTACTGAGACTTGAACCCAGGACCTTGTGCATGCTAAGCATGTGCTCTACAACTAAGCTTTACCCACTCCCTGGAATGCTCTTTCCCCAGGTAGTTACATTGCTTGCTCCTTCATTTCCATCAGGTCCTTGTTCGTATATTTTCTTCTCCGTGAGGATCTCTCAGACCTTTATCTCAGACATCAGCCCCCATACCCACTTCCTATTCCCCCGCCTTGCTTGGCTATTTTTCACTTTAGCACTTACTACTCTCTAATATATGATTTACTTTACTTACTTGTTTTATTGTCTATCCTCCTATTTACTAGAATGAAAGTTCTGTGCAACCAGGGACTTCGGTCTGTTTGCTCACTGATCTACCTTCAGGACCTACAATGGTGTCTGGCACATACTTGGCACTCAATAGAAATTTGTTGAAAGGATGAGGGGGCACTGCCACCACTATTAGCAGTGAATCAACAGGAGATATAATCTCTATGCTGCCAGATTTCTGTTGATATTACAACCCTGGGGAGTTAGCTAAATAGTATTACCTTCTTTGAGTTTCTTAAGTAAGTCATGTTCCCTCCCATCTCAGGGCCTTTGCACTTGCTCTCTCTTTTGTCTAGAACCCTCTCCTACTCATCTCTGCACAAGTTCAACCTACTTATCCTCTGAAGCTTGGCCAAAGCATCATCTCCTGAATGAGGACTTCTAGATCCCCAGACTTGCTCAGTCTCCTCCTGCTGTGAGCTCTCACAGTCCTCTTAACTTCCTCTTGGTGGCACTTCTTACTATTGTAATTAAATAATTAACTGGTCGCTAAGTAGTTGTTTAAAGTCTGTTTTCCTTGCTGGGATGCAAGCCTGTCTTTTTCACTGCTTTATCCTCAGCTTCTAGTTCAGGGTCTCACACATATAGTTGCTCAGCAAATATTTGCTGAAAGACATAACAAAGGAATGAAATAATAAAAGATTTTAAACCTGTAGGTGAGTGTCAAGGTCGGGTAACCCAATGAACAATCACAAGCAGAGAAAAAAATGCATATGAGCAATGACACCAGTGGTAGAATTTTCACTTACGTTGTCGGTTGTGTTAAACTGTATAATCTGGTTGGCCATGCTCCTAATGTGAGGGGTCGAAACGAGGGTGGCCACTTCAAGCTGCAAGGACAAGAGGACAAGTGACAGAGAGCAACACACAAAGTCCCCCTGGGAAAAAATGGTCTGAAAGCTTATGAAATGAATGATGGGAGCTTTGATGTCATGAGTTTTTGTGGCTTTGAAGATTTCTTTGATATTGGGCTCATTTACTGCTAAGCATGTGCTCAAAGCTACAGATAAGGAACAACGGTCACACATTCTCTAGCACATTTCAGATACCTTGAAAGCAGGGGAAAAAATAGGGCAGGAAACTGAGGCTGACCTGGGTAAATGGGACAATGTGGTATCTGACGAGTTCCAGAAGTTTCCGAGATCCCTGCAAAGAAATCAAAATACTTCTTCAGTCATTGAGGAAAAGACCGATTTCACTCTCTTGTGCAAACTTCCTCAAATGACTTTGGACGCTTAGTCAAGGAAAATAAGTGACCCCTAATCTCCTTATTGGAAGTCCAGAGTGAGAAAAACCCCATCCTCCAAATAGCTAACATTCACTGAATTTTTACTTTGTGCCAGGAGATGTTTGGAAAACACTGTATGCCCATCTCTTTTAATCCTCCAACAACCCTGTGAGCTAGGGATGCTATTGACTCATTTTATGTGTGATAACACTGAGTTTTAAAGCCATGTCCAAGGTCATGACATTAACTGAAGATGTAAGCCGAAGAATTAACACAGGCTCTTGGTCTCTGCTCCACACCTCTCTGAATGGCTAAGGCTACATCCTGGATTTTCTAAGACAGCCTCAGTTAATGATTCTGTTTCACTCTGTCTATAAATAACTGTGTACTCGTCAGACCATGTACTGGTTTTTTAGGACTATGCAGTCAGTCCTTGTTAGGAATATCTGGCCAGGATCTTTTCTCCTGCATTCTCATGGTACACGCTCATCTTTCCTTCAAGGTCCTTTCCAAGATTTCTCATGCTTCAGAAAACTGAAGCAGCAGTGGAGGGAAAAAGAAAGTCTTGGGACTTGAAGCAGGATGGGAACCCACAGGGGAGCCTTGGAGAGAAGCTATCGGGGTGAGGAGTACAGGGACCACCCTCTTTGTGGAAAGAAGGCAGCGGGGTTTGCTGCAGCGTGTCTGCAGTCTCCCAGTTGAGTCAGAGCTGGGGCTCACGAGCTGCGAAGCCCTTGAGTTCTGCTACTTAAGTGGCATAGCCATAGGCGCTCTGTCTTGGAAAGGTAAAGGATCACAAATCGAGATAATAATAACCTCCAAGAGACTGACCATTCTAAGGACATGTTCCAACAGCACGAAGTCCCAGGCTGAAAGAAAGCCCTGCCAAAACTGAGTCCCTTTCACCCAGACCCTTCTCTGCATTTGGCGTTGGTCCCCAAGCCCAGGGAATTACCTATAAACAGAGTGACCACATATCCTAATTGTCAAGTACAACCCTGGTTTATTCCTATCATCCTGGAAGCCCCATTCATCTTAAAAGTGTCCTGGTGTGGACAATAAATTGTTAAGGCCCCATGACTACAAGTCAATGGCATTATGTGCAGGGCAGGGTTACCAATCAGAACACTGAAGTTGATTGCCAGGTGGCCAGCCCTGGAAGTGATGCTTTCTGAAGCCCTGGTTCTGTTACTAGGTCACCTTGAGCAAGTCAGTTAGCCTCTGTGCATTAACTCCTCTTTGCAGCTCCTTTATGGTACCCAGAAGTAAGGACTTGAAGGTAGAACCAATGCCATTATAACCTTGGATGCTCAATGGCAGAAGGGGTGGGAAAAACTGTGAACCACTGGAAAATGTCAGATCAAAGTAGACTGCAAACTCCTAGAAGGCAGGAACTGGGTCTGTCTGCCTTATTAATCATTGTGTCCCCACTCAGCATAGTATGGGGCACATGGCAGGCCCTGTATAAATATTTGTGCCAGTAAGTTAAAAGGATGAGGGGAGGAGTCCTGGGAAGGACACCGAGCTGGACCTTGAGAACCTGAGTTTAACGCTGGTTCTGCTTCTGCTAAGCAAGCCACTTAGCCCCTGTAGCCGGCTTGATATGGACTCCTTCCAGCCCTCTGATTCTCTAGCAAAGACTTTATCAACAGGATAATCCACTTCTAAAGCCTCAAGAATTAACTGGTGTTGGATCCTTTTTCTAAGAAACAGAAGAATGAAAGGGATAAAGGAATTGATCAGCATCCCTCTGCCACTGCATGTGCCTGCCACCTTCTCTGGCCAGGGGCCATCATTCAGTTAGACTTAATCCAGTACCGCTCAGATCAACAGGATGAGCTCACAGGTGTGGCTGTTGATAAGCCTTATCAGTGTAGTGCATTCTTTCCACTGAGGACATTCACTTCCTACCTGCTGTTTTAGGTGAAAACAAACAACAACAACAAAAACCAAGCCTTTTGGTGCCAGAGACAGAAAGGCAGAGTTTTTCAACCACATTGTGACTATGACCTTGAACTCTGTAAATTCACCTCCCTTTGTTCCATTTTACTTGCAAGGTCTTTGTGAGTCTCTTGCTCCCTCTGCTTTGATTTCTATCTAGTTCAGTAATGAAGTCATAAACTGGGGCTTGTAGTCAGCAGCCACAGTCTTTGCAGGGATGGGATGGTTCAGTACTGAAATTTTGCTTCAGGGAGAAGCAAAAAGATACACTGGAAAGAAACATGGCATTCCCAAACTACTCTTCTAGTAACCTGTTGAGAAGTCCTTTGTTATCATTTTTAAAATACCTGAATCAAATTAGAAGCTATATGCTCAGAGAGGCCATATAACCTCAGAATCTTAATGATTTCCTAGGGGAGCAACACTACTTCTTTGGCTTTAAAATTGTGAGTGTGAGTTCAGAAGAGAGGAATACTACTTTTTCTGCAATAACTAGGTTTCAGGAACCTTGAATGTGAAACATATTTGTAAAATAACACCCTATTTTAAAAGCACTGGGAGATCTAGCTTTTTAAATGGAAACCTGTAGCAAATCTTTTAATAAAATCTATCTGTAGTGTAAGAGATTACCTTCTGACTTATCTCCTCGATACCTAAATTTTTAATCCCAAGTATTCTGAATGAAAGATATCCTTGTAGGTGCCTGAAAAGTATTCTAGAAAGGGATGATCCATGTGAACCTCTAAATCATTTAGGAAACACGTTTCTGAGTGTCAAAAGCAGCATGACCTGGGATCCCTGAGTTAGAAAGTTGGTGCTTACCAAAATGTCTATCTTCAGGCCTCATTCCAGTACCATTAAGTCAGAATGTTTGGAATGAGCTTCTGGAATCTGTGTGCTTAACAAGCTCCATGGGTAATTCTTATGTATACTAAAGTTTGGGAATCCCACTCTAAGAGATTCAGACTCCCAATTCTGTATAATCCATACTGATCTACATGAGGTCATAGGCAGTCTTGCCTCATTGCCAAGATGGTGGCATGACCTCAGGGTGCTGGAAGAAAGCCTGTGGCCAATTCCACTATTTGAGTTTCTAATGAAAAAAAAAAAAACAAAACCCATAATTAGCTATCCTTTTCAGTTTAAGTTTGTTATTTTTGGGAGAGGAAACACATTAAATGGTTTCAGTCATTTATACCCTAGTGTGAAGGAATACAAAATCTCCTCCCTCAAGAAAAATGTGAGAGAATTGAAGTCTAATGGTATACAAGGAGAGGGTTATTGTGGAGACAGATGAAAGCTATAGAAAGGAAAGTCTGAAATGCCTAAAACTAACTTTTATTCCTTTTAAGTTTAGCTTAGACCTAGCCCAGTACGGCCTATGTTAGGCTTCGTTTTCTGGATGGTTTTAGAGTTGTCGGACACTTAAGACAGTGATTTTGCTACTGGGAAATATTAGAAGAGCCCGGACAAATCAAGCCCACCATTTAGATCTGGGTTTTGCAAGTAGATTTTATTTCCTGTGCCCAGTCTGACTGGCTGGCCTTATAGCTGCTTGGAACTCTACTGAAGAGATCGGAGCCACATCTAGGCTTAGTTCCAGAGTACTGTGATTAATGATGTCTGCCTTGGTTGTGGAAGGGAAGGTGGTGATACATGTGCTACTTATTTGTCATCCCTAGTTTAGAAAAGACTATATGGACACAGACTGAAGGAGTGATGCTGATAGGACACAATTAGAGTAAGTAGGGTACAATACCTCTGAAGAAAGGAGATAATCGAGAGTGCCATCCTTCATATCATTCAGTGCTTCATTACTTGGAACAAAAATGGTGTACGGGCCACCAACAGCATCCTCATCTAAGACATGTCCCACGTTGGTTTCCTGCATTGGAGAAATGAAAATTTCTACCTGAAGCTATCTGAAGTAATAGATATATAATCAGTACCTCTGCCTGCCAATTTTATAAAGGCTTAGACATAAAACATTTTTCATGAACAGTACATACCTCTAACAAAGATCTGAACTTGCTGTATCTTGGTTGTAGCATTGTCATTATGGTTTGCTAAAAAGAGATATTTTGCTTAAAAATCATTAAAAAACATGGTTTAGGAAATAAACATGCTAATATTAAAAGACTGATGACTGAGTTTACACGTATGTGTAGAGAGCAATAAAAGGAACTGGTGGACCACAAGACATTGTACAGAAGTTTCCTGCCATTATTTAAACAGTAGTTGAGATCTGCATGTTCTGAAATAGTCTTTGGCCCTCAAACAGAGCAGAGGGAATGAACTTTCTTGCAGTGAGGACTGCCCTCTTCCATAAAGCATGAGGGAGAAATTTTCTTGACAACTAGGCACTGGTCTGAGTTGTCAGGTGTGGCTATAAAAGAGGTCACATCATCAACATCCTTCTTAACCCTACTGCATGCTTTTCTTTCTCTATGCAGAGGTGCCCAGAATTCTACTGAAAACAGATATTATCCTGTCTTCCCCATGGTTGGAGACCTAGGACAAATGAAAGACGAGCACATAGTGACAGCATGTGTTTTCTTCTTGGGCGTGACTCTCTGTGGGGGACAGAGGAGGATGGATTTGAGTTGACCGCACTTTCACTGAAATATCTCACCTCAGTATTGCTCTCAAATGTGGGTGCCACCCTGTCCATGGCTCTGTCGAGAATGTGCAGGAGCCCGTTGGAAGCGACTATGTTCCCCTGTATAATTTTTACCTTCCTTTTGCCTCCATAGAGTTTAAGCTTTAGTTGATTGTCCTAAAACACCAAGGAAAAACAAAACCAAGTTAATGTGTGCCCTTGAAAAATGGAGCACTGGCTTAGAAGTCCTGAATCCTTGGGTTCTGCCATGTATTGGCCATGTAATCTTAGATAAGTCACTTAACCTAAAACAGGGACAATGATACTATCTGCTCAATTGAGTTCACAGGCCTTTCATTACAATCAAATGAGATAACAGATGAAATCACTACCGACTATCAGTGATTGTTAAATGTGAATCAGGCATAAGTCTCTCCCAATAGACTGCAAGCTACAGAAAGGCCAAACACTATTCAATTTATTGTAAATTTATCACCTACTTCAGTGTTTTATACAGAAAAGTCACACAATAGAAAGTATTTGTTGAATAAACAGATAAATGAATGAATGCATGTCCTTGTAAGAAAGGAAGCCACCTCTTCCTCTGTCCATCTATTCATCCTCACACACAGTACAACACAATGGTTAAGGATATAGGCTTTGGGATCAGGCAGACCTGCTTTTTTTTTTTAACTTTTTTTTTATTGATTTATAATAATTTTACAATGTCGTGTCAAATTCCAGTGTAGAGCACAATTTTTCAGTTATACATGAACATGTATATATATTCATTGTCACATTTTTTTCTCTGTGAGCTACCACAAGAGCTTGTATATATTTCCCTGTGCTATACAGTATAATCTTGTTTATCTATTCTACAATTTTGAAATCCCAGTCTCTCTCTTCCCACCCCCTGCCCCCTTGGCAACCACAAGTTTATATTCTATGTCTGTGAGTCTATTTCTGTTTTGTATTTATGCTTTTTTTTTTCAGATTCCACATATGAGCAATCTCATATGGTATTTTTCTTTCTCTTTCTGGCTAACTTCACTTAGAATGACATTCTCCAGGAGCATCCACGTTGCTGCAAATGGCGTTATGTTGTCGGTTTTTATGGCTGAGTAGTATTCCATTGTATAAATATACCGCATCTTCTTTATCCAGTCGTCTGTTGATGGACATTTAGGCTGTTTCCATGTCTTGGCTATTGTAAATAGGCTGCTATGAACATTGGGGTGCAGGTGTCATCCTGAAGTAGGGTTCCTTCTGAATATATGCCCAGGAGCGGGATTCCTGGGTCATGTGGTAAGTCTATTCCTAGTCTTTTGAGGAATCTCCATACTGTTTTCCACAGTGGCTGCACCAAACTGCATTCCCACCAGCAGTGAAGGAGGGTTCCCTTTTCTCCACAGCCTCTCCAGCAGGCAGACCTGCTTTTGAATCCTGGCTCTGGTCCTTACTTTGTGACCTCTGTTTTCCCACAGGAAAAACCTTCACGAGTTGTTGTGAGCTTTAAATACTATAAATGCAGATTTACCCCAGTACTTTGCATGTGGTAAGTACTCATTAATCTATCAACTACTGATATTTGGTGAAATACAACAGTATAGCCCTCCCACTCTCTCCCACTCTGTTGATTATGTGCCCTTCAGCCCTGTAAAGTCTTAAAAAGAGTTAATTTGAGGAAGAAGAGGAAGGTCGTTTTATTTAAAAACAAAACAGAATTCATGGCATTAGGAGAGATGGAATGTTGAGTTGGGGAGGATGGATAAACAATCCATTTCCTTTCCTACAAGGAGTGCTGATGTGGCTTTTGTGCTGATGCTTCCAGGAAACAGGTTTACTGTAAAGTTTCTCTTTCCTGCTGGCTGGCAGCTGAATGATGGTTGCCTTGAAAACTAACTCAGACTGTAGCAGAATCACTTTATAATCCCCTTTCCGTAATAGTCCGCCCCCGCCTATGTGACCCTGTCCCATGCTGCTCTCTCCACTTTTCCCTACATAGGCAAGTGCTCTGACAAAGGAGCAAAGAAGTGCTTCATAACCTTTCACAACCCGCGACACCAAGAGAGAGCCTGCTGTGGCCACTGACTCATGGGAGGGAAAGTCAGAAACCCTTACCTTATCACCACTGAAGATTTCCCCTGCCTTTCCGGTCAAGGTGTAGAATGTGTCTGTGTTACTCATTTGCTCTGTGTTCATCTGCCCAGCAATTATGTGGAGTTTCACAAAGTACTGAGCAGCTTCGTTATCCATCAACAGCTCCTTAATCTGAGAAAAGAAAGCTGGTTCCTTCTGTCTCTGCCATCATTTGACAGGGAAAATGAGGTTCATGATTCATGACTTGTTCAGCATCAAAGACATCAAAGCTAGTACATCCTAAGTTGAGTTTGGGCTCTTTGGGACACAGATGGCTTTCCTGGAGCACAGATGACAAGGCCCTAAAGTGGGCAGAAATCTGGGGAGTGGGAGATGAGGCACAGTGTACTCGTAAACCACGGGAGGTGCTCTAGCAGGGGACAGGTCATTCTGGGGAGAGCAGAACGCTGGGGGTAGGAGGACTAAGGAAGGTAGCAGGTGCTGAGGAATCAATCATCTCGAGCCCAGGAAGCAGATGGGAATGAAATACGAAGTTACGTGAAAAGAGCCGGTAGAGTGGACCAATGGAGTTTTGAATAGCAAAATTAAGATTTTTGAAATCCACCGGACCAAATCTACATTGTGTCAATATTCTATTGTCATCAACAGAAACTTTTCTTAACTCTGTGTAAATTCAATCTGTATATTAATCAAGAGACCACAGGCAAGGTGTCCAGCCCAGACGCTTTCAATACTTATCAGTTCTCCTTAACAGGAGAGATGTGAATGCATCTCTGAAGATTAATGACAGATTAGTCTTGGACAGATGAATGGTAGTGGCCTATTAGGGTGAGACAGCCTGAAACTTACTGGGTGTTAATTTAATGCAGCAAAAATTGGATTTAGATAAACCAATTTGATACAAAGCAATGTGTCTACTACCTACATTAAACTAAATCTAATTATTGCACTGATATCATCATGATGCGACACCTCTACCGGGCATATGTATTTCATTTCTATTGGCTGACATTATCTTGGACAATATCTGCTCACAATGAAGACTACTAAGGCTAAGACTACTAAACCCTTGAGGGATAGTGACCAGAAGGGGGCCCTGGGGGTGTTGTAGGGAGCTAGAAATGGTCTTGCCAGATACACAAGTACATGCACTTTGTGACAGTTCATTGAGTTGTGGATTTACAATCTGTATACTATCTGTAAGAATGTTATATTTTGCTAAAAAACATTTACAAAAATTTGCCATCCTTACCATCAGTAGGTTTATTTTTAATGGGAGTTTCCCACTTTAAATAAAGAGGATACTGTCTACTAAGGTTTTTTTTTTTTGCATTAGTCCCTATTCATAAAATAAATAATGTTATTTTAAATACTTACATTGAATCCTTTCAGTCCCTTGTCTGTTGGCAACAGCACGGTAAACATTCCCAGGTTACTTAGTGGCCAGGCATATACTTTGTCTTAGGAATCAAAATACACAAAGAAAGAAAACACCAAATGGGTCAGTGGTACATGAGGAACAAAATCAAGCAATGGCCCTTGTGGTCCATTTAGACCCTCTGACTCCCAAGCTTCTCTGTTGTAACTGCTATGTGCAGGCCTCAGCGAACAGGGAAGCTAAGAACATGAGGCACCATGACATATGGCCCCCAAACATCCCTCACAACTGTGTGATTTCCCCCTGCAGCCGCAGTCTTAGCTCAAAGATACCCTGGGATGAGAGGTTCCGTGAGGGTCATGTGACAAAATCCTCAGACAGTCCCTGCCCCTGTGCCCAACTTTCCAAGCTCTCACCACCTCCGTGAGCAAAGATGCAGCCTTTGCTCCATCGAAGGCCAGAAGAGCCTCACGCTTGGTTTAACACTCTGGTGTGGCCTTTGTGAAATGCTTAATCATTTTTGAACAAAGGACTCTTGCCTTTTTCATTTTGCAATGGGCCCTGCAAGTTTTGTAGCTGGTCTTGTTTCCATGCCCCTGGTGAGGATGAGACAGCTTGGATGGGCTCTGTGCTATCACACAAGAAGCAATGTATCCCAGCATCTCATAAATTAGGCAGATGAAAGGGTGACTGGAATTTGTCTAGGGAAATCTTCGAGGGTCCAGCCTGTGAAGGACATTGTCACCCCTGTCTGCTCTCACTTGCTATTTTAACAGCACGTAGAAGAAGGAAGGAGAGCCCTGAGGCATGCCAGTAATGCCTGATCCCCTGTGGGGTGTCTTGCAAAGAGCAGGACATCTGCGTTGGATACACGTTAAGATTTATGCTGAAAACACAGCACTGACCCATGCAGAGCACTTCTCTGCCCAGAACCCTGTCCTCAGCTGTTGCACTGGTGGATCTCTTGGCACTAAGTCCTGTCTCCTTGGAACAGCTGCCTGTCCTTTTCCTCCCATCTGCATGGCCCCTTCTCAAAGGGCTGATTCCAAGAGACAAAACTTGCCTAGCCTGCACACCCCTTTTTGAATGATTGTGTCTTGCTGATGCCCTTGCCTGTAAGAGGGCAGCCCTCTCTGTGGAAGTCTGCACCCGTGGCTGCGTACCCAGGAGCGAGATGAAAGAGGTCAGCCTTCCTTGCCATTTTCCTCTGGGTTCAGTGTTTAATTCTCTGAGTCGCTCCATGATGTTTCCGTAACACGTTGAGCCATCACCTGTGTAACCTTTCCTGCAAGTGCATCTACAGAGAGAGTGAGAGCACATTTTCAGGGTCTCAAAGCCATACAGAATGTTGAGATCACACAGTCCAAATCCCTCATTGTGCAGATGGGAAAAACGCTGCCCAGAGTGGAATGGAACAAGGCCAGGAGAGGAGAGGCACAAACACCAGTGAACATGCCCAGTGCAGTGCCCGACACAGAGCAGCCCCAAAGAAATGGATATTCAATAAATGACGTGTGTATACGCGAACACTGGATATCTCCATATGCTCTTTGTCTCAGTACTTTTTCAAAGTATGAGCAAGAGACCATGTATATCAGAAGCCCTCAGAGCACTTATTGCACATGTTCGGTCTAGGCTCCCACTGCAGAACCACTGAGTCAGCATAAACTGCTGCAGCCAGCCTCAAGCAAAGATTCAGAGCCATGGATCTGCTTGGAAGATTCCTCCCCTTCCTTCCTGAGATTTCTGCTTAATTGCCCCCTCTTTAGGGAAACCTTCCTTGATTTTCCACCCTCTCCAACACTAGATTGGGCCCCCCTTGGTGTGCTTGTAGCTCATGGGACCCTGTAGCTCTTCTCTGCAGCACCGGTCCCGGTTGTAATTTTATCCCAACCTGTGTGGTTATTTGATTAAGATCTGCTTCCCCATCTAATTTGAGAAGCATGAGGACAAGGTCTGTGTGTGTATTCATTCACTCTTATAACCCCA
This sequence comes from Vicugna pacos, assembly GCF_048564905.1. Classification (NCBI taxonomy): domain Eukaryota; kingdom Metazoa; phylum Chordata; class Mammalia; order Artiodactyla; family Camelidae; genus Vicugna; species Vicugna pacos. The sequence continues at coordinate 29,128,693 of NC_132998.1, forward strand.
AGATCTGGTATAGGGCTTGGTCAACAGCAGCTACTTAATAGTTGTAAAATAAGTGGTAACTGAGTTAAAAGAACTATATCAACAGTGAAAACAACAGAATCCTATGCAATAGTTTAGGTTCATAAAAGACAAAGAGTGTTAAAGAGGTAGTTAAGATGCACTAGCAGTGATGTGCTGGTAGATGTTAAAGAATCAGGGAGGAAAAATAGCCCTAATTTGCAGTATTTGCCAATTTCCATGGTTCATATTCTCACCTTGGCCAATTACAAACTACCATGACACTAAACAGTAGACAAAATTCCTGAAAATTTAATCATCAACTCTTACGAATCGGTAAGCCCTGGCTCTGGCAAACCACCGCTACCTGGAAAAGACTGGTTGACAGCTGGCTGAAACTGGTAAGATGCTTAGGAAGGTGACATTCACCAGCAGCCTGGAGATAAGTGAAGAACCAAACATAAGACAGGAGGAGAGCATTTCAGAGAGGAGAGATGCAGGGATGCTGTGGTCATGCATACTACAAGCAGGGCTCATGTTTAGGAGAAGATTCCAAAGAACAATTCTACACTCACTAATTCACTTGTGTTTCTAAACCAGTCCCATTGCAAACATGTATTTTCAACAAGTTGGTTGAACAAATGTTTCAGGGTCTCCTCACCCCTTGCTTGGATCGCTGCGATGACTCCCTAACTGGTTTTTCTGCCCTTAGTTTTCCTCCCCTCAGATCAGTCTATCACACAAGCCCTGAATGGTCTCTCCCAAAGAGAAATCTGATATTTGTGCTTAAGACTCTCAGGGACCCCTTTTGTCTACAGGATACAGTGTAAGGGCTTAGCATACGTGCAAGGCTTCAAAGTGGGGGGCTCTCACTTATGTCTCCTTCCTTGCAAATTCCAGCAACACCAAACTGATTTTTTCTAGATTGCTGTGCACTCCTCTGGCTATGTGACCTGCTCTAGGCAGCCTTATTTGACCTCCTCACTCGACCCCGACAGGAGCATTCTGTTGGCACCTCCACCACAACCCTTCTCACCAAAATGACCTCCTGATGTGTTGTCCCCTCCGCTCGCTGGGAAGCTCTTGTAGAACCTGTATCCCATCTTACTTCTCATTCTATCCCACCCAGCACTTGGGTCAGTGCCTCATCGTTGAGTTGATTATTTTCTAAATATCTACTTAATTTTAGGAACTGAGCTACATAAGAGGCCTATAAAAAGGATGATAACAGATACTCTTCACTTTTAGCATCTCACATACTGGAGAAAGACCTGAAACAAGTAATTTACGGCAACATGATAAGGCCACTTAACCTCTTTGAATTCCAGTCTCCTCATCTATGAAATGGGTTTACCAATACCTTTAGGGTTGTTGTTGGAAGACACAATGCATGAAAAACAGCCAACACAGTGACAGACACATAGAAAAAGCTCAACACTTGGCAGATGATGATGATGATGGAGATGGTGATGGTAACAACAATGGTAATAAGGAGGGGCTGGGATGGAGCAGGACACGTCCATAAACAGATGATTTACATTCCATAGGAAGCACCATGACAGAAGATTGAACAGGATGAGAGGGGGTGTGGAGGGACTAACTCTGCCTGGAGAAATATGGAAGAGGTTCTAGGAGAAAGTGACATGTATGCTAATTATAGAAGGATGCATGTAAGTTTCCCAGGAAGACCAATGATTGGGAGATCATTTACGGGTTGAGCTTTCAAGGCTTTTATAGAGCAGTTGCTCTCAACCAGGGGCAATTTTGCCCCCTAGGGGACACTGGGCAACGTCTGGAGACATTTTTGGTTGTCACAGTTGGGGTGAAGGTGCTACTGGAATCTAGTGGGTAGAGGCCAGGCATGCTGCTGACCATCCTACAATGCACAGGAGAGATCCTACAAGAAAGAGTGATCTGGCCCCAAAGGCCAACCACGCCGGGACTGAGAAACCCTGTTATAAGGAATCACTACGGTAGATCCAACCATGAAGCAATAGCTTACTTAATGCAATCAAGTAACAGTTTCCTACTTAAACATCAACTTCCTCTCTAAGTACTGTGCTCAAGACGGTGTATTTAAGAAGGCAAAGAGGGAGACCGGTAATCCTTGGAAGTGATATAATAGTCATTGTTGAAAATCAATCCAACTCTAAATTATGTACGTTTCATTTGAAGTTAACAGCAAGACAATTAACTTTTACACGTTACTTTTTATGTCTCTCTCTAAAAGTTCCCTAAGTTGTTATGAAGCCAATGATCTGTTCTGTGTCTTTCCTAATGGTACAGGAGAATTGTATTTTAATGGCCTCAGTGCTGAACAGAATATACGAGACATACATTTTGTTGTTATTGTTGTTTTTCAACAATTTTTTTCTTTCTTTTTGTTCTTTTAAATGGAGGTACTGGGGATTGAACCCAGGACTTTGTGTATGCTAAGCATGTGCTCTACCACTGAGCTATATCCTTCCCCCTAATTAAAAAATCTTTTTTTAAATTTAAAATCTTGGTCCAAAGTCTGAGACTTGGTGAGACCACTTTCCGACTTGGCTGGGCTAAGGCAGATTCACAGCGCATAACATCAGAATAGGTTCTTTGTAGATGCTGTGACAAGGAAAGTGGCATTGAGATGGAAGCCTTGATTTGGGAGCCAAAAGACTTGGGTTCCAGCCTTGGTCCACCCACTAATAAAAACATAACACATCTGTAGAGCACTTTCAGGAACATTCTCTGATGAGTCCTCACCACAGCAGTATGAAGTAGACTTCACTGTACTCGTTTGAATCATGGAGAAACTGAGGCCAGAGGGATGGACTCACTTTCTCAAGGTCATGAATCTGACAGATACCAGGACTAAGACTCAAACCCGAGTCTTTAAACTCTGAATACCATCTTCCCACCACGCAAGCTGCCTCTGCCTCAGGAATTGTCACATAAATATTTTCACTCTTGGTAAATCCCTTCTTTTGAAACCTGGAATCCAGGAAACACTGCCTAGTATGCATTCACTTTCCCCAGGTCTTGTTTTGCACCACTAACAAGCAGTATGTCATAGATGAGGAAACAGGCATATACATTATAGAGGTCAAACCCTTGTAATCAAAACAGACATTTGTTTTCCCAGCGACAGTGGTTTCCTTTCGCCATGCTCTAGCCACTTAATACCATGCTTTCAGGCAAGGTCAATTACAAAGGAAGCAATTATTGGATGATTCATTGATTCTACAAAGATGTATCGAGTTCCCCCTACTTTGTTCCTTGCACTGTGCTATGTGGGGGTGAGGAAGGTTGCAAGGCTAAATAAGATGCATTTCCTGCCCTTCAAGAACTTTCAGCATTGACTGGCTACCACTTGGAAAGATGGTGGTGGAACTGCAAAGGCTTACTTGGTTTGGCCTGGTGCAATGGTGGTGCAGTCTGCATTCCTGTGACAGGGGTTGTGAGACTCACAGGCGTCGGTCATACTGCACCCCACCCCAGGTACGAAGTTGCGGTAATGCTCCTTGCACTCGCAGTGTGACTTCAGAAGACAGGAAGGGAAAAAGAGGGCTCTTGTTAGTCAGTCTGACATTCTTCATAACCTCGCATCTTTATTCTGCCACAAAAAATTAACTTGGGGAAATCTAAAGTGTGGGCTGAAATTAAAATTTGTGAACTTATCTAGAATTGGAAATCATGTTTACATCTTGTCTGTTTGGAAACTCATATACCTTATTGGTAGTCCACCTTTTCAGTTTTCTTGTTTGCTGACCTGGGGCCTCCCTGGCACCACACCTCCTGATTCTAGAATGTCTCCATGTGAGAGAAGACTCAGGTCCAGATGGGAGGTATTATTTCTCCAGAAGAGTGATTTTCAACCGGGATTCTTAAGGGACACTGAGCAGTGTCTGGAGACACTTTTGATTGTCATGATAGGAGAGGGGGACAGTGCCACGAGAGGCCAGGGATGCTGCTAAACATCCTATAACATACAGAACACCCCCTACAACAAAGAATAATCAATCAGGTCTAACGTGTTAATCACGTCAGGTTAAGGAACCCTCTTTTGATAATGAATGCACTGCTTTTGTGTGAACAGTGGAGGCTTTCTAGGACTTAAAAATATGCCCTGCGACTTATTTTTTTAAGGGACAAAGTATATTTTTTACCTCACTCCCAAGGTCCTGGGACCTCATTTCATGGTGTAACATGACTTTTCTCATAAGGGACCTCATTTAGAGGATGGGAAGGCAGCCCTTTGAATTTCTTGCAAACCTGCCTCAGAAATTAGTAGGAGAAATGTCATGTGATGTATTGTTTTTCTTGGAGACGGGATCAGGTGGATTCTCTGCAGTGAGCTCCAGGAGCATTCCCATGGGTGCTGACTAGACTACCAGGGACCCATGACTCTGTCTGGTCAAGTGCTGAAGACTTTCCTCCTCCCAAGGCAGCAGCAGCCTTCTGCACGGATGTATTTCCTCCACTGGACACTTGACAAGTAGTTATGGATGCAGTAGGGACCCATGAAATTTTGGGTGGGTGAATGAGATACTGGGGGAGAGGGCTCTTTCATCTGGACTCTACAGCAAAGATCTCCTGATCAGGCTGAATTTTACCAGTCAAGGTCACGATGTGATTTAAAGAATCACATATGTCCCACTCCAGAATATCTTCACTGCTCCCAATAAATCTGTCCATGCTGCCTGACATCTTATCTTCCCTTTGGGACAGAGTATTTTTGGTTCTAAGGCACCCTTAGCTCACCTGTCCAGGCCCATCATATCTGCACACTGTAGACTCTGTAGGGCAGTTCCCGAAGTTCACCTGGCAGGGGTCCACAGGTAAGCACACTTGGCCGTCCCCACGGTAGCCTTCTTGGCATGTGCAACTGTGCCGATTTGGTCCCAGGTATGTGCACCGAGCATGAGGGTGGCAGATATTTTGCAAACATGGATTGATGGCTTGAGAAGCAATGACCAAAAAAAAAAGGGCAATTATCACACTCAGGGAAGGAGAACCTACTGTGAAGGGATTGCAAATTATAGCCCATTAAAGCCACAAAGGCAATTCAAGTTTCAGGAGAGAGAGAAAGAAACACTGTGTCTTACCCTACCTGATCACCCACACCTACCAGACTTGTACACAGCCATCAGAAATTATAACTACAAATACTGGGTTGAGATATTATTATGTCTTGCTATGTATGGATTTAAATATAAAACAGCATGAGAGAAAGCACTGATGTTTATAGAATTTATGTGTCCTGGATCCTGGTCTAAGCATTTGCCACACATGAACTCAGTAAATCCTCACTCCTCTAAGGTAGTTACCACTATTATCCCCATTTCATAAATGGAAGCAAAGGCAAGTTAAAGAATTTGTCCAAGATCATGTAGTTAATAACAGGCAGATCTGGGATTTACACCCAGGCAGTCTGGCTCCAATATCATGTTCACAACCAATACACAACCTCCTGAAGTGATTGAATGTGAAAGGGAGGAAGGAAGGAATTACATCTCACCTTAACATTGATTTGGGTGATATAAAACAAAAATGTGTAAAAACCTACATACATGCTCTGATAACCAGAGAAACTGACATTTATTGAAGAGCTACCGCATGATGAGCACTTTGTTTAGAAATTTTTATAGATTTCATTCAGCTTCATGGAGAAAAACAGACATGGTCATTGTGTTAATATTAGGAAGGTTGTGAGTTTTTTTGTTTTGTTTTGTTTTTTGTGTTGAGTAATCTAAGTATCTCAATGAATAAACCAGCAGGATCTAAGATGTACTCACGCTCGCAGTATTTGCCATCACTTTTGTAATCGGGGAGGCATTTGCATTCTAGTTTCGTTTCATCTTCGCTGGAAGGGGAGCATCTGGAATTTTCTGGGCAGAGCAAGGTTGCACATTCAGGGATGGCTGCAAAGGAAGATGGTGGAGGTAACTGCATTAGTAGAACAACCAGTTCTACAAAACTCAACAAACGTAATATTTCCTATTATTAAAAAAGTAAAAAATTTTACTGTAACAATTCAACAAATACAGACTGGGTAAAGCAAAAATTAGCTGTCTTTTTATTCTCACTCTCCCATCCCACTCTCAAAATAACCAATGTCAACAACCAATATAATACATTTATGTACAAGATTTTTTTTTTTAACACAAAATGGAACCCAGTTAAAATCTGTAGGAACTTGATTTAATTTAACAATATATTATGGAGGTATTTATGGATGTACTTTAATCTCCAGTAACCACTATATTCTATAATATAGATGGGGCTTAAGACGGCTGTTAAAAACTAGTGTCTGACGTATTAGCCAACTTGCAAAGCCAACAAGCTGGGCTGAAACAATGTCACAGGCGCTGCGAGGAGATACAAGATGCCTGGGTCAGAGGTAAAGGAGAGTTCATCACTCACATCAGGAGCAGTGGCCAAAGGGTTGGCTCTTTTGTACCAGTTCCTCCAGCTCCAGCTCCCTGGACGCAATGTAGAGAGGGCCAGACTGAGACCTGAGCAGGCAGCGGAGGTCATTACAGAAGAGGAGCCCCAGGCATAGGGAAACTAAGGGTTTTCTTTTTCTTTTCTTAAAAAATAATAGGCTATATATTAGTTAGGGCCCAGGCAAGAGATGAAACCACACAGTTATTTGAATTTGAACAGGGAGAGTTCTAGTGTAAAGAATCATGAACAGCGATTTGGAATGAAAGGGAATTGGCCCCTATGAGTTAAAAAGAATTCTAAAGAATGAAGGAACAGAATTAAAATAAAGAGCAACCACTACCCTAGGGTTAAGATAAGAGTCAGTCCTCCTCCCTCCAGAGCTGAGTTCCAGGTGTCACTGGAAAGGACAGGGTCTTGGTCACTATATGGTGGAGAAGTTGCTGAAGGGTTCAATGGTGAGACTTGCTGAAAATCTTTCCTCTCGGACTCAAGGGACGATCATCCACACGGAGGTGCCAAGCCTTAGGACTGCCACGTGGTGGGAAGCTGGTGTCAACCAGGAACACCCACACCAGATTGTTACATGAGTAAGAAGTACACCTCTGTTGTGTTAAGCCAGAGATTCCCCAAATACTCAGGTAATTTAAGTGTCTCAATTTTTTTTTCATGATGCCCCAGTCCAAAAGAAATTATCTACCAGGTCCATTTATTAAGTCGTTAGAACCAAAGAATCCAGTAACTATGTCATGATACCCTAGTAGCCATTTGAAAAGTAATGGGATTAGTAGAAACGTACTTTATTTCATTCTTGAACAATCACATTTACTTATTAAGGGGAACTGTGAGCTTGCTGGAGGCTTCACAACTTCTTAAACCTTGGAATCAGATTGGAAACCACCACCCTTGGTCCAAAATTATTTTTGTACCAGAATTGCTTTTCATCACAGCAACCACTGGAAATGCAGCTTTGTAAAGATATGTCATCGAAAAAAAAAAAGTGCTACCTAATGTTGAAATTGTGTACTAACTCGTTAGCATTTTGTACCATATTCTACAGATGTATCACTGTTTCCCTCAAATATTTAAAATATCCCATAGCAGCCCTGTGAGGTCAATGAGGGTACTTTGGGATATCTTAGGGCAGTTTTGGAACAACAGTGTTCAGTCCTTGGATTTTTGTGTTGATTTCTTTCAGCAGCTAGCATTCTTCCAACTAGAACAGGATATACCATTCTTTACTCAACCACCTCTTACCGATGGACACTCAAGGTTGTTCCCAGCTTGTTTTGTTCTTACAGACAATACTATCAGGAATTTCTCTGTACATATATTCTTACCTACTCCAGGTAAATTCCTGTAATTGGGGCTGCAGCAGCAAATGCTGAGCCTCCCTTAACATTTAATAGATACATTTCCCTCACAGATTATAGCAATTCATACCCCCATGGACAGGACTGTAATTTTTCTCACTCACAGACAGATATTATCTAGCTTTTCAATCTGTGTAACTAGCAGGCAAAAAACCAGAACCAAACCAAAACAAAACCTCCCAAACTCCAAAATGCTAATTCATTATGGTTTTAATTTGCTTTTCTGTGATTCCTCGTGGGGTTAAGCACCTTTTCTATGCTTGGTGGTGGCAGTTTTCATTTCTTCTCCTGAGAATTAGCTGCTCCTTGGCCAATTTTAAAAGTGGGTTCATGGACTTTACATTATTATAAAAACATTTCTGCCATGTGGATTGCCAAGTATTTTTGTCCCAGTCTACTGGTTATCTTTTGACTCAACAGAATTATTTTGTCTTTTGGAGGCAAATTTATCCATGTTCTCCATTAGGCTGGCTTCTGGCTTCTGAGTGGGTCTCCTATCTTATTAAAAAGTTTTTTGCTTTGTTTTGCTCCTGAAGCCATTTGGCGGTGACAGGAATGGCCGAGGAATGAGGCTGACTGAGGTCTGAAGAGGTTGTCCTCTCCACCTGAGTTTCATTCTGCTGTTGATCCAGATTGGTGTTTGCATGTCTGTCTCCTTTTTCATTCACCCTCCTTACTACCACTACTCATAGCTCCTCAGTGACTTTGAATAAAGTGAGTCTGAATTTGTGAAATTTGAACCTTGTGTAATACCTTCACTTTAAAGACCAGGAGGATGAATTAGGCTACTGGTACAGGCAGAATGTCCAATTTCTTAACAGTGAAGCTCCAATTCACCCTTCCGCACCTGCTCTGTGATAATGTGCAGGACTCTGAACATTTCTCCTTTACAATGATGTTACGGTTGGCCAGTAGAGGGCATTGGAGGGCCGCTGCAGGAGGAAGGGGAGCCTTTTCCTGGCTCTTTTGTGCAGTGTTGTGCTTCTGCTGTGTTTGCTACTGCTGCTGCATGGTCTGTCAGTGGTGTGGGTGTGTGAGGACACAGTGATGTTCTGCCCAACCTGTGCACTTAGAGTACACAATCCATTAGTAACCTTGCATCCTTGGCCTGGACCCAGTGTCCTCCTTCCGACAGCCCTCCCCATATACAGACACTGTAGGTTCCAGATTTAGCATCCACAGTGCCCCAGCTCCCTCTGTGCTCTTGCCCCTCAGCATCAGCTAATCTGTGCCCTAGAGGGTTGTTGCCTGCCTGCCAGGTCACTGCGTCCCTTGGTGACTTGGACAAACCAACAAACCTCTCCTCTATCAAATGGGCTGCCACACCACCTTTCTCCAACAAGATCTGAACCCAGCCTTGGGGGCAGCCATCCCCTTCCAACTTTGTCTGTCCTTTGTTATGCACCATTGGCCCCAAACTTCACTTGGCATTTTTATAACCGCTCTCCTATCATAGCTTACTAATTCTTTACATTAAACTTCTCTTGTTGCAATCAACCTGTGGTTTCTATCTCTTGATTGAACTCAGTGTGATAGACTGTGTGAGGAAAGCCAATGAACTGAGTCCCAGCTCTCCCATTTACTATTTTGTGGACTTTGGTGAGTCATTTTGCCTTGCTGAGCCTCCATTTCCTATTAATCTGCTGTTTTTGAGACCTGTAATTGAGAACATACCTTATCTCCCTTACCAGGTGGCTAACTCATTGCAGTGACAACTGGTTTCCCAGTCCCAATGTCTTCCTCTCCATCATGCCCTCGTACTGCCAGCAGCTTGACCTTTCTAAAATGTAACTGAAGTCATGTCACTGCAATGTTCCCAAATCTTCTGTGACTTTCAATCCTCTATATTATCCTTTCTTCCCCTCGCTTCTCCCCTTCCCCCTTCCTCTCTGTTCCCCCCTTCTCCTTTCAATTTTTGCAAAGCTTCCAGCAAAACATCTGATGGCACCTCACCCATGTAGAGCCCCAGTATGTGAATACACAATTGAAATGCATACAAGTGCACTGGTTGAGTGTGGCATTAAGGAAACTAGAAGTACTCACGTTTGTCACAATTGGGGCCAGTGTACGCAGAGTAGCACTCACAGGTCCCGTCACCATCAATTCCACTGCGGCACACACCATGCACACAGGTGCACACTGCAGACAGAAAATGGGGCTTCTTCATTATCTGATATAAACGTCTTCTGAAGATTCTGGAAGGACACCGTTTTCAGGTAGTGTTTACTGAGATTCTGCGTGATGAAGGGGGAAGATTATGGGCTTGAAGTCCTAGAGACCCTAGTTTGAATCTTGGCTTCTGTTTCCTTTTATGAGCTTCAATTCATTTATCTATAATGAATAATGATGCCTATCCCTTGGGATTTCTATACAATTACACGCGATAATGTACATAAGGCACACTATGCATATCGCATGCGCTGAGGTTCCTCTGATCAGTAATGGCATCAAGATGATCTTCCCCTCAAATATCTCAGAGACTCCCAATGGCTAACCAAATGAAATCTAAATTCCTCTGTTTGGCGAACAAAGGCCTCTCCAATGTTACAATGAAAAATAGCTCCAGTCCTCACTTAAATAACTGAATTAAAGTGGATTTGCAATTTTCATCCTCCCTTCAGAAACTGATTTGCTGTTGTTTCTATGTTAACAAAGCCCTTCGACAGCCACCTGTGGCTGTAGCTTTTTAAACAGTCAAGTTCCAAATGCGCTCAGCAGAGAAGGCTCAATTTAACTTGACTAAAAAATATCTACCCAGCCCCTACCTAATGGCAGGCACTGGATTAGGGTATACAAATGAGTTATTCACGATACGTAAATTTAAGTTGCTCACAGTGTAGTGGGGCAGCCAGATTCTAAGAGATACAATGACTGTGCGTGCCCTAAGTGTTGTCATGCAACCAAGGAAGAGGCTGAGGGAGTGGGAGCAGGCAGTCGACTGTGGCTAGGCCCCTGTTCCCAGCTTAGATGCTAACTGCAAGGGCTATCCTCCCAGTAATCTTCCCTTCCAGGCACGAGCCTCTCCCTGTGTCCTGTCTTCCAGCACAGCCTCTGTACTGGATAAACTGATCTGGCATGGAGAGCTTCTGGGAGCCTCTGAAATACATCGCAGGGCCGCCAAGCACTGCCAAGAAGGTGTCCTTGGGAAGGAGATGTGAGTGGCAGAGGGATTCCCAAATGTCATTTAAAGAGCCCCGGGTATTTGTTGAAGCAGCCTCAGCAAATCTCCAGAGATATGTGAAACTTGGGATGTATGACTTCAAAGTGGCCAAAGCCAGGTCCATCCAGGTCAGAGGGACAGAGCATGAAGCCCCCTGTGCCATGCCCCTTGGCAGAGTAAGCTGCCCTCTCTCATGTTCATGTAGCATCCTATGTGTGCTGTGCACACTGGATCATATTTGTCACCCAGTTTCCAGCTCCTTGCGGGTGGGGACCTAATCTCTCCCCTTTGGATGCCCATCACCCATCTAATGCATGGTGGATGGATGCCCACCAGGGGCTGAAGGGTGCAGTGGTTGGGTGACCAGGTTCTTAAGTCAGACACTTTGGGTCAAATCCTGCCTCTGTCCCCGTAATGGCTGCGTGACCTTGAGTAACCTCTCTGCTTCTTCATCCATAAAACGAGGAACCCAGCTTGCAGAATTGTCCCAAAGAGATTCTACATGCCAAGCCTTGTGCACTGCCTGGTGCCCAGGAGGAACTCAGCAAAAGCTAGCTACTGCTATTAACAAGACATGATTGTGGGATTGATTTGGGGTCATATTTGAGAAAATGGGCTTTGCCTTCTGCCCTCTCTGGGTGCGAGGCACCAAGCGGGCCAGGGCCTTGGCAGCTGAGATGAGCACCCTTGGCCAATGCAGCACTAAATCATCTCTAAAGGAATCAAGAGTCAGGTGGGAGAATGCTCCAGCAGCAGGTTAAAGTCAGTGTTAAAAATAACTGCAACTCATAGCGTTGTCCTACTTACAGAATTGCCACCACGAACAACCAGAGCCTCCCTGGGTGAAACAACACTGGCACCCCGTGGATGCCCGGCTGAAAAGGCTTCCAAGTTCCCCTAGTTTTTGCCAATGGGAAGTGACCAGCCATCACTGAGTCATCATTCCTTCACAGGTGAATGAACGTTCACTTAACTTTTATCCTCGCTTAATACTTGCTTCCCTTGAGTGCTTTTGACTTGCTGCTAGGAGTTTTGCTATGAGTCAGTCCCACAAGGAACATTATCATTCCTGTTTTGTAGATGAAGAGGGCTTGGAGATGTTAATAGCTTGCCCCAGGTCACACAGCAACTGGGCTTGGTTTAAAACCCAGGCCAGTCTGCCTTGAAGCCTGCTCTATCTTAGCCACTGTGTTCTACAGCTGCGCTATCCAATATGGTAGCCACTAGCCACGTGGGGCTATTTAAGTTTAAAGTAAGTAACAAACTAAAATTTAAAATTCAGTTTCTCATTTGGACAAGCCGCATTTCAGATGCCCAGTGGCCACATGCACAAAGTGACTGCCACGTTAGATGGTGCACTATAGGACATTCCATCATCTCACAAAGTTCTGTTGGAGCCTAGAACTGGGAACTTTTTCTCCCAAGCCTCAGTTTAGGTTTCCAATTTTCTTAACTTAAAAATTTAGGTTTCCAAAACATCTCTCGGCCTTTCACTTGCCCTTTTTCCACGGCACAAACAAATGTGAAGGGAGGCCACTTTATTTATTTAGAAATGTTTGGAATTTCCATGTACATCTGTGCTCATTGGCAACCAACATTAGTTTCTTGGGGGCAACAAGAGCTCATCTTTTTAAATTTTCATCTGCAATTACTTGCAGATTCTTTCTTAGTAAGTAAGCAATGTTGGATGCTATTTTCTCTCCCCATTTGAATATTTATTTAAAATGTGACTTAAATTCTAGTATTATGGTAGGGAAGGGCCAATATGAGAGAGATGTTCTTTATGAACAATTGATATATTTTAGTTTACTGTCCTTTAACACAATGTATAATGTTAAAAACACTTAGAATACTAACATTTGTTTTAAATTTGCTTTTGCTAACACTCTTTTGAAATAATCTTTCATAAAGTGGTGAATGAAGAAAAACCTAAGATTGGGGGATACTAAGGAATAACAAGTATTAATAATAACAATAATAATTGCTAACATTTGTTGTGCACTGATTACCTCATTAGGTCTTCATAGTAATTCTAAAGGAGGCAGTATTATTTCTATTACTACAGATGAAGTCAGACAGAGCGTGTGCTCAGTAAACTTAGGGTTCCCACAATCTGTAGCAGCCCTGTGGCTGAAACCCAGTCTGAGTGTAGAGCTGGAGCTCCAACCACGTCTACACAGTGCCTCCCAACATCATGCTTCTGGGTTAGGACGACAGGGCTGGAGTGAATTAGATCAGCCGCTCATTCATTCATGTATTCATCCAGCCAACAAAAGTGTAGTGTGCGTCTACCGTGCAGGCAGCACTGTGGCAGGTACTGGAGACAAAGAGACATAACAGCATCCGCCATCAAGGACCCCATGGATTAGAATGAGATAATGTCTTTGCTGTTACGGGTGAAACCTATTACAGAGTGTGCAAACTTAAGTGGGTGGGATGTCTGTGTGTGCGTGTTTTTCTTGCAAAAAAAATTTGAATCAATGCAGCGCCTACAAAATGTGATTCTTCCATGAAAGCCAGATCCGAAGTGGTGCTGGAGAAAAGACACCTCACCTACCCCTTTTGGGAGACTGTGTATCTGGCAGACACTGTCCCCATCATGTTCATGTTCTCTAGCCCCTACCAATCCCATGCATTCAGCTACTTCCAGTAGCCTGTAAACACTTTCTAGGAAGGCTGCTTCGCTTAGGTGCTCATTGGGGACTGGAAGTCCCAGGAAATTAACAACTCCCTGGGATGACTGCATGTGTTAGTTTCCCATTGCTGCAGTAACAAATTGTCACAAACCTAGCATCTTAAAACAACACAAATTTTGGTCTTACATTTCTAGAGGTCAGAAATCCAACATTACTGTACCAAGACCAAGGTGCTGGTGTCTTTGTTCATTTCTGGAGGAAGAATCCCTTTTACTGCCTCTTCTGACCTCTAGAAGCTGACTATGTTGCTTTTCTTGTGGTCTCCTTCCATCTTCAAAGCCAGTAAGGACTTCCATCTTTCTCCCATCTCATCACTCTGACACTGCATCTTCTGCCTCTGCCTAATGCCTCCACATTTAAGGACCTTTGAGATTACATTGGGTCACTTGGATAATCCTGGGTACCCTCCTTCTTGGAAGGTCAGATGATTAGCAAACTTAATTCCACCTGTTACTTTAATTCTCCCTTGCCATGGGAGGCAACATATTCCTAGGTCCATGGGAGTAGAATGTGGACATTTTGGGGGTCATTATTCTGCCACGGCTCCCTCTCCCCTCAGGTAAGATAACTCCAAGGTGAGTGTTCTACATGGACTCCAGAGTTCCCCAGGGGATTAAGCTCGGTCATCCACATGGTTTCTGGCTTGATAACACATCCTTTACTTCTTCTATGCCATTTTCTTACTGTTTCCCTGGGTCACCTCTCAAACCTGCTATTTGTACTAGAATCCTTGTTTCAGGGTCTACTTCTGAGTTGAACTAAAAACAAAAATCTGGATAAGCCTGGGTCAGGTTGGTTGGTTTGTTTAATCTGCAAAATGGAACCAAAAACCTCTTGATCACCTCAGCTACTTACTAGTGAATTTCCACTTAGAATGTGGTGGGACCTGTTGGGGAAGTAGAGGCCCCTGGGGAGAAGATCAGTGCTGAGACCAGGGTTTGGAAGGACATGAGGGAGAAGCTGAACAGTTAAGGAACGGGTGGATGTTGGAGCCTGGAGAGAGGGAATCCCACACCCCTGAGTTTGCCAGACAGCATTTCTGGTAAGTGCTGAAAACCACAGAAAAGCTATTTCTCCTTTCAAAGACTGCATTTTATCAGATTTGTTGTCAACTCTTTGCTTTGCCTGTGTAGATTTATTACATGTAAATATTTCATGTTTTTCCCCTCAGAGAACTTTCTTTCTGGGGTCTTGAGCTATATAAACCATGTCTGACTTTCAACCTTTACAAATCCATTTGATTACACAAAAATCAGACATACCTGCTGAACAGCTGGGTCCAAATAAGTTGTCATCAGCACAGGCTTCACAGGCTGTTCCACCAAACCCCTCCTGCAGAACACCCAGGGAGATGGCATTAGACCCAGGTGATCTCCGCTACCCGGGAAGCCCTTGCATTTGTACCTGGGCAGCATTTGTTCTCAAATGTGTCTTCCCTCTGTGCCCATCCTGAAGCTCCTTCTTTCTCTTTCTTGGCTGTTTTTGTGTTATAATTTGGACATTCATCCCTGAATCAGTTTTTACTAAGAGTCTGGAGCTCTTCAGAAGAAAGCTGCTTTGTCAGTCAGAGGATATAAACAGGGAGCAAGTACTAACAGCCATATCTAATTTCACCCAAGGGTGAAATGCAAACTCTCTTTGCTTTGCATCTCTGAAGACAGTTGTGCTCCATCCTCTTCAAAAGGATTTCTTTGTATTTTAATCATCTAAGGCTTGAAGCTTGCAAAGAGTCTCTTTCATGGGATTACAAAGAAATTCCTTAATTGGCAGGCCCAGTGCTTGAGTATGGGGGTTGAGGACAGCACCAAAGACTAGTCTGCTAATCGTGGTGATTTTTAACAGTAACAATGACACAATTTCTATAGTCCGGCATAGTTTCACAAAGTATTTTTAATATATGATCTCATCTCACTTTTTCAACAAGTGTAATTGCATAGGTATTATTATCAAACCCATTTTACAGGTGGATACGCTTAAGGCTGAGCAGTTAACTGACTCACTCAAGGTCCACAGCCTCTAAGAGGTCATTTTGTTGTAGACGACATACTCTTCTTACTAATATCGCTACTTCTGGGAGTCTCCACCCAGTGCGTGTTTGTAGAGGGACAACACATAAGGACAAAGAACAGAGTCAGGGAGGAGAAGACATTTTTGAACTCACTTGGCAGGAGCAGCTTCCGTTTCCATCCATGCCTTCAGCACAATTGCCCCTGCCGCTGCAGGGGGACCTTGCTCCTCCGGGGCACTCTAGGATCAAAGGGCAAATTCACTCGGTGGTGACAGCTTGCAAGCTTTCTGCAAGGATGCATTAACTATCTACTGCGTGCCACGTACTGTGCTAGTTGCAAGGGATGAGAAATAACTGAAGACCCTGCTGGTGTCATCTAGGCTTACACAGGGGAGGCAAGTGAATCACAATGCAGTCAGTGGCTCCACTAGGATGCATCAGACTACCATTTCTTGAGCATTTTCTAAACACTTTATAATCATCTCATTAGAACAGTCCCATTACAACTCTCAGAGGTTGCTATTGGTTCTGGTTGGCAAATGACAAGTTCAGAGAGGTCACAGAACTCACCCAAGGTCTTACGTGTTATAAATTGCAAAGCTGGGAATTTAGCTCAGCCCTTAGCATGACTTCAAAACCAGGCTTCTTAATCAGTGTGCTAGATAGGGTATTGAAGGAGCCCAGGGAAGGGAGCTACTTATGCTTCCTTGGGGAGACATCTCCCAAACGGAGTCACTAAAGCTGGGGTTTTAAGGGTTCAGCAGGAGTTGGTTATGCTTAAAATGGAAGGGCAAGTACAAAGTCTGAGAGTTGTAAAAGGGAATGATAGAAAGTTTGGTGAGGCTGGAACTTGGAAGCTGGGGTATAGGAAAAGTGGTAGTTGATGAGGAATAGTAGGATGGTTGGGGCCAATTAATGAAGTGCTTTGTATGCAAAGCAAAGGAATTAAGATTCCACACAAGCATGCATTTTGCACTTTCGGGCTGTGAAAACCTGAATCAGAGCAAAACCTGAATCAGAGCTTTTACAGACATTTATTACAGGATTTCACAGTCGTTCACTATACATTCAGGGAGTATGTACTACATGCCAAGCATTATATTACATGTTAGGGTGGAGGGACATTTAGCTAGCTAGATATTAAATGCCCAACAAATACAAGATTTAAAGTAATGGTAAGTAATAGATGCTCAGGCACTGCTATAATGAGGATGGAAAAATGTTATCTTTTTATATTTGCTGTTCTACACTTGGAGTGCTAGTTGACATGGATTTAAAGCCAATTTGGGTGAGTTTTGACTGTTAAAATGAAGGATCTGGACTAGCAAACACTAAGCAGAAATCATGCACTGGCCATGAATTGTGAGGCAGGATGACTGAGGCAGGATCAAATGTTACCCCAAATTAAAGTTAGCAAGGCAAATGCCTTCCACAAAATAACTAATGATATGGAGTTCTAGGTAATAATGAAGGATTCAAAGCGATACCCTGAAGTTTAGTCCTATTTTTAGTCCCATTTTCCAGATGAGCAAACCGATGCACAGAGTAGCCCAAGGTCATCCAGCCAGCAAGGATAATGACAGACTCACTTACCCTTGCTCTACTGGATGTCTCCACCTTCCTGCCCTCCCTCCTCCTCTATCCCTATTGACAAAGACCTTGTCCAAAGCTCTCCTGGGCCACAAGCTTGCTTTGCTCATGTATCCTCCAAGAAATCAGCTTCCGTAGAAAATGAAAAAGCAGTTATTGGAAAAAGAGACGTCTAACCTCGGGGAGAAGCAGTTCTACCAAGAAGACCCTAGACCCTGATGGCTCACCTGAGTTAAGAGGCTAGTTCTTTAAAAGAACATTTATAACTGGCAGGTACGGGAAGGTGAGAAGGTCAAGATGCACACCTGTAGACTGTGTTCTTTCTGGCTCCTCTGTTTCTTTCCTGCGTGCAGAATCTTAGCTCCAGGGTCCACATCACACAGTTTGAATCTGTGGTCTTTCTTGCCACAACAGTGGCCAAGCGTGGCTTCAAACCCTGGCAGGTGCTCCAGAGTCGGCTACACTGTCATTGCTGGGCTCTTCACTCATCCACGACTGCTCTGTACCAGAGTCGCAGCACCGATAACAGGTACGTTCATGAGGTGAGCAAAGGAGAAGACGCGCAAGTAGCTACTGCTTGCAAATCATTTTGAAAACCAGTTCATTGGTTTGGGCTGCTCTCACCAGCTAGGGCAGCGGCTACACAAGATGCAGTGGTGTCATGAGAAAGCCCAGACTTTGCAAGCAGAATGTTCGAACTCCAGCCCAACTCTTTGCTAGCTGTATCCCTTTGGGAAAATCAATGCCTGGCTCTGAGATTTGGCTCAGCTGTCTTCCTGGCAGGTTGTGGTAGGGACTGGAAATATTAGGTGCCCAATAAGTGGTGGTGGTTATTGTTGGAGTGGCTTCTCTGCAACCTCTCCAGTTTCTGTTCTTTCAGATTGGCAATGTAATAGGTAACAACACTCAGGAGAGAAATTATTGGGCACTTGTTTGAATCAAGACCACAGAAAGTCCTGAGTGTACAAGGTGAGCACACAGATCTGGTCTCTATTTCCACGGTCTTGCCAGTCCCATGTGGAAAGAGTCACGGATTGACAATCAGGTAAATACTGGTTTACAGACTGTGATAGAGGTTGTCCAGGGAAGAAACCTAGAGCTCTGATCACTCCACCTACTGGAGGTCACCAAGACTGACCCCAAACTACTAATCCTGCATAGACCAGGTCACTTAGGTCTGCCCTCAGCAGGGCAACAACTAGATCATTAAGGAAGGGCCTGGTCAAAGAGTGTGTTCTTTATCTTAAAAAAAGCAGTAGGAGGCAAGGATGAAGAGGAGGGAGAGGGTCTAATCAAGCAGGTACCAGGTATGCCTTTGAAGCTCATCTGAAAACCAACTGAACCACTTGAGCTCACAATACCAAGCAAGGGGAGCTAAGAGAGGGTTTGGACTATCAAATAGTTCTTCTCCCATTTCCTTTTGATATGAGGCCCTTCTTGGAAGAAGATGGTATTTTGGGGGTCAGGCCTGACTCTGGGCAGAACCACTGTAGAAATGACAGCTTCATCACCATTTCCCTCTCTTGACCTTGTGCCTCTTCCTGGAGTTAGGTTGCAACCTGCTCTCTGGATGACCCCAGCTTGCCTCCTGGGCTGGCTCAGAAGCACACCTGGCCTCCTCTACACTGAGAGTGCCACCCATCAGTGCCACCTTGCAGAAATGCTCTCCCTGGCATTTTCACTTTTGCCAGCAATGATGCCAGAGTCCCAGGCTCCCACACTCATATTCCACCAAATGGTTTCCTCCATGTACTGAACCAACTCCCCTCCCATCCGTTCTGTCCAGCCCCAGAAGACCACCACAAGGTGCCCCAGAGTGCTCTCCCTGTCACACCTGGCCTATGTCTTTCCCACCCTCAGAGTTACTCTCCTGGACTCTGTCTTTGAGGCAGAGTCAACTCTACCATCCTCTGGGTGTCCCCTCCACTGGGCTCATGCCTTGTAATAACATACAGAGCAGAAAATACGGCAGAGTCATCTATTGTAAATACAGCCAGATTCTAGCTACAGGCTGATCACAGAGGAATTGGGGAGATTTTCCCCATTCTAGCTCCCAAGACTGTGACATTGTGTCCAGAAAGTCTGGGCCTCCTTTTTCTGCAGGGAATAATTAGCAATCCTTTCTTTTTAAAAATTTAGGCAAGAGGAACCTTAAGGGTGATTCACTGGACTAGCTGTTTCTAATCACCTGGAAGGGGCAGATTCCTAAGGTTCTCTTTGCCAGGAATAGAAGCCATGAAATGCCCCTCGCAGAGTGTAAAGCTAAAGAACTAGATTAACCAAGACCATTTTGAAAATGACCAAGTTGGAGGACTTAGACTAACCGATTTCAAGACTCACTATAAAGCTACAGTAATCGTGACAGTGTGGTACTGTCAGTGTGAAGGGACAGGCATATAGATCAATTGGAACAGAATAGAGAGTCCAGAAATAGACCCACAAATCAACTGTCAATTTATATTCTACAATGATCCAAGGGCAAGTCAATGGAGAAAGCATAGTCTTTTCATGAAATGAGGCTGGAATTGGACCTGAAGGTAAAGAAATGAATCTTGATCCACACCGAGTCACGTACAAAAATTAGCTTGATGGTGAGACCTAAAAATAATGCCTAAAACTATAAAGCTCCTAGAAGAAAGTACAGAAGAAAATCTTTGTGACATTAGGTTAGGCAAAGAGTTCTAGATATGATTCAAAAGCAATATCTACAAAAGAATAATGGAAATATTTGGCCTTACTAAAATTAAGAATGTTTGCTCTTCAAAAGGCAGTTGAGAGTGAAAAGACAAGCCACAGACTGTAAGAAAATATTTACAAATCACGTATCAAATCAAGGACATGTATTCTCAACTGTTTATAAAGAACTCTCAATAGTAAGAAAACAACCTGAACAATATACGAATAGCAAATAAACACATGAATCATGCAAATTAAAATGGGCTGCAGTGAAATGCCACTCACCATGCACCTATGAGAATAGCTAAAAGAAAAAAAAATCTGATTACACTAATTGCTACCAAGCAATTGGAACTTTCATACATTGTTGGTAGGCATGAAAAAAGATGATGCAGACATTTTTGAAAACAGTTTGAAAGTTTCATATAAGGTTAAAATACATTCAGTGTACAATCCAGGACTCCCACTTCCAGGTATTTACTCAAGTGAAATGAAAACTTACACTCACATGAAAACCTGTACATGAATGTTCACATCAGCTTTATCCTTAGTTGCACAGAACTGGAAACCCAAATATCTTTTAGCTGGTAAAGAGATAAACTTGAGTAGAGACATCTAACAGCAGACTATGAAATATTATAAAGGAACGAACTGCTGATATTCATAACAACATGGACAAACCTCGAAAGCATCATGCTAAGTGAGAGAAGCCAGTCTTACAGAGGTACTTACACTATGATTTCAATTATACAACGTAAAGGCACAATTAGAGGCACAGAAAATAGATCATATTTGCCAAGGGTTAGGAGTTGGGGGAGGACTTGACCACAAAGGAAATTTGGGGGATGACCTAACTGTTCTCCATCTTAATCATGGTGCTTGTCACACAACTACTGAGGTTTGTCAAAGCTCATAGAACCGTGTACCAAAAAAGGGCGAATTTTACTGCATGTAATTTATGACTTGGGAGTAAAGGAAAAAATCCATAAGCATATATATGTTCATGTATACCTGAAAAATTGTGCTCTACATTGGAATTTGATAGAACATTGTAAATGATTAGAAATCAATAAAAAATGTTAAAAAACAAAAAAAGAAGTCCATAAGCAGATCACATGCCTTAATGATAGATTTTGAACAATGTCCCTAAAATTAATTAATGAATCTTTTCTATTTAGATCTCAGAGGTGTCCTTACTATAGTTTATACTCACTGGAAAGGAAAACAAACCAAGGCACTAGACTCAGACAGGGCTATTTTTAAACACACAGTGCGTTCACAATCTCCTACCTTCAGTCTCTAAATCTTTTCATTGGAATACTTTAGTGTAGTTGTAAGAAAATCAATGTCCAGGAAGCATTTCTTCAGCTCCAGAGAACCATTTAGCAAGCCACTGGGCCAGAGGCTGGTCTTAGAAAGACCAACTTGACCATGTTTCCTTTTTGTGTTTATCCTTGTTTCTTCTTCTTCTTGTTATTAGCAGCCTAGGACCAGGGTGGAATGCCAAGCGCATTATGTGTATTATCTCCGTGTACTTAATCTTTACAACTCTGAACTGTGGATCTTCACCCTGGAAAGTGGTTATTTGCAGCATTTTATCTACAAGGATACTGAGGCAGAGGATGGGTAATGAGGTTACATGGCCATTAGGTCAGAGAGAATGATTCCCACCCCGTCCCATCTGACTTTAAAGGCTGTAGTTGGGCTTCTGTGTATGGATTGCTTATAATTATTTTACATGGCATAAACGTTTTTACCAGCTATTCATTCAATTAATTAATTCAACATTCATTAATTGCCTACAATTATCTCCAAAGCTGGTAATGTTTTCTCTGTGTCTTCACAAGAAAGGGAAGGAGGTTTAGTCGGGGCAGAGAGGGGCCTGTGTGCCTCTTGCTGTGGACAGGAAGGGGCCGCTGAGGCAGCCTCTGTGCTGCCGGCTTATTTCTGAAGATGGGCCCCAATGCCTCCTTCTCGGAAATGAGCAGCTGCTCCATTCAGGGCCCATCAAGTGTCTGCTTATGGCTGCGATAAGGGTAGAGGGCATCTGCTAATTGGGAATTTGCTGTCTCCTGGGGTCTTCCTGAGCCTGAACATCACATATTCTGCAGGGGACACGAGGCTTTCTCTGTAGTACATTTGTCATCCTGGTCAGCCCTCTCTGCCAGTGGCTTGTACTCAGAGGGATAAAGGGCAAAGTGAATATCTGTGCCCTCCAACTTCGTAGGTTAAAGACCTAACCTCCCACGTGATGACATCTGGAGGTGAGGCCTCTGGGAGATCATCAGGTTTAAATGAGATCATGAGAGTGAGGATCCCATGATTGGATTAGTACCCTTATAAGAAGAGAAAGAGGGACCAGAGCTCCCACTCTGCCACGCGAGGACACAGAGAGAAGGAGGCTGCCTGCAAGCCAGGGAGAAGGCCCTCACCGAATCTTCTGGCTCCTTGATCTTGGACTTCCCAGCCCTCAGAACTATGGGAAATAAACGTCTGTTGTTAACAGTGTTCTGTTACAGCATCTTGCGTAGACAAAGCCACTTACTGTGCCCACATTCCTGAAGGGCAGGCCTTTCCTTTGACCTGAGACATCAGGGTGATTCATGGGTTCCACAGAAAGGATGACAATGGTGGGGAGAAAAATAATAAACTCAAGGGACCATAAGCCACATAAAACGTGAGCAGGAAAGTAGTTATCGCTCAATAATAGATGAATAGAATTTGTTAAGCATTTAATTGCTAAGTACTTTATACACATGGTCTCATTCTTGCAACAGGTGTATAGGATGTTATCATCCTTTTCCTCCTCTTTCTCCCCAGGTTATAGATAAGTAAACTGAAGCTCAGAGAGGTAAGTAACTTGGAGATTGCATGGTTAGTAAGTGTTGGAACTGGCATTACAATCAGGCTTGATTCAAGATTGAGTGCTTAACCACTAAGCCAAAGTACACAGATCAGTACCCTAGAATAGAAAATCAAAACAAAACACACCTCCTGAAATAAAGAGGCCAGCCACTGATCTGAGAACCATAAAAGACAGAAAAGGTAACTAGCATATTCTGAATGCCTACATCTGCCAGGCACATCCTAGGGACTTTATATGTACCAGCTCACTTAACTCCCAGCATCACCTTTGGAGGTAGACATGTTAGCATCACCATCTCCATTTTATAGATGAGAAAACTGAGGCTGAAGGATCAGTTTCCCAGATAAAATATAGGATGCCAGTTCAATTTCAACTGCAGATAAACAATGGATAATTTTTTAGAATAAGTGTGTCCCAAGTATTGTATGCAATTTGTTGTTTATCTGCAATTGACTTAACAAGGGGTCCTCTATTGTATTTGCTAAATCTGGCAGCCCTACAGGGAGGGTAAGTCACTTGGAAGGTCTCCGAAGGAGAAGGGGGTAAAGCTGGGAATGGAAGCCAAGCAGGCTAACTTCAGAGTTGATAATCTTATTGTAAAGCCACACTGCCTCTCTGCGTGTGTGGGAACTAGGGGGAGCTCAGTTCATGGAATCAACTCCAGGCAGTGACAGGCACTCAGGTAATGGTGGAAGCAAGATTTCCCAGCAGCAAGCTAGTGGGGGGCAGGCTGCCTTCCCAGCAGTTGACTTGGCAACATAGCAGGTATTTGGGTAAGGAGACAGCAGCGGATGGGAGCTGGGGCTCTGCAGTGAGACAGCTCGTTTCCTAGTCTGCTCTGCACTTATGAGCTGTTCTCTTTAGTTGAGCTGCAAACCCCCTCAAAGCCCCAGGGTCCTCACCTGGACTCTCAGGCATGACTGCTTTTCCTTATCTGCTTTTGTGTCCCTCGCCTTCATCAATTGGTGAGACTCTTGGGGTAGGGAGTGGCTTATTATAGAAGTGACTATGTGTAGCATATAGTAGGTGCTCAAAAAATGCTTGATTTTTAGGAGTTGGCCAACCTTGGAAGGAACTTTGGAAAAAAGATAGCAGGTGTGTAAGAGTATAGAGAGTCCACATTTTATGTCCTAAATCAAACGCTTTAAGTTTACCAATTTATGAAAACAACTTGTTCCATTCTAAAATAAAATTTTTTAGGGTAAAAGTGGAAAACTTCTTCCTGTTTCTCAAATCATTTTCTATCACCTCAGGCCCCCATTAAGGAAAAGAGATGGTAAAATTCACATTCTCAGCAGTCAACGCTTGAAAGAACTATTACAGAGTGTGCTCTAAGGGCACATTACTGAGGACTTGTGGAGGGCCAAGCAGTGATAAGGCTATTTTCAGTCATTATCACATTTCCCTTTGCTCGCTGCTACCCTGGTGGTCTCTTGCATTGTGACTTTGCTCACGCAGAAAGCGTACCCATGACAAGCTGTCAGCAAATCATCAGCTGTTCTGTTCTTTAAAGGAAGATAATGAACTTCCTGGCCAGCAAGAGGCCAGGGACCTCCCTGTAACTTTATCTCTGGAGGAACTCCAGAGGTGGCCACTCATGCCACCACTTTTGTTTAAAAGCTTGATGTATAGTGCTAGGCAGAGAATATGTCCTGGTTTTTATAAATGGTAAATATTCCATTTTTAGCTCCAGCTGGAATGGTCGGCCTGGGAAACTGATGTGAAATAGGATCCTCATGTGAACTCAGCATTATTTGTCACTCAGAGCTAAAAGGGCATGCCTAACAGAGTGGTTTCAAATCCACATAGTCCATTATTTGCAACCTGTGCAGCAAATGGCAGGGAACATATAACAGGAAACAGAAAGAGGTCTGAAGATGCAAGTAACTCGATACAAAAAAATGTGCATAATTTGATGACATTGACCTCACAAAGAATCAAGACCACTTCCCTTTGAAATAACTGGACTGCTTTGGCATAGCTGAGTTTCTGTGCAACCCTATGCCCACATTCTTTTTCCATTACTCAGAGTTTCTGGGCAAATCCATTCATGTTCACAGTGGGATAAAAAAGAGCTGGGATGTTCAAATCAAAAAATCTTTCCTCTCAATAAAATATTGGGTGTTCAAATGTGATTAAGTTTCAAGGTAAAAATATGTTTTTGCACTAGTGAGAAGAGACTCCCATACGCAGATTTGATAAAGCAGTGCAAGTTTTAACGAGGGAGAAGCAAGTTACATGTGGGTAGACCCACCTTCCTTATGTCACAAGGACATATTTTCCCCCAGGTGAAAATTCGTGCCATATTCCTAATTTTGGAAGATGATGAGTCATTTTTTTCACTGTGCTTTCCTATGTTGTCTAAGTTTTCAGAATCGATTATAGCATTTTCTAAATTTGAATAAGTTACTATTAAAATAATTTTAAAAGGCAACCAGAGGTGATGAGTGTGAATGTACCGGTGGAAGTGGGTGCCACGCTTGCCTTGGAAAGAAAGCTATTGAGGAAGGCTTGTGCTTCCTCAAAAAGAAGGATGCACACATGTCAGCAGCTCTGAAATGGTCTTATCTTGGCAGAAGTGTGAAGGGATTGTCAAGATCTTGCTTGTCATCACCACAAACTGGGAGAGGTGAAATACACGGCCACGTAGAGAACTTATCTCTTTCCTGAGCCAAAGGAAGGAAGCCTTTCGAGACATTTCGTATGTTTGGAAGACAAAGTTAAGGGGAAGTGCCCTTTTGCCCCAGTGAGAAGACAGCAGAAAGAAATGTCCTGGTTTCCACATTTGGCTGCTCTGGCCTTGAGACTGATCACAGGGAAAGGCGGAACATTCAATGGAGCCTTCAGACTCCTTTGACTATGGGTGTTTGTGAGTATTGCCAGTTTTCGCATAGCCCAGTGGGATACATGAAACCCACAGAAGATACTGAATCCTGTTGGCTGTGTCTGTTTAATTAATTACCTACCCGCTATTTAAAAAGGGCCCAGAGAAAGGGAGTCATTTTATTTGCCTTTCATTATCAGAAGTCTGTTTTGCCTGTTTTGCTCATTCATTCATTTCTAAAATGTTTACAAAGTGACTTCTTTGTGTCATAGACTCTGCCAGGTACTTTCCTCTGTATGGATGTTTTAAAATCCCTACTAGAGTTTTGTAAAGGAACACTTTTTACCCCTACATTTGACAGCTAGAAAGACTGGGGGGAAAGAGGCAAGTCATTTGCCCAAACCAGTGATGGTGGAAATAGGCTCAAACCTAAAACTTTCTGGTAGCTGATGCAGTGTTCTTTTGCTTTCTGGGCTGTGGTCTGTCATTATGTTAGACCTGCTAATCTTCGCTACTGCATCTTAGACAAAGCCTTTTCTTTCCCTGTGGTGTGTCTGATTAATTAGCTTAGAATCACATTAGCTTTCGTGGGTTAGAAAGAGAACAGCAAATAAATTTAATCAGGATGGCTACGTGAACTAGATGTGACCATGACCCTATTTGGGGCTAAAAACAAGTTCTTGAAATCTGGAAGTCTAGGCTATTTGCTTGATTCTGATTTGAAAAACTTAGAAACACGCAGTGCTGACATGCTGGGGTGAAACAGAGGAGAGCAGTTTATAAAGAGGGTATCCTAAGGTCCAAACCTTGACCTTTCCAGGGTAAGGAGAATGATTCAGGCATTGACTGGGAGGGCTGAAGGGACCTACCAATCAAAAGAGAAATTAGCATGCTCAATGTCACTAATCATCAGGGAAATGCAAATCAAAACCACAATGAAATACCACCTCACACCTCATACATATCAGAATGGCTATCATCAAAAGAACACAAATAACAAATTTTGGCGAGGATGTGGAGAAAAGGGAACCCTCCTATACTATTGGTGGGAATGTGAATTGGTGTGGCCATTGTGGAAAACAGTATGGAGATTCCTCAAAAAACTAAAAATAGAGCTACCATATAATTCAGCAATTCCACTACTGGATATATAATCGAAAAAAACAAACACTAATTCAAAAAGATACATACACCCTAATGTTCATAGCAGCATTATTTACAAGATATGGAAGCAACCTAAGGGTCCATCAACAGGTGACCAGATAAAACATATATACGTGTATATACACACACACACACACACACACACACACACATACATACAATGGAATACTACTCAGACATAAAAAAGAATGAAATTTTGCCATTTGCAACAACATGGATGAACCTGGAGGATATTATACTAAATGAAATAAGTCAGAGAAAGATGACTACAGTATGATGTCACTTATATGTAGAATCTAAAAAAATACAACAAACTAGTGAATACAACAAAAAAAGAAGCAACCTCACAAATGCAGAGAACAAATTAGTGGTTACCAGTGTGGAGAGGGAATGGGGAAGGGGCCAGATAGGGGTAGGAGATACAAACTATTAGGTTTAAAATAAGCTACAAGGATAGCCACAAGGATATACTGTACAATACAGGGAGTATAGCCAGCATTTTATAACTATAAAGGGAGCATAATCTTTAAAAATTGAGAATCACTATATTGTATTGTATACTTGTAACATACTATTGTACATCAACTATACTTCAATTAAAGAAAAACATAGGAAAAAGAAAATAAAAAAATATTCATAGAAAAAAAAGAGAAATTAGAAACACATTGGGGACATCTCTCTTTTTTCCTTTTGACAAGTTCTGCTCCAGGCAGTGGGACAGCAGAGAAAGAGAGAAGGCTTTGGTGCCAGGCAGCCCTGAACTTGAACTTGCTTCATCACTTACCGCCCCAAAGGAGGCAGACAAGAAATAACACTCAAAGCTGATTCCTCATAGGCAAAATGGGGTTAAAATGTCTAACTCAAGATTTAAGAATTAATTCAGATTATATAGGCCAACTACTTCTCTAGTACCTAATGTCAGCCATTTGGAGTAAATGGAAGCTATTATTCATTTAATCAGTAGTTTAAAAAAGAGGAGGGAATGTTATGCATGTAATATGAGCTCAACTATTTAGAAGCCATATGGGGAGGAAAAAACAAAAAGACCAAGGAAATCAGCCAAACTACTTAGAATTTCCTGTGTGACAGAATACCAGTTGCTATTTTTTTCTTTCTTTATACCTTTCTAAAGTTTCCAAGCTGTGTATAATGTGCTTATATTATTTTAATGAGAAAAAACAAAGCCAAAGAGAACAAATCTCTTTAAGTAGATCCTTAAGGAGATATTTGCATTACATCTTAGAAGATGGAACATACATGGTTAAGTTCATGAATTAAAATGCCCGATTTTTACTGTCAAAAAAAAGGGTGGGTGGCTCTGACATTATTTGCATGTCATGTCAGGGACTTAGTCACTACTTGACTGTTAACATCTTTAACCATGATAGACGTTCAATTTCAGCTAACAAATACTACACTTGACCACAGGAGTCTATACCACTGACTGAGATTTGGATAGTGGTTTTTCTTACATTGGAACCTAGTCATCATAGAGTTTGATGTTGCATCCGAAGACTTAAATTTTTAGAAGAGCTAATGATTATTCTGTTTGCCAAACAGGAACTACAGTCTCTGAGATATTGTAATAAAATATCTTCTTAACGAAAATTGTATTGGGGTTGCAATAGCCCAGCATTCTTCCTCTCTATGGTCAATAACCTTTTTTTTTTTAAAAATAAAAATAGATATCCTTTCAATTGTCCCTTTTTCTGACCTGTAAAGGAATTCTCTTAAAGATAGATCTCTAAATGGAAGAAAGCAGATATCTATATAAAAGCTGACAGGGAAGAAAGATTTTCTACGCATAGACTGAAATGGAAATTTCAGCTGAAAAAAGATGTTAACATTCTCTTATCAGGCCTCCTTCCTTTCAATTTGCTGTAAAATGAGACACTGAGAAGCAAATATCAAAGTTAGGAAAAGTGTTGTGCCACTTACCCATGCAGTCTGGGCCCCAGTGGCCGGGACAGCACTGAGGCTGGAGATAGTCCTTCCTGCAGATGTGGCGGCATCCAGGGAGAGACAGCGAGTATGTTCTGACCTCAAAGGTGTACCTTGGAGGGTAAAGAGATGTTAACACATGATTAGAGCAATGCAGTTAACTCTGGGCAGTGAGGTTGCCCCAGATTTTTATTTAGGTCTTTATACTTGTCTATAATTAAAAAATGCGTAGATAGGACACATTTTGTTTTCTAGGTAAAAATAAAGCTTAGTCATGAATCATCTTTAATTGTAAGAAATGGATGGAAAAAAACCAGGGAACAATGAAAATAAGGGTGAAATACCTAAAACGTTAGAAGTGAAGTTAGTAGATGAAAGAAATGATGTTAGGTACATGCTAGAGATGGGCTTCAAACTTGCCAATGAGTGTCCTAGCAGCCAACGCAAGAAGGGAAAGATCAAGAGTTATGTGATGTACAATAGCTGTACATTTAAAATAAACTGTTCAGGATTTGCACACTTTTTTTTTGCAGATACCATAGAGAGAAAATTTCTGTGAGAAGTGCTATGAAGTAGTGAGCAATATTTGTCATGGTTTCCTCAAGATATAATAAGTTCCTTAGAACAATTTTTGCACCAGCTGAGGAATAGTTCTGGAATAACTATTCTATGGAGGTTAAACCCTTTTCTATTTATAAGGATCTCTGCATGGATGGCTTATTCCAGGATTTGGCTCCAGTGTATCTAGAGCCATTCCTCCAAGAATATCATTTTTTCAACCAGGCTGTTAAGAAGAGTGAGATGGTAAGTTCAGGTTTGTACTCCTAAACCAGTCCCTGGAATGTAGCTGATTAACTGCAGGGCTGCTGGCTTTATGGGCAGTCGAGTTGGAGAGAGTTGATGATTGCTTTGAATGGTTGAGCATACAGGCAGGGGCATCTCTTCACAAACAAAAGTTAAGGGAGAGCCAAAGACAGAACCAAATGTCCCATAGAGAAACAGTCTTGGGTTTATTTCAGCATCATTGAATAACAGATCAAAGTCATCAATTCTAAAACAAACAGCATGAGGGCAATTATCTTATCCTGTGTGTGTGTGTTGGGAGGGGCACAGTGGGGTGGGGGACACATAACCAAGTGCCTACCTGGCTGTGAAAACAAGAAAGCAGTATAAAAAAGTTCTCAGTAAAGTCCCTATGTAATTTTAACCTTGAACCCTAAAGCTTTCTGATGCACTTTCTCAGAGAATCTGGTTGCAAACATGAGCCTACTTTGGTAACTGAGTGGTCAACTGCTGCATGTGGTTCCTAATTACAGTCCAGTTAATGATGGGAAACTTCTATTAAAAATGATAATTTTGGGTTTTAAAATACCATGCAGTTGCATGAAGCAAATATGAATTTAAAATAGTGTGATATAGCAGTATTTAAATTTTCATTTTATACACGTCTTCTAATCCTCCATCTCCAAATTAAAAACAAATTTATTGAGTACTGTCTAATTCTTAAATTAGACTAAGCAAGTTAAAAATTGTGTTTGCATTTGAGCTGCATAGTTGAACCCATGAGCTGGTGGGCAGAACTGCTTGTTACCCTCTGCAAGGATTAGCCTTATACTATGAGAGCTTTGAATCATAAGAGATCTTCAAGAATGCAACAACTCACATAAAATGCAAAGCTGTAATTCATTTGTCTCCTTAACTCGGGTTCTAATTAGCATCAGGGTGCACAGCTAGTAAGTAAGGTGACTATCAGATCCGAGGCTTTTTAACATGCTTGGACTACAACCAAAAGAAACAAAACCCAGATTTTTCAAAATAAAGGACAAGATGAAGGGAGAGTATTTTTGTGCAATGCAAAGTAATCAATTTTGTATTAAAATGTGAATCATAATATATTTTGTAGGCTCAAGGTCATAGTTGTGAGTTATTGAAGTTTGGGCTCAATGTGACCTTAGCGTAAGAGAAAACCATGGAAATGCTTTGTAATTTTTGAGTTGAGAAGTTTCAATTTGGATTCACAATCCTTTGAGTAGCACACATATCTTCTCATAATGAGTACCTGCAATCTCGGATCCCTACGGTGCCACTGGTAATCTTGGTGTAACCATCTGGGCACTTAATTCCAAAGTTGAGTGAGCAGGATTGGCACTCAGTCCTAATTGTAAGGAGAGACTTCTTATCACATCTTTTTGCCTGTGAAAACATTAAAAAAAGAAATCAAGTCCCATTAGCAGAGCCTGAATTGACTAAACTTCTCCATTGGCTTCACGCCAATGAAACGACAGGGATGGCAATGAGGCTGACTGGCAATGACTGGTGCGTCTTTCCAAATTATCTGCAAGGAGTGCTGGGATCAACAAGCAATGTCTGTAGGGGGTGGGCTGAGGAAAGGAGCTGCTCGTAACACCTGTTTGCCATACTGATCCAAACTCTGAAGTCCATCAAAGTAGGGTCACGTCACTATTTACACGTATGCAAATGGGAAACCTGAGGTCTACTGCAGGGTACACTTTTCAAATTGGTAAACTGTAAGCAGGTTGTTTGACGTCAATTGGTCATAGGTCATTAGGTCTCAGGAATATTCTCTCAGCATTGATTCCATAGGAATAGTCTAGTCTGGGTGCTAAATGCCATGGAACATACAGTTCCTGCTCCAAAGATGTTTGCAGTCCAGTTAGAATGTGGGCATGAGGGCAGCGATCTTCTGTCTTGTCCCCTGCATTTCCCTAAGTACTTGGAATAGTGTCTAGCACGTAGTAGTACTTAGTAAATATTTGCTGATTGAATGAATGACTGGTGGGAAATCACACAGACACACTAGAAATAGTCACTTAGCAACATCAGGTAGCAGAGAATTAGCTGCTAAAATGAATAATGCAGACACAATTTGGCCTTGTCTTGGGATCCCTCTGTTCATGATGTTGGCACTGATCCTTCATGGATTTTTCTCCCAAGTTTCCTTCCTCTCTCTCCCACCAAGCAGCAGCTTTGCATCATGAAGAAACACTGAACTTGGGACTCAAAAAGACCTGAGCTTGGAATCAAGCTCTGCATCTTGCTAAGTGCACAATCTCGAATGAATTCCTTATTTTTTTCCATTATCCTCATTTTAGGGGGAGAAAACTGAGGTGAGGGGAGGTTTGGTGACTTGCCCAAGGTCACCCTGTAAGTTAGTGGCCTTCTGATTCCTTGATCAGCTATTGCTCTTCCCTGCACCCTGTACAGTGTGGTATGTAGAAAATAAAATCTGCCTTTTCTGGCAGTTTTCATTGGGTGATCGTTATGAATCAAAATAGCACTGGAATGTTATTTGTGAAATAATAAAAGCCATTCTCAGATAGAATTTGAATTAACTACCTGTAATGGTCAGGGCACCTCTACCTTTTTTAAAAGCAGGATTTCCCGTTTGGGTATGTATATGGAGTGACATTGCTTTGTGTTTTCTTTCTTAGGTCAGAATTCTCTCCTTTCAGGAAATCCCCTTGACCTTTAAAATTATCCTTTTCAAATGGGACGGCTCAATCTCTGTCTCATACAGTCCCACTTGAAAAGTAAACTCAGCTCTAAATATCAAGGCCTGACTTCTGTACTAGAGCGAGCACTCAGTGGTGATAAGGATGAGGATTACTGCTGTTTGTGGAGCACCGGGAGGGGAGAAACTGAAGCTCAGAGGGACTGTGGAGCCCAGTGACTGGTCCTCAGAGATAGCTGTTAAGGAAAAGCCCCAGTTTAGACTCACCCCTATCTAACCTCAGAGCAGGAGCAGTTAATTGTTATACCATCTTCCAAAGTTTTAGTGAAAAACATTATCGGAGGACAGCCAACTGGAGTAAAACTAGCATTGATAAAAACTGGCCTGGCACAGATGCAGAATCGTACCTACATGTTAGTACTAGTGGGGCAGAAATCCTACACTGTGAAATGCATTTTAAATAAACTACCCACATTGCTGCTCACCTACCGTCCTTTAGTCTGGACTTGCTGCTGAGCTGGTACTGAACTTGCTCCATGATGACAACTCATGTGAGCCTGCTGGACAGGCAGGTGTGCTGGTGTACTTGACAAGGGCTACCGATTCGGCTGCACCTGGCGCTCTTACTATGGCTTGCGGTAGGTAGAGGGGTGAATTCCTCCTGTACTTTGTAACACGGTGTTTCTCAGTCAGGCATCACCCAACCTGGAATTCCCTAGAGAGTCTCCCCACTCAGCTCTACAGCCATTGTTGTTTTCTACATTTACAATGATACAGCAGGAGGTATTCAGAGTGATGAGACTATTAAAACACACCAAAAAAAAAAAAAAAAGGCATAGCAAAATCCGCAACGGATAGAGGAAAGTTAGCACTAAATCAGACATCCCAACATTGGCGTTTTAACACAGGAAAAGAATCCACTGGGCGATCTTCAGACAGATCACCATTAGGACCCTACTCCCACAAGCTTTCTTTATTTTGTGAAGCCCAGATAGCTCTCTTTGCCCATGACAGCATAGGAAAGCAAAAAGCTTTTGAACACAATCATGAAAATTAACACTTTTTTTTTTTAAAAATGCAAGTTTCATCTTACCTGCTCCGTAGTTTCAGGCGGGGAACAGAGATTTTGTACCACCAATCCGAAAAAGAAGAGTATAAAATTTTGCAGCATGGTGAGGAAATATTTTCTCCTTCTCCACGTCAGGTACCTGTCAGAACTATTTAGCTACTTTAACTTAGTTTGATGAATTACCAGTGAATTCTTTCTCATTTCAGTGTTTGCTTTTAAATCTTTTCCCCTTCTTTTCCTAGACTGAGGCAGATGATATGTGAGAGCTGCCTCTAGACAGGAAAAATGGCCCACCTAGGGGTCGTGGTGAAATTGGCCACTCTCAACCGTATACATGTCCTCACTGAATGACAGGATATCCTGAAGAGGCTGAGGCACGGTCTGGAATTTTTGTGCCTTTTGAAACTCCCAAGAAAAAGCTCCTGCCTCCCAGTGCTCTGCCCATCCCGCCTCTGGTCCTGCCTACCCCCGGACCCAGGCCCTGCCAACATTTACACAACCATACCAAGGAAAAGCACAGGCCTCTTTCTCTGAATGCAAAGGTCCAAGCTTGCCATCCAGCAGTATATGTGAGCATGCCCAGGAATGGGTATAATTCCACGCAGGGAGAGGATGTTGTAGAAGGCCTGGGTCATGACTTGGAGGAGGGTGGTGGAAAACCCTACCACAAAGAAATGTTTCTTTGCAGATGCTAATAGTTGGGTTTTCAACTCATCCTTTGCCCTCTTCCAGGTCACTTCAGCAGCAAATAATTGAGTCTAAAGGTCTTACCTTACCCTTCAAGGCTTGGATCTAACGGCACCTCTTCCAGGAAGGCTTCCTGTCCTACCCTTCAAAGCTCAGATCTAATAGCACCCCTTCCAGGAAGGCTTCCTATTCTACTCCTTGGAGGACCCCCCACCCCAGCACACCATGCTACAAAAGTCACATCTATCATTATTTGCTGGTATGTATATCTGTCTCATATCCAATTGTGCATATCTTGAGGAGGGGGTGGGCTAGCCTTCATCTTCTCTGTACTCTTGGCAGCCTAGAGCAGAGACTTACATTTGAAAATAAGAAAAATAACAATAGCCAACATTTGTTGAAAACTTACTATGTGCTAGTCACTATTCTAGACTTCTCCATGGATTAACTTGCATAATTCTCATAATGCTTGGTGAAATAGGATTGTTTTCCCCATTTTACAGATGCAGAAACTGCATCAGAGAGGTTAGGCAACTTTTCTAAGGTCACACAGCTAGTAGGTGGGGAATCCAGTTTTTAAACTGGAGGGCTCCAGAGCCAGTACTGTTAACCACTACCTTCATATCCCTAAACAATATTCAGTAAGTAGCAGGTGGCTCTCTGACCCCATTGACATGATGGAAAAGTGTCAGGCTGAGCACAAGGGATGAAGTCTGGGCTTATCAACAAGACAGGATTATAAGGGTACATCTCATGACACTGGGAGACTCATGCAGTAACAGTGACTTGCTTTGGTTTAAATAATCCTTTCTCTGAAACATCTTTCTCTTTGAATTTCTGAAACATTACATAACATTGACCAATAACCTAAGAAGCTTCTAGTATAGATATGTTTTTCAGAGGCTAACCCAGAGGCCTGAATGAGAAGATGATTAAATTCTTATAATCCTTTGGTTCAGTGGATTTCAATCTGATTTGGAATCTTGGAGGAGCTTAAAAATTTTTTCCAATGTCTGCCCTGCTCCAGAACAATGAGCCGGAACATCTGGGGTGTGAGGCACAGAAGTACTATTTTTCTAAGCTTCCTAGGTGATTCCACTTTCATGGATGACCGTTGCTTAAGGGAAAATTATTCTGTGGAGTCAATGAGACTTTGAGGCTTTTCTGTTATAGCAGCTGTGTTACCTTAATACACAAGTGAAAGAAGCTGGAAGCTGATTCTTTTCTCTCTGAAGAACATGGATGATATCTGGGCCTTGGAATGGGTTAGATTCCTGGGGGAAAAAAAGTGAACCCTTATTTGCATTTCCTAAATAGCTGTGGAAGATGCTGCAGGGGCTGCTGGGGAAGAATTCTAGTAGATAATTTGGAAAAACCTTGTCTCTAATGCCTCTTTCTTATGAATTGACTATACTTAATTAGCTCATTAAAGGTTCTGAGAAGTCCTGTAGCAAAATATTAGGGAACATAACCAAACAAAAACAGTTCAACTTTGCTTAAAGCAGTAATTTCCAAAATTTTTAGGCCACGAGATACTTTCACTTTGCAAACTAACCTCAGCACCTCCAGATCTATGTTCTATTGCCCTTTCTAGACTTTAGCAGGTTGATTATTTTATTTTTAAATTGGTAGGATGCATAAGCTAGCTTACCAGAGGCCATAGGGATTCTGTGGTCCAGGACCTGTTCATACACTATCAATTACTTGCATTAGAAACACATTTTTAAACATGTCTTTGTTTAGAAATTGAATAGTTCTATAAATTTCTGTTAGACTTGTTTGATTACTATGAACAAAGGTCCTTCAAGTTATTCCAAATCCCCACCTCTGCCTCCCTGCAATGCACCTGCAATGAACATGTGTCTAAAATGTGCCTAGCACATCATGGGTGCTCATTCTTAACCATTATATCGTTAAACTATGCTAATGTCATATACAACAGCTACACAAATCTCTACTCTTAGTGCAGTGTAGCTGTGAGGAGGGTCTGGATTTCCTCTGTCGTGAGTTAAGCCAATTTTGCTGATCTGTGTGTCCCTCATGGGCTGAGATATCATTTTCTTTACTGTGGTCCGTATTTCTTTTCAGGTATTGTCTATAACCATTCACAGTTGTTTTAAGATAAGAGTTTTTAATCAACAATATTTGCAGGTGGTTTGTTCACTCCAATAACCCCTCCTGTGCTGTTGGCAGTTACTATGACCTTGGAATGGCTTTACTCTTCCCTCTCACTGCTTCCTCATGTCCTCCTCGACTGATACTCACCTCCTTTGCAGGCCTTGTAAGATGCCAACAGGGTTAGAGCCTGTGCTTCTGAAGTAGAACAAACCTGTTTGCAGAGAGAAAGAAAGGCTAGAAACGGGGATCTGATGTTAGTTTTCAGGTTAAGATTTCTTCTGCAGTTTCTGCTAGACTGAAGAAGAAAAAGATCTCAGAACACCAGCTAGGTGTTGGTTCTTCCTGAGTAGCTATCTAGAAAATTGAAAAATTTGCTTCATGTAGTTTCAACAAATCCAATAAATTTTCCCAAATTAAAAGCGGTACTTTGGGAAGTAAAAACATAGAAAATAGAAAACAATAAATCCCTGAAAACTTCCGATATGAGAAGTCGTTACCGAACCAGGTTCATTTTGCCCGAGCCACAGCACGCCAAAATGCTGAGATGCTGAGGTTTGCAGGGAAAAAAAAAGTTTATTCGCAAGGCAACCAAGCAAGAAAACCAGAGAACACACCTCAACTCCACCTCTCGGAAGGCAATGGGCCCCGGGTGTTTACAGGATAACGCCTAAAGCAGCAAGGTAATCTGAGCCGTGGCGGGCGTGGCGGGCGTGGCGGGCGTGGCGGGCGTGGCGGGCGTGGCGGGCGTGGCGGGCGTGGCGGGGCGTGGGGAATCATGGGGAAACGTGATTGGAGAAAAGTGTGATAATTGTCCTTCTGCGCAGGTGTAACTCAGCTACGCAGCTTCTGCACGCAGGAAAGGTCACGAGGAGGACGCTCGCGCATGCCCAATTGGAGGGTTGGCGGTCCTATCCGGTTTTATCCAGTTTAGTTCACCGTAGAGGCAGCTGACTCCAAATTGATGGAAAACAACCAGGGCGAACTTCTTATTTAGGGTATTTGCGTCTTGGAGGACAGGTGAGTCTTTTGTAGCCCCAGTTAAAAGTACCGTGAAGGCAGGTTATAGGTGAAATGGATTTAACTAATGATTATTCGTGGTCTCAAAATCAGTGGGAACTATTTGGAAATGCCTCTCACCCTCTACTCAGACCCCTCTAAGCCTAATGTAGTCCTTAATAAAATTTAAATTCTGGCCTAGGTGGAGCCAACAGAACTAACCAAGCAGACTTTAAAAATCTCAGTTCACAATGTCAAGTAGTATTAAAGGTAGTCTCCCAGGAGAAGAGATGTATTTTTTTGCCTTAGCTCGTGGATTTAATACTGAGTAGGCATTTTCAGTGAAACCCAGTTTTATTAGGCGAATAGCTTGCTGTTGATTCTCCTGGATATTTTTGTGTGTGTACTTACTGTTACTGGGTAGAATTCTTGGCATGTGAAACATCTTGGCCAGAGTACAAAATATTTTCTTCTCTCTTTCACGTGTTAGTGCAACAATGAAACAATTCAACAGCTATTTAACTCCACATATAGAAATTGTTAAAAAGAAAGCCACATTCCTCTTGATTTTTTAAAAATCTCTTTCTTGTACCCATCTGCTGAGAAATAGTGAATTCTTTTCTTCTTTGCCCTTCTTTCTTCCCTGCTTTGGATAAAAATATCTTGCGCTTTTCTAAGTCAAAGGACTTAACAGGCTAAACTGAGAGTAGTCTATAGTTTAATATCACATTTTGAAATAAGTTCTGTATAGAAAGTCTTCAAGTGTAAATATTATTTTATTTGGCCTGATTTAGGTAGCTAGTTGTCCCAAATACTCCCACATACCTTGATGTGTAGACATAAGTCACGTCTAATAGGATGATTTTTTTTTTTTTGGTTGCCCTCACACTTATTCATTCAACAGACATTTATGGAATGTCAAGCACTGTACTGGGCTCTGAGGACATGGGAGTGGGTAAGTCACCTTGCATTGTGCATTATAACTTTTATCATACTTTTGCACATATTATCTTGGTTAAACTTTATTACAAATAATAAAATAAGAATGAAATAAGACTGGGAAAAATGTACTGTCTTGATTTGGTAGATGTGAAAATGGAGGTATAAAGGAGTTGAGGGATTTATTCAGTGTCAATAAGTTAGCATGAGCTAGTAATAGCTGCCAGGTAATCCTCCTCTACTTATATGCTTTGCCTGTGAAGATAGACCACCATTCTGGTATCTGATGCTGAAGCTAATGAATGGGTTATCTGTGGTTCATCTAATTTGATTATTAAAATGCTGAACTGAATTGAGTCCTGTTTGTTGTCACATGAGACAGGGCCATGACCACAGAAGTTCTGAAGAGAAAATGTAAAGAATATGGTTGAGATGCATACAACCCCAGGCACACTTGGGCCAGAATCGAAATTGTCACCAATTTCCAATGGTCCATTGCATGATCTACTGGTCTTGTTGTCCATGGCATAGCATGACATGGACAAATTGAATGGATGGAGGCTTCCTCTTGTGTATGAAGGACTTAGCCATGCTCCAGAAACAGGTATCACACCAGCTCTACAGGGCACATGATGAAGCACACATCTGCCAGGCACGCCTCTACCTTAGTGACTTAGTCTAGGCCTGGAACGATCTTTTCCTAAAGAGCCATTTGATTAACTCCATTTCCTTCCAGCCCTTGTTCAAATCCACCCTCTCCTGAGATCTGTGCAGACTGCTCTGCTGAAAACCCCCACCCCAGCCCTCCTGTTTCTTCTTACCCTGATCTCTTTCTTTTCCCCTGCACATACCACTTTCCACATCACCATACAATTCTCTGTTTGTTATGTTTATTGTTTGCTGCCTATCTCCCTGATTTAAATATATGCTCATTTAGGGCAGGGACTATTGTCTGTTTACTAAACTGATGTATCTCAAACATCTGAAGGAGTGCTTAACATGAGTGAGCACTCAGTGCAGTTATCTGGCAGAATAACTCCCGGAAGTGAAAGTTTCTCAGCTGCAGAGATAAACAGGCTCGATAATTCAAGTAAAGTACCACACCCCTGAAAACCGTTATTAAAACATACTCTTCTTTCTTTACATTCCCTGAGCCCAAGTCAGTTATTTCTGCTCCTGATGCCACACTCAGCTCTGCTATTGCATCCTCCTCTGAAGGAGTTATTCTAAAATGTCCTGTGTCTTGGTGAGTTTTTCCACATCTTACTCTGTTGGATTATTACTTGGATATCTAGGAAATCAAATGCTTGTAACTTGGGTTAAATAGCTTTGTATTTCTTACAAACAAAGTGGTTTTCATCCACAAAGTCCCAGACTTTTACCATATGTGATGAGTATTGGTTTCAATACATACAAGGATCGTGTTCCAGTCCTGCCCCAGGCCACTCACCCTGACCTTGAGCAAGCCCTTTAGCTTCTACGATAAAACAAGGGGGTTGGATGACAGGGTATTCACTCTGCTTCTCCACATTTACAGGATTGTGAAGTATTTCTTTTCACATTTCTCACCCTGAGGAGATACCTCTCCCTCCAGATTTCTTTAAGTCTTGAACATGTTTGGTGCTTGACTTGAATTCTGGGTGCATCTCATGGGAATATAGGTAAATTACTTTCTCCCCCAAGTAATCTGTAATTGCTTAAATCCCTCAACATTACTTTCTCAAAGGAAAAAGAAGCATTCAAGGATTTTGAGGAGAGGGGAGTGGGGATATAATTAGGCAAATATTTATTGTCATGGTGGTATTTTGCCTAAACTGTCTCATCAGCTTACAGAGGCAAATATCGGGATGAACTATATGAAATGCCACTCTTTTAGGTGAAAAATGGACTAATACTGGCAGCTGCACCTAGTGTGCCCTACATGTGCTTGGCTAGCACTAATTATGATAAGAAAATATTTTAAACTTTAATCTTCATAGAGAGGCACCCTCTTAGTTCATTACTATTCCTAGGGGCTGAATTTACAGGAAGGTTTATTCTTGCGATTATAAGATACCAGGGCTCAAGAGACTGTCAGTTTTGTTGAAATGCTGTGTGTCCAGGTAGCACATACCCCAGGGTCACAGCATTGCCCCTCCATTCTGCTGAACAAACGGATAAATAAACGTGCATGCCTTCACCTGGCCCTGAACACCCATCCTGGTTCCTCTGCGTCGTGCTCTGAGGGAGTAAATAAATGCACCCGGTTGTTACTAGGAACTGGCAGGGCAAAAGGGTTTCCTGCATACTCATCAGATCCTGGCCCTTTCAGGAGTCAGCTCTCCCAAGCAGGGGATGCATCCAAACACATGTATTCCTGTCCTCCTGGGCCCTTTCCTTTTCCTTTGTTAGGCTAAATCTTTCCATGCAGCGAACTTTCTTTTTTGTGATTTTGTTTTTCCTTTTTGTGGAGACCAGTCAGCAGGTCCTGCTTTAGGCAGAATTGTCAAGTAGGCACAGTTTCTGTTTGCTTCTCGCTCTACCTCCCTATCCGCAATCTCCCTCCTGCCCAGCTCATTCATTCCATCAACCAGCCTTTCCTGGGCACTCATCATCCTCAGGGCACCTTTCTGGTTAAGCTGTTATTTCAGGATAACATCCTAATTCTTAATTAGGATTAAGTATGAGTCAACTAATTAATAGCTGGTAGTAATTGTTTGGTATTTACATAATGCTTTTTGGTATTTACTTGATCATCCTGAACGTTTATCCACCCAGTTGCTCGAGCCATTTTTGTTTCTTTTCTTTTCCTCCACCAGTAGCACCAGCAATTCCTACTGATTCCCCCTTTGGGAAGAATCCTGTCAAGAATCTGACCACTATCTCCATCCCTAGTACCATCACCTTGATTCAAGCCACCATCATCTCTTGCTTATTATTATAGTAACGTCGTAGTGTTCTGCTTGACCTCCCTCCTTCCACCTTTGCCCCCCAAAACTGTTTTTCAAACAGCAGAGTTACTTTTTAAACATATGAATGAGACCACGTGTTCCCAGCCTAAAACTCTTGAATGAATTGCCGTCACACTTTTAACCAAGCACCAAGTCGTCTCTGTGGCTCTGGGTACCACCTGATGTGGGCTCTGGTCTCCTCTCTGGCCTCATCCTGAAGCACTCCCTAAGGCACTCAGCTCCCATCCTCCCTCTCTACTGTGTCTCCCACACCTCAAGTTAGTTTCCATCTTTGGCTCTTCCCCCTGTCTGGAATGCTCTCCCCTCTGATTTTTGCACAGTTGATTTTTTTTTTCTTGCCATCAGTTCTCACTTAAATGTCACTTCAGAGAGAAGCTGCCCCGATCACGTAAGCAAATGTGGTCCTCCAGCCACCATCACACCACCCCGTTTTAGTTCTCCACGTGGTGCTTATCCCATATGATAGTATCTTGTTTGTTACTGGCTTTCTTCCCACCCTGGAATGCAAGTTCTGTGAGAGCAGTTTTTCCTAGGCATTCCTCCACTGCCTAGAACAGTGTCTGATCTCCAGTCAACAAACAGTAGATTATATTGAATGAATTTATAAGCATTAATGTGCCAGGTACTTGACATGTATTATCTAATCCTCTCAAAATTCTTATGGGAAAGTTACTATTATTTTCCTTGTTTTACAAATCAAAAAGACAGAGGCAACTGGAGATCTTTAAGGAAGGCTGGCTACATAACTTGCAGGGCTTAGTGCAAAACAAAAATGCAGGGCCCTTTGTGAAAAAAATTGTTAAGAATTTTAAGACAGAGACGGCAGGGCTGAGTGAAGAGGTTTGGAGAGCGAGGAGAGGCAGGCTGAGTAGGGAAGTCAAGGTAATCCTCCCTGCGGAGGTGAAATACGAGAAAGTCTCAAAGTTGGCGAGGGGATTTGCTGAGTGGCATCCAAGAGAAGTATTTCCAGCAGAGGGAACAGAAAGAGCAAAGGCCCTTCGGTGGGAGTGGTAATGGGAGATGGACGGTAAAGAGCCCTGGTGAGGATTCTGGGAAATATTGGAGGGTTCTGAGTAGAGGAAAGATGTGATCTGGCTTTTATTGGGAAACCATCGTCCCAGCTGCTGTGCTAACAGACCTTGGAGGAGTAAGTGAAAGGACTTCTCAACAGGCTATTGCAACAAACCATGCTAGAACCATGGTGAGAACATGGAAGTGGTGAGGAGGGAGTCAGATTCTTGATCTGTTTCACAAAGAGGGCCAGCAAAACTTGTCAGTAGTTTGCATGGGGATGGTGAGTGAGAAAGGAAGGAGTCAAGGATGACTCCGATGTTTTTGGCCTGAGAAATTCAAAGATTAAAGTTGCTATCCCCTGAGGCAGGGTGGGGGGTGCGGTGAGTAAAGCAGGATTTTGCAAGGGACTATTGAGAAATTCAGTTTTGGATATTGTACGTTTAAGATGACTATTAGATATCCAATTGGAGATGTTAAGGAACAAATGAATAAATAAGCCTGGAGTTCCAGAGAGAGAGGCCTGGGCATCATTATTCATCTCCAGAACTTTTTCCTCATCTCAACCTAAAGCGAAACTCCATACCCATTAAATATTAATTCCCCCTTCCCTCCACCCCCCAGCCCCTGGCAACTACCATCCTACTATCTGCCTCTGTGAATTTGACTCTTCTAGGGGCTGAATATAAATGGAATCACAATACTTGTTGTGTCTGGATTATTTCACTTAACAGAATGTCTTCGAGGTTCTTCCCTGTAGAAGAATGTGACAGAGATTCCTTCCTTTTTAAGGCTGAAATAATTATCCATTGTATGTAGACAGCACATTTTGTTTATTGATTCGTCCTCTGATGGGCACTTGAATTGATTCCACCTGTTGGCTATTGTGAAGAGTAATGGGTCTACAGATACCTGTTTGAGTCCCTGTTGTCAATTCTTTTGGATATACAGCTGTCAACTTAAATAAAGAGGTAAACTGAGGCAAGCTCAAGTGAGCAGAAATTGAGTTTTTTCAGGAATAGCAGAGGAATTGCAATTCGGGAAATGCATGCTGTACAAGCCACAGGTGAGTCTGTTGAGGATTTGGGGTGGGTTGTATTTACCAGTAAGGAGTGCAAAGAGTGGGGAGTCCAGCCAGAGTCCAAGCAGCGAGTTTGGTGGCTTGAAGATGGGGAGAGATTCTTGGCGGATGCTGACTGGTCAGTCTTTTGGAAATCAGTCTCAGTTCTCAAGTTCTCTTCTTCCAGGGACACATGCGTGAGATTCTCCATTTTGTGTCCTCCGGGTCCATTTTAGATCGAAATCCTCTCACATTCTTGAGAGTCGAACTGTTGGTGTAGACTCATAACTTCGAGAGCTTCTGCAGGTGTAATCTGAAACCCGCCTCTGTACACGGAGGGCAAAGAGAGACCAAAGAAAGAGGCAGATCATGCCAGATTGGTAAGTGGCAGTTTTAATAAGCAAGGGAACTTACCTATGAGGCTTGTCACAGAGGCTGCAAGATGAATAGATCTCCACGCCTGCCTGCCAGAATCTTAAAAGTTTATATAGAAGCCTTAACAGGGTTCAGTCGCTTATACTGTCCAGATGGTCTCGGCAACATCTTGCTATCTCAAGGCTCTGTCCTTGGGGCAGCTTCGAGTTCTGGGAAGGCAAGCGGAATGCACTTTCCAAGGACAGGGGAGAGGGTGAGCAGCTTCCGATCTCCAAGGTCCAGCTCCCAGGTCACTGAGTGGTCAACATCCTCTGGATGACCTCCTCTACTGCTGGGTCATCTGGTAATTTCATTTAATTTTTTCAGGAGCTACTATACTGTTTTCCACAGCAGCTGTATACCATTTTATATTTCCCAGAGCTTGCGCAAGTGTTACAGTTTCTCCACATCCTTTCCAAAACTTGTTATTTTTAATTTTTTCATAGAAACCATCCTAATGGGTGTGAAGTGGTATCTCATTGTGATTTTGATTTGCATTTTCCTAA
This sequence comes from Vicugna pacos, assembly GCF_048564905.1. Lineage (NCBI taxonomy): Eukaryota > Metazoa > Chordata > Mammalia > Artiodactyla > Camelidae > Vicugna > Vicugna pacos. The sequence continues at coordinate 29,172,634 of NC_132998.1, forward strand.
CGATTAATGATGTTGAACATCTCTTTATGTGCTTATTGAACATTTGTGTAGAGAAATGTCTGTGCAAGTCCTTTACTTGTAAATCCAGTTGCTTTTGGGGGGTTGATTGTAGTTGTAGCTTTTTACATATTCTGGATATTAATCCCTTGTCGTATATACAACTTATAAACATTTTCTCCAATTCCATAGGTTGCCTTTTCACTCTGTTGATAGTGTCCGTTGAGGCACAGATGGTTTTAAATTTTGATGAAGTCCAATTTGTCTTTTTTTTCTCTTGTTGGTTCTGCTTTGGGTAATACCCAACAAATCATTGCAAAATCAGTCATGAAACTTTTCCCCTATGTTTTTTTTTTCAGAAAGCTTCTTATAGTTTTAGTTCTTAACATTTTCATAATTTAGTATGTTTGGGTCTTGGACATAGGAAAACAAGTTTCACTAAAGCTATTTCTCAAAGAACAGGGAATATTACATTTTATTCAGTAAATATATTGATTAAAACATTTCAGCTGGATATGGCCAACAATCATGGGAGCAAAAAATTGAAATATCAAGAGGGCGAAAGTGTGAGACAATGAGGAAGACAGAGGAGAAGGTGAAGGGAAAACAAGTAAAAGAAACCTCAGGTAGTTGAAAAACCAAAGATCTGATTTATTAATCTTGTTCTTAAAAAACACACCCACTACTAGCATTTGTTATATTACAGTGTATATTTTAATGATTAAATTTTGTATGCATCGAGGTTACTGAAAGCATAATGAAAAAATCGCTACATGCTTTGGGATGCAGATTAGGTATAAAAGCAAAAGTTAAAAAAAATCTCATGTCCTTCAGTCGTGGCTTACTTTGTGGTCCCTTGTGGGCCTGCTCTAAAGGTATATGAGCCACCGCGCGATAGTCCACAATCCAAAAACGGTCCAAAAAGGAGAGTCAAAAGGATTTTAGCCAAGATAAACACAACATTTATGTTTTCTTCCGTGTCATGTAGATTTAATAAAAATAACGGAAGGAGACGCAGGGCAAGCAATCTCTTAAAGTGAGAGCCCACAAAAACCCTGGCGAGGTTGGGGGGGACAGAGGTGGACCTACACGTAACTCAAGTTCTCTTCCTTGGCGCTTCCCTTCCTGCCCAAGAGGAGTCTGCAACAGACCGACTTTGTCCCTTCGCAGGATGCTCTCCCTGGTTTTAAATGTGTCGGGTGCCCGTTTCTGTCATGAGGGAGGTGTCCCCTGGAATCCCAGCGGGCAGTTCCCCTTCTAAACACACGGCACCTGGGAGCCACGCAGGAAGGTCTCAGAAAGAAAAGAGGCGTAATGTGACCGCTTTGAAAAAATAGTTGGGTTGTACTGGAAACGGCGGAAGGAGACTCTGTCCTTGAGAACGATGCTAGAAGGGATCCTGATTCTGCGAGCTTGGAGTTAGCTGATGTTCTAGAAGGCGGCTCGGCGTGTGAACTGAAAGAGCCGATCCCTAAAAGCGGTAATTCGGGCAGCGCCGCAGGCCCGTTTGCTGCACTTGGCACAGGGATGAGGACAGACTTCCCTCGGGAGTCAGTTCAGGACAGTCGGGGCGGGGAGCGCGCCGCGGCTGCCTCGGTCTTTAACAGTGACCCCGTGTGGCGGCACGGCGCAATGACAGGTCCCGAGACGCCAATCTTCTCCAGGTCTGGGTGTGGGAGCCCTGTGAGCCACACTTTAGGACGGTGCAATCCCCTGGTGTTTGTGCACTAAGGGGAGATGGGGTGGGGTGGAATCTTCTAGAAAGAGTTCCTAGATTTCATGTAGAATAAAGCTCTCAAATAACTTGAGAAAATAAACTGTTGCTTCTGGTTCATGAAGCAGTTCATGTCCCTTACATTTTAAGAGTAAAAGTGGCATTTTGAACTTTGTTCTTGGGTCCCTTCCTGCCACCTTCCAAGGGAGGATTTTCAGTCATATACAGATTTTTATCTTTGATAGTTTTGGCTTCTGTGTGTCACTAGTTACTAATATATGACACCTGTAGGGTCCAGAGAGTCTATTTCATGCAGGGTGAGCTAGTGGGATCTGTTTGGGGCGGTAAAATAATCCCCCCCCCCAACCATGCCAATTAAGAGAGTAGGAGAGGTGAGGGTGGGGAAGAGAGGGCTGTGGAGGGAAGAGAGAAGGAGGGGAGAGGCTGGGGGAAGCATCAGATAGCTGGGAGGGTGATGGCTTTTTGGAGGTGAGGGCAAAGGGAACAGCAGAGGTCTGGCACATCGCCACGTAATAATGCAAGTCTTATAACAGTCTTATCAAGCATTATCATGTATTCTCAGCATTCACACAAAATACCTCACGTATCTTCAGTCCTACGAGGTCTGTACTGTTACCTGTCATTTATTGGTGAGGTCACTGAGGCACAAAGATGTAATGTGCCCAAGGGCAAGTTTGGGGTTCAAATCCAGGCAGTTGGCTACAGATTCTGAACTCTTAACCTCTCTTTTTGCTGCCTCTTTGCCTTCCCCAGAACTGAGAAGAAGAGGCAGAGTTTGTTGATAGCCAACAATAATGGTAAAGCTTAGATAATTTTAGTAGCAAGTGAAAGAAAATCCAAATCAAACTGCTTAAACCAAAAAGGAGTGTATTGGTTCTCACAGGTGAAAAGCCTCAAGACAGACTTGGCTTCAGGCATTGCTTGATTTGGGATTCAAATGATGACTTAGTACCCTTGTCTCCTCTCTGCTTTTTCCAGGCTGGCTCCGTTCTCAGGGACAGCTTAATAGTCCCAGGATTTCAGGCACACTCCTCCTACCCCCACCCAAGCAATGGGAAGGGAGAGTATCCCCCCCCCCAAAAATTCCCAGAAAACCTATTCTCATACCTCATTGGCTCTGATCAAGTGCATCTGTGGCAGAGACAAACTCATTGTTTACCAAATAGAACTTCTCTTCGTGTAAACAGCTAGACTCCATTTCCCAACCTCCTTCCTAGTTAGATGTGGCCGCATGACAGAATTCTGGCTGATACAGGTGGCTAGAGTGATGTGATCCTGATACCTTTCTTTCCTTTCTGGCTGATGGAGTGGAGATGACCCTCAGGGTTACCTTGGAGTCATGTGGTTAAGGTGGGCCAATCAACCAAATAGAAAGAGCCTGGGTCCCTGAAGCAATGCGTGGAGGAAAGTCACCCACCAATTAGGACTCTATTCATATGAGCAAGAAATAAACCCCTATTATATTAAAGCCATGGAGATTTTGGTGTTTTTCTTATAAAATAGCTTGCCAACATGGCTAGAGGGATGTGATACATATAAATTAATTAGGATCCATCCCTGGGATTAGGAAAGGGGTCAGCAGGTAAACTACAGGGCTGAGAATGGGGAAGGAGTAGTTTCCTTGAGGAAATTCAGGTTACGGATACTTGAAGGTGAGGGAGATGCTGAGCCAATGACAAAATCTTGGGACAAACTCTGGAGCCAGAAGTCCAACTCCAGATCTCTTAAGCAAGGGTGTCCTCAGAGGCTGATCTTATTATCCAGCAGCCCTCTGGGACAGCTTATCTACCACTTCTTCAAGGACCTGCTTCAGTTCTTCATTCCTCTGGTCTTGCTCAGGCCCCACAGGTGAGGCCCCTCTGCACGGGGCAAGGTGCTGAGCTCTGTGGGTGGAAACAGAGATCAAAGGTGAGCCTGGGCCTGTGCAGAGCCCCTATTCCAGAGGAGGGGGAAGACCTGGTGCTCACATTTCAGCTAGAAACTTTAGTAGAAGTTTGAGCAGACAATTGTGTCCAAATAATCGAGTCCACCCCAAGCCTTAGCCAAATCTAAACTCAGGTTTTTATGTTGTTTTTGTTTTGAAAATGACTTTGCTCGTGGGTCTCTCTGAATATTGAGGTCTCCTTAGCTTACTGCTCTCTGTAGAGTTTAGCAGGTTTGGGAGTCAGCTGCATCCTTTTCCTTTGCTACAACTAGAGAGAAAATGCCCTGTTACAGAGTCTGTGCCCTTTGCTCTCTGTTCTCTACATTATCTCAGTGTAAGTTCAATTGTCCGCTATTTCCAGCTTCCTCTCCCCTCCTGCTTTAATAGAGGGTAGAACACTTGGAGCCCACTGGCAGGGACCCAGGACTGTTGTGTCTGATTTACAAGTGATATTTATGCCCTCTTCATTCCCAACAATGGCTCACGCAGTTCCCCGGGATGGGAATGGAGCTGACACATCAATATGAAGTGGTTGTGACTTCACAAAGACCTTCATAGGTCAAGACCAACAATAAATCATCTGCTTCCTGCCTTTCATTTATTCAGTTCGTTTTTTCCCAACAAATATATGTACTGATGACCTACTATATGCCAAATGCTCTTGTAGGCCTGGTCCCTTCTTTCTAGCCCAGGGGTCAGCAAATTTTCTATGTAAAGGGCCAGAGAGTAAATATTTTAGGCTTTGTACGTCATCAGATCTCTCTGGCAACTACTCACCTCTGCTGTTGTAATGCAAAAGCAGCCGTAGACAATATATAAACTAATGGGGCTGTGTTTCAATAAAACTTTATTCACCAAAGCAGTCAGTGGCCTGGATTTGCCTTGTGGTTTTTTGGCCCCTGCTCTAGGCTAATTCTACCCATCGACCATCTCCATCCCTTATAAGAGTTCATCTTCCTTTGTCTCCCAAAACTGTAGAGCAAAGAAACGCATTAGTTAATCAGTGGGTCAGGTTGAGTTCCAGTTCCAGGGCTCTGTAGTTTATTTCTTGTTCAATAATAATAACAGTGTAATCAACAACAACAGCGGTAACAGCTGACAGATATCACAGCCCTTATCATTGCTTGTAGTCACTTTGTGATCACTTTTTGAATAGTAATTCATTTTCTCTAATTTGGTAGAGAAAGGGATCAAGACCTGGTAAGGAGGAGGTTTAGTTGATAGTGGTATATATACATATGCATGTATACTTATTTTTGGCTCTTGTTTTCCAATATCACGTATATTTTGGTGAGATACATTATATACACTTATGTTTATGTGTGTGTGTGTATATATATATATATATATAGTGTGTAAATACTTGTTGAGATCTTACAAAACACTAGATGTCAGGCTAAGTGTCATCCATGAATTATCTCCCTCAGCCTCCTAGTAGCGCTTTGTGGAAGGTAGAATTAAAAAAAGTTTTTTTATTGAAGTGTAGTTGATTTATAATGTTAGTTTCAGGTATACAGCAAAGTAATTCAGTTATACATATACATACATACATATTTTTTCTTTTCAGATTCTTTCCCATTATATATATATATATTTTTTCCATCATATATTATTACAAGAAATTGAATACAGTTCCCTGTGCTATACAGTAGGTCCTTGTTGCTTATCTATTTTATATATATATAATATGAGTCTGTTAATACCCAACCCCTAATTTGTCCCTCCTTGCCCTTTCCCCTTTGGTAACCATAGTTTGTTTTCTAGGTATGTGAGTCTGTTTTGGGCTTGTAAATAGACTTTGTATCTTTTTTGTTTTAGATTCTACATATAAGTGATATCATATATTTGTCTTTCTCTGACTTACTTCACTTAGTATGATAATCTCTAGGTCCATCCATGTTGCTGCAAATGGCATTATTTCATTCTTTTTTATGGCTGAGTAATATTCCATTGCATCAATATACCACATCTTCTTTATCCAGTCAACTGTCGATGGACATTTAGGTTGCTTTCATGTCTTGGCTATTATATATAGTGCTGCTATGAACATTGGGGTGCATGTATCTTTTCAAATTACAGTCTTCTCCAGATACATGCCCAGGAGTGGGATTGCTGTGTCATACGGTAACTCTGTTTTTAGTTTTTTAAGGAACCTCCATACTGTCCTCCATAATGTCTGCACCAATTTACATTCCCACCAGCAGGAAGGGAGGAAGGTAGAATTTTGACATCCATTCATGGCCAAGAAAATTGGAGCTCCATGTTGTTTAACAACTTGTGCCATCGAGCAAGTGTGAAGTGAGTGGGGCTCGTTTCCATCTTCAAAGCTTATGTTCTTCACCATGTTGCTATAACGACTTGCTTGGACTAGAGGAGAATTAATAAATTAATAAATTCCAGACAGTCATGTGGATTTTACTATGATCGCGTTTTATTTTTGAATTAAAAACATTTTCCTTTCTTGGCGCAAGCTTTGAGATGGCAGAATGGTTTGTGTCCCCTTGGCTTTAGCCTTATGATGATTGTCATTTACAAACACAGCGCCCAGGAGGCCCCATTACATCGACAGCACAATGGGACGTGTTACAGCCTCAGTGCAGTTGCTCTGTGGAGGAATGTTGCTTGTGACGAGCCAGGCGTTTATCAGGCCAAGCTGGGGTGGCTCTGGGCAGAGGGCACACAGGCTGCCACTCCACCCTGGAATGTGGCCCTGCTCCTGACAGCTGACAGCCACCCCACTGGTCTGGGGAGGGGTGGTCTTACCCATAGATTAGATCTTGAAAGCTGCCTCTTTTGGCATCTTTTTGCTGTGTAGCTCAAAAGAGTTGCTCAGCTGGTGCGACTGCTGTCAACAAAAGGAACAGGAGCTGGGCAGGCTGCCTCGGAAGGCACGCTGAACCAAGTGGGCTAGACTTAAGATGGATGCTGAGTGTGAATTTGAGAGGTCACATTCTCCTTGATTTTGCAAATTAGGGTTGCCCTGGGTCATGTGCATGTTTGGAGGAAATCCCTGGCTTCTAGGGTAGCAAATTGCCTTTGGGCTGCAGTGCCTCTTTCTAGGGGAGCATAGAGCTTGTATTAGGTGTGATGAGAAAGATTTCTCACTCAACTCAATTTAATGTGTTCCTGTGTCAGTCCCACATGACTTTTTTTCTGGGTGCTATGGCAAAGGTTATCAGAGAAATAGTGGAAATTACAATACCTAGGTTTTAGAAAATGTGAACTTGGGACTCAGTTCTGTTCCACAGAACTGTGTAACCTTGGATCAGTCTTTTCAGCTGTTTGGGTCCTGGCACCTTTATCTGTCATATGATGGGGTTGACAGAGATGCCTTTTAAATTCCCTCCTGGTTCGAAAATGTGATGGCTCCATGTAAATAACCTTGGAAAAATTCTTTATTGTTTTATGTATTGCTACAGAGCAATCAGAATGAGAGAGGAAAAGAAAGCATACCTCCCTATGCCTAGCGAGATCTGTGGATTGAAAATGCCTGTAAATCTCAGGATAGGAGTGGGAACGTGAGATGGAACTAAAACCAGTTTTTCTCAGTAGTGGATCTATTTCTTTTGTGTGTGTGTGTGTGTGTAGTCCAGTGTGCATTCTCCTTCTCTTATGAAGAGTATTTTCATTTTTCCTCAGGTTACAGTAGCCAGATTTAGCAAATAAAAATACAGGATACCTAGTTACATTAAAATTTCCACATGTAAGTGAGATCATATGGTATTTGTCTTTCTCAGTCTGACTTACTTCACTGAGCATAATACTCCCTAGGTTCATCCATGTTGCTGCAAATGGCAAAGTTCCATTCTTTTTTATGGCTAACTAATATTCTGTTATGTACATATACTACATCTTCTTCATCCAGTCATCTTGATAAACACTTAGGTTGCTTCCGTATTTTGGCTATTGTAAATAATGCTGCAGTAAACATTAGAGTGCATATGTCTTTTCAAATTTTTTTGTTTCCTTCCAGTAAATACCCAGAAGTTGGATTGTTGGCTCTTATGGTAGCTTTATTTTTAATTTTTTGAGGAACCTTCATAATATTTTCCATAGTGGCTGCACCAGTTTACATTCCCACCAACAGTGCACCAGGGTTCTCCTTGTCTCCACATCCTGGCTGACACATGTCATTTGTTATCTTTTTGATAATAACCATTCTGACAGGTATGAAGTGATTTCCCATTGTGGTTTTGACTTGCGTTTCCCTGATGATCAGTGATGCTGAGCATCTTTTCATGTGTCTGCTGGCCGTCTGCACAAATTCTCTGGAAAAACGTATATTCAGGTTCTCTATCCATTTTTTAATTGGGTTGTTTTTGTTTTTGATGTTGAGTTATTTGAGTTCTTTGTATATTTTGGAGATTAACCCCTTATAAGATAGATTGTTTGCAAATATCTTCTCCCACTCAGTAGGCTGCCTTTTCACTTTGTTGATGGTTTCCTTCACTGTGCAAAGTTTTAATATAATCCCATTTGCTTATTTTTGCTTTTGTTTGCTTTGCCTGAGGAGACAGATTAAAAGACTAGTGCTAAGACTGATATCAAAGAGCACACTGCCTATGTTTTCTTCTAAGAATTTTATGGTTTCAGATCTTGTACTTTTTTTCCATTTTGAGTTTATTTTTGTGTATGGTGTGAGAAAGTAATCCAGTTTCATTCTTTTGCATGATGCTAAATGAAACAAGTCAGACAGAGAAAAGACACATGCCATATGATCATGCAGAATATAGAAAACAAAACAGATGAACAAACAAAACAAAACAGGCTCAGAGAACAAATGGGTGGTTGCCAGACGGGAGGTAAGTGGGGAATTGGGCAAAAGAAGTGAAGGGGATTAAGAGGTACAAACCTCTAGTTATAAAATAAATAAGCCACAGGGGTGTAATATACAGCATAGGAAGTATGATCAATAACATGGTAATAAATTTGTATGGGGACAGATGGTTACTAGACTTACCATGGTGATCACTTCACAATGTACACAAATGTCAAATCACTATGCAGTACACCTGAAACTAACATAATGCTGCACATCAGCTCTATTTCAATTAAAAAATAAATTTCAGGTAAACAGCAAATAGTTTTTTTAGTATAAGTTCATATCACGTAATATTTAGGATGTACTTATACTAAAAAACTAATTGTTGTTTATCTGAAATGTACATTTAACTGGGAAGCTTGTCTTTTATCTGGCAATCCTACCTCTAGAGAAGCAGGCCTTTCCCATTCTGAGTCCACCTGCTTTGGGTGACAGGATGTCCAGTAGCCTGGGGGTTGTGAGGGGTGAGCTTGGAATCCCACAGGGCATGTTGAAGAGAACTGTACTTGAGAGGAGCCAGTGTTGGGAGAAAGAGCTAGGGGCATGATAGGGGAAATCAGAGGGATGCTCTCCAAGGTAATGACTTAGAAGGGGAAAATGACATCACATGTGCTAAGGAAGACTTCTGCCAGTGTGTCTTACCCCTGTAGGGCCCCGTTCTGTGTCTTTATATCTTGTGGTTCTTGTAGAGAGGACAAACAAGTGGTAAGTAAGGGACAAAAACAATATGGAACCCATTTGGCAGGAGTGAAAAATCTTGAACGATGCAAGAGGATCTGCTCTCTTGTACTGATTTGTTATACAAATTGTTTATAAAATCAGAACCCAGGGATTAAAACTCATGGGGAGCTGTACAGAAGCAGGTGTTGTGAGGTGGAAGTCTGGAGGAGAAGCCCCCATCTGGTGCCTGCTCTTCACCTGTCATACCTGTGCCTTTTGCTAGGGAACTCTGTAGTACCCTCCCTGCTTGACTCCGAGCTCAGGCCTGAGACTTGCCTTGGCCAATGGGATGTTAGCAGATGTGACATAAGCAGAGGCCTGAAATTGCCCTAAACACTAGGTCTTGATCTCCTGATTGTCTGCCTTCGCCCTGACACCATGCTAGGGGTGGCCTGCTGGAGGGGGAGGGACTTGTAGAGCAGAGCTGAGTCTCCCCAGTAGCCTCAGCCAGTCTAGATCAGCTGTCAATTAGCCGACTCCCGGATGTGTGAGCTGAGACAGGTAGGAGAGCCCCCAGGCCAGACCCCAGCTGAGCTCAAACGCAAATGCCTACTGTTGTAAGACAATGAAGTATTGTGGTTATTTTTATGCAGTGAAAACTTACTGACATACGGACCCAGGGAATTTCATTTCTGTCCCAGCCCTTAAATTCCAGTTCTGTTCTTACATAGGGAAACTCTGAGGCAGTTCTGGATCTTTTCTTGGATAGATTCTAACTGGCTGTAGTGTACTATGGAAATTGACAAGGGGCCAGAGGATAACTGGGATTAGTTTAGGACATACACTTCTAGGGCTGGGCCAGAGCCAGACTGACCTGGAAGCAGGATTCCCAGAGATGTGTTGTCAGTGACTTACTGCTTTTTTGGACAAGGTGCCTATGAAGGTTTACTTGCTCGACGGACCTGAAGAGAATACAGGTGCACCTTGGGAACACACAGATGATACGTGGAAACCAAGGATTGACTGCTGACTCTCAGGAGAGACTGTCAGAATAACTTGCTAATCAGGCAAATGCTTTGCTTATTGCTGCAGGGGGACCACTTCATTGCCAGTGGTAGTAACATCACAGAAGAGGGAGTGGTGTGTCAAAGGCAGGGAACTTACAGTGTTTTAGAGGTCTGGTTTATGTGGGTCTTTCAAAACAGGGGCTTGACTGAGAAGGGACACACTTTGAAATGTAACGTTGTGGGATTGCTGCACATTTGTGTGGTGAGGTTTGAAAGTGAGCTTTGAAGAGTCAGCCATGGTTTGATGGCCCCAGTTCAGAGTTCTGAGAAAGAGCCTGTTCATCCCACTGTGGGCTAGGTAAGGAGTTTATAGTTTGGATAACAAATTTTCAGAAAGTTCCTGGAACAAACAGTAGAGTGATTTGGGTCTTCACCTTCCTGGACAAGACATTTCTGAACAAGTGAAGTCATGTTGGTGCCCAGTGTGGTGGGATTGAGTCACGCTGATAGAGACAGTCAGCTGCGTGGTGGTGAACAGGTTCTGTTGTCCAGATCAGTGAAACCTGTGATCTCACTGTAAGCGGGAAAGTCACGTGACGACTCTGAATGTCCCCTTTCTCTGGTCCAATGAGGACAAATGAGCGTTCCTCTGGCAAAGTGTTGTGGTGAAGACTGAAGGAGATAAAGCACAGGATGCCTAAAACAATGCTGGGTACACAGGAAATGCTTGACAGATGGAAACCATTTCCAGATTCCAACTGCCAGAAAATCTAATGACTTTAGCGACAGTTCTGAGGTGTAAGATTTTGGTACATCCAACAGCCAGAGTGAGAAAAGGGAGAGAATACAGCAGCCCTACTTGGGACGGATAATCTAGTGTCAGCAGTTGAGTATCAGTGGCAGTGAGATACTTGGATAAGTTGAAAAAGGTGAAAATTAATATTAAGTACTTAGAACTCCCCGAAACGGGGGCTTTTCTCCCATATTTTAAAAAAATTGAGGTATAATCAGTTTATAATGTTGTGTCAACTTCTGGTGTACAGCATAATGTTTCAGTCATACATATACATACATACATACATACATTCCTTTTCATATTCTTTTTCGTTATAGGTTGCTGCAAGATATTGAATATAGTTCTCTGTGCTATACAGTAGAAACTTGTTTTTCTGTTTTTTATGTACTAGTTAGTATCTGCTAATCTCAAAGTCCCAGTTTATCCTTTCCCATCCCCTTTCCCCCAGTAACCATAAATTTGTTTTCTGTGTCTGTGAGTCTCTTTCTGTTTTGAAAATAAGTTCATTTGTGTCTTTTTTTAGATTCCACATAGAAGTTATATCATATGGTACTTTTCTTTCCCTTCTGGCTTACTTCACTTAGAATAATAATCTCCAGGTCCATCCACATTGCTGCAAATGCCATTATTTTACTATTTTTTATGGCTGAGTAGTAGTCCATCGTATAAATGTATCACAACTTCTTTATCCACTCATCTGTTGATGGACATTAAGGTTGTTTCCATGTCTTGGCTATTATTGTGTGTAGTGCTGCTATGAACACTGGGTGCACGTATGTTTTTGAATTAGAGTTCCTTCCAGATATATGCCCAGGAGTGGGATTGCTGGATCATATGGTAAGTCTATTTTTAGTTTTTTGAGAAATCTCCGTACTGTTTTCCACAGTGGCTGCACCAAACTACATTCCCACCAACAGCGTAGGAGGATTCCCTTTTCTCCATACCCTCTCCAGTATTTATCACTTACGGACTTTTTAATGATGGCCATTCTGACTGGTGTGAGGTGACACCTCATTGTAGTTTTGATTTGCATTTCTCTGATAATTAGCGACATTGAGTGTTTTTTTCATGTGCCTTTTGACCATTTGTATGTCTTCATTGGAGAATTGCTTGTTTAGGTCTTCTGCCCATTTTTTGATTGGGTTGTTTGTTGTTTTGTTATTAAGTTGTGTGAAGCTGTTTGTATATTCTGGAACTTAAGCCCTTGTCAGTCTCACCTTTTGCAAATATTTTCTCCCATTCTGTAGTTTGTCTTTTTGTTTTGCTTATGGTTTCCTTTGCTGTGTAAAAGCTTATAAGTTTAATTAGGTCCCATTTGTTTATTTTTACTTTTATTTCTATTGCCTGGGTAGACTGCTCTAGGAGAGCATTGCTAAGATTTATATCAGAAAATGCAAAATGGGGCTTTTAGTTTAATAAATTGGTTTTGCAAAGCCTGACTCAGGGATCTCCTGCATCAGAACATATATAATTACTTGCTTTAGAGCCTTCAGAAAGAATGCAGCCCTGCTGGCCCATTTTGGACTTCTGATGGCTAGAACTATAAGATAATAAATTCATGTTGCTTTAAAGGCACTGAATTTGTGGTAATTTCAGTATTAATAGGAAACTAATCCTGAGGCTCAACACTTTTAAAAAAGTAGAAAGGGGTCCTGAGGCCCAAAAACTGGAAAAGTACTGTCCTGGATCATCTAGATCAATGATATGGGCGGCAGCGGGGTGATGTGGAAATAAAGAGAAAGGCAGAGATGCAGCGGGGCCATGCTACAGTAGTGTCTAGGGCCTTGTATTCTATTTTTCAAAAGAGGGTAGATCTGGTTATTTGTTTTTGTTTTTATTTTGTCTCTTTGTTTTGTGAGTTTTAAGCAGTGCAGCCCTTTATTCACACTGGAAGGAAGCCCAGCATACAGAATACATGCCCTTGGCTTGCTTGGCTCAAGTAAGAATGGCAGGGGCCTCACCTCCCCACGGCCACTCAAGAGGCCCCATTGGAGCATGCTGTGAGGAGCCTGCTTCAGGCCAAGGTCTTAGGGTCTTAAGTCATGTCAGAATTTTCATGCCTCCTGATTACCCCAGTGGAGGGAGGATTCAAGGGCAAGGAAGACAGGCTGGGGCCTGCATTAAAGAAATGAAGTTTGGGATGAAAATGAGGTGAATGAATTGAGGAGTTTCAGACTGAAAATCAGTCATATTTGTTGACTGAATGCTGTGGGTGAGGGAGAAGGGTGATCACAATGACCCCCCAGATATCTACGTTGGATGACTTGTGGGAACAGTGACAGGAGCTAACATTTTTTTTTCAAAGTATAATTGATTTACAATGTTGTGTTAGTTTTAGGTGTACAGCAAAGTGATTCAGTTATATATACATGCTTTTTCAGATTCTTTTCCATTCTAGGTTAGTACAAGATATTGAGTTCCCTGTGCTATACAGTAGGTCCTTGTTCATCTTTTTTATATATGCTAGTATGTATCTGTTAATCCCAAACTCCTGATCTATCCCTCCCCCCACCCCTTTCCCCTTTGGTAACCTCATCTTGTCTGACAGGAGCTAACATTCATTGAGATGGTGCCATATGCTGTCCACTTTACAGGCATTATCTTGTCGAATCCTCACGGTGACTCTGTGAGGCCTTTCCTCTTTCACCCCCATTTTAAAGATGAGAAAACTGAGCCACAGACTTCAGGAAATAACTAGTAATAGCTCAGCTGAATTCCAAGCCAGTCACACTCCAGAACCTGCACACAACCATTCCTTGTCCTGTTGGTGACTGACCATGCAAACAGATCCTGGATGTTCTTCACCAGTTTGGAGTCAGAGACTGCTCTGAGAGTCTAATGAAAGCTATGTATGCCTCCTAGCACCAGTAAAATGTATGCATGAGCTTAAACTTCAATTTTGCTTACAGTTTCATGGGGTCTGGAAGTTCATCCAAGGACCCCTAGAAGTCTATAACCCCCAGAGTGAGGACTGAAGCTTTAGGATAGATTTGAATATTCCTATTTAATAGAGGAGGACACGAGGCTTGGCAAGGTTAATGGACCTGTCTTCTGTTGCTCAGCTGGTGAGTGTCAGAGCCTCACCTTACCCAAGGCCTCAGCTTCTTTCTTCTCCTCCAGCCTCCTCTGAGCATAATAAATTCAGTTTCAAGAGCACTTGGGAGTACAGAAGGATAATCTTTGCTCTGCCACTAATTTGCCTGTGATTGTGGACAAAGTAGAAACCTTTAGTTTCTCATCTATAAAATGGGGACAGTAATGACCAATGCCACTTAAATCAGTAGAAAGTTACAAAAGACTTTAATTATTGTGCAAGTTCAAAGTCCATCCTGAGGATAAATTCTACATTTTTCATGTGTTACAGCAATACTTTTGGGAAATTATCTGCAAACTTCAGTTGAAGCTTGAAATACTTTAAGATAATTTTTACCCCTCGTGTTTTGACTGTCTTGCTGTAATTGTATTATCACAAGTGATTACATCTGATTGAGCAAGCTTGAGGATTGAGATGGTTTCTTGGAATTAAATACTGTTTCTTTTGCTCTTGGATGCTGTATTAGTTTCCTAGGATTGTCATAACAGATTGCCACCAACTGGGTAACTTATAGCCATACAAATTTATCTTCTCTTAGTTCTTGAGGCCACACTCCCTAAGAAGGCTGTGGGTGGGGTGGGGGGATTCCTTCTTTATTTCTACCAGGCATTCCTCTGCTTATAGCTGCATAACTCCAATCTCTGCCCTATCTTTACCTGGCTGTCTCCTCTGATCTCCCTGTCTCTCCTCCCTGTGCCTCTTAGAACAACACTTGTCGTTGGATTGAGGACCCATCTGGATAATCAAGAATGATTTCGTCTTAAGACCATTAGCTTAATTACATCTGCAAAGACTCTTTGTCCAAACAAGGTCACATTCACAGGCTCTGAGGATTAGGACATGGATACTTCTTTTGGGGAGCTGCCGTATAACCTCCTACAGACCCTGTGAGGTTTGTTAGTTTAAACTGTCTGATGTTAACATGGGCCAAAAGTTCTCACCTACAAGTAGGTAATGCATATTTTTCAAGATGCGTTTGCATAACCTCTCCAACACCAGGTTAACTCCGTTAGGCTACTGCTCCTTTGCTCTTCCTCAAAATGTAGGTGGGCGCTTTCCCAGCAGAAGGGGAAGCCTCTGGTAAAGTAACACTCAAAACTAACCTCTTGGAGGTTGGTGTGGTGTTAACTTTATGTGTCAACTTGACTGGGCTAAGGGATGCCCAGAGAGCTGGTGAAATATTATTTCTGGAAATCTCTGTGAGAATGTTTCTGGAAGATACTAGCATTTGAATTGATAGACTGAGTAAAGCTCGCTCTCACCAATGTGGGTGGGCACCATCCAATCTGTTAAGGGCTAGAATAGAACAAAAAGGTGGAGGAAGGGCAAATTTGCTTTCTACTTGAGCCGGGACATCTATCTCCTGCCCTTGGACATCAGTGGTGCTGGTTCTTGGGCCCTTTGAACTTGGGCTGGGACTCACACAATCAGCTCTCCTGGTTCCTAGGCCTTCAGTCTGAGCTGGGATTATACCTCCAGCTTACAGACTGTGGGACTTCTCAGCCTTGATAATCGTATGAACCAATCCCTCCCTATCAACCTGTTTTTATATCTCTTTATCCAGCTAATTCTGTTTCCCTTGAGATACCTGACTAATACTCATGATTTTCTGAGTTCTTACCCCAGATATTCATTATGACTAAGCCCTGATTTTCAGTCTATGTGATTTCAGTGTTGAGAGGTTCATAGCTTGGCAGAATTAATAAAATGATAATAATAGGTATTGTTTTTGAGTGCTTATGATGTTCCTGACAGTAAGGAATCAAGGAAGGTTTAAATATCCCCATTTACAGATGAAGACTAAAACTTAGCAGGGGGCAGTTCAAGATGGAGGCACAGGATGAATCTGAACTTCCCCCCTCCCATGAATACAACAAATATACAGCTACGTATGGATCAGTTCCCTCTGAAAAGAACCTGAGAACTAACTAAACACCTGTTCCACAACAAAGGATCAAAAGGACCACATTGAGACAGGTAGGAGATCAGAGAAGTGCTCTCACCAAAATCCCACCCCTGGTGTGATGACACATAATAGAGGGGGATCTCACCAGACAGGTGCTTCTCCTGGATGACTGAGGGGTTGGCACTCCACTTCAGGGACCCTGTCCTCTGGAATCTACACTGGAGAGATGAACCCTCAAAACATCTGGCTTAGAAAACCAATGAGGCTGATAGCCAAGAATCCCAAGGTGCTACAGAAAACTGAGACTTCACTCTTCAAGGGCTTGTCTGCAGTCTCACTCACCCAGAGACCCAGCTTAAAAGCAGCAGTCTGAAAAGTGCCAAGACTGTACATGAAGGAGAGTCTAAAAGCATTGGCTGGATGGGAGGGAGATGGTAGAGATGGTCTCTGGAGATGGGGGCACTGGTGGACACCACTGTTCTCCTCATCTAACCTGCTAGCACAGGTGAGAGAGCTCTGACGTGGGTGAGCAGTTGCAGCATTATCCTGCTGCCTTGCTAAAGCCAGAAATCTCTGTTGGTTGTAGCATTCCCCAACTCCCTAGCTGGGGCTGGTGTTAAAGCCTATACATGTGCAGACAAGGCACTCTTCTGAGAGTGCTGCATTGCTGAAACCCATGGGTGCATGCAGTGAAGTCATTTCCTGATGCCTTTCTGAAGCAAGAGAGCAAGTCCTATGTTGCTGGACTCCCCAGGTGCCTAGCTAAAGCCAGTGGTTATGTGCAGTCCACCCAGGGTACACCCCTTGATTGCTTGAACTTTGTGGTCAAGGAGGCTGACCTTTCTGAGCTCCATGGGGTTGTAATAATCAGGAAGATGGTTCTTGGCAGGTCACCATCCCCAAAGCACTGCATTAACAGCAGACTGAAACACAATCCCAGTCTTTTAATGAAAAAAATCCTATTTAATTAGCCTGCAGCTTCACCTTGAGAGACAGGCTTCATGTTTTCCACACATCTAAGGCTAAGGAGGTGCCCCCAGGGAATGAAAGAAGAAGGGAAACACTATCTTTGTGCACCGCCTTGACCTTACCACAGTGCAGTGTGAGACTCCCTAGAAAGGATAATACAACCTCATCAGGAGGTTCAATTTTTGCAGCTGTGATCTAGGAAACACCTCCAGATCTCCTGGTATGGAGGCCAGCAGGCATTACAAGTGTGGCCTCACAGGACTATATATATGCATACTTCAACAGTGGCTACCCAAGGGTCTGGCTTCCAATCAGCTTGAGATTAGGTGCTAAATGAGATTCTTCAATCAAAAGACATAGGGTGGCTGAATGGATAAAGAAAGAAGACCTACCTATATACTGCCTATAAAAGACTCACTTCAGATCTAAAGTGAAGGGATGGAAAAAGATTCCATGCACATGGAGACCAAAAGAAAGCTCGAGTAGCAATATTATATCAGATAAAATAGACTTTAAAACAATGATTGTAACAAAAGACAAAGAAGAGTATTGCATAATGATAAAGGGGTCAATCCACAAGAAGATATCTCATTTGTAAATATTTGTGCACTCAACATAGGAGCACCTAAATATGTAAAGCAAATATTAATAGGCATCAGGGAGATATTGACAATAATACAACAGTAAAGGGACTTTAATACATGACATACATCAATGGATAGATCATCCAGACAGAAAATCAATAAGGAAACATTGGTCTTAAATCACACATTAGAGTGGGTAGTTTTAATAGATATTTACAGACTATTCCATCCCCAAACTGCAACATACACATTCTTTTCACATGCACATAAACATTCTCCAGGTAGATCACATGTTAGGCCACAAAACAAGTTTCAATAAATTTAAGAAGATTTAGATCATATCAAGTGTCTTTTCCAACTACAGTGGTATGACACTAGAGAATCAATTATAAGAAGAAAACTGGAAAAATCCCAATCATGTGAAGACTAAACAATATGCTACTAAACAGTCAATTAGTCAACAAAGAAAGAGGAAATAAAATATATCTTGAGACAAAAAAATGGAAACACAACTTTCCAAAATCCATGGGATGCAGCAAAAACAATTCTAAGAGGGAAGTTTATAGCAATACAGGCCTAGCTCAAGAAACTAGAAAAACCTCAAACAATCTAGCTCTATACCTAAAGGAACTAGAAAAACAAGAACAAACAAAACCTAGAGTTACTAAAATAAAAGAAATAATAAAAATCAGAGTGGAAATAAATGGAGGTTAAAAAGCGATAGAGAAGATCAATGAGACTAAGAGCTGATTGTTTGAAAAGATAAACAAAACTGATAAAACTTTAGCCATACTCATCAAAAAAAGAGGGCCCAAATAAATAAAATGAGGAATGAAAAAGAAGATACAACTTGTACCACAAAAATACAAAAGGTCATAAGAGACTACTATGAAAAAATTATATACCAACAAATAGGAAAACTTAGAAGAAACTGATAAATTTCTAGAAACACACAGTCTGAATCATGAGGAAATAGAAATTTGAATAGACTGATTACTAGTAATGAAATTAAATCAGTAATTTAAAGACTCACAACAAACAAAAGTCCAGGACCAGACAGCTTCACAGGTAAATCTAGCAAATGCCTTATCCTTCTCAAATTAATCCAAAAAATCGAAGAGGAAGGAATGCTTCCAAGTTTGTTCTACAAAGACAGGATCACCCTGACACCAAAACCAGACAAAGATGCCAGGAAAAAAAAAAGAGAAAATTACAGACCAATATCACTGGTGAATATAGATGCAAAAGTCCTTAACAAAATACTAGCAAACCAGTTTAATAATACATTAAAAGGATCATACACCATAATTAAGTGGAATTTATTCAGTAATGTTGCAGGATACAAAATTAATATACCAAGTGGGTTGCATTTTTATATACTAATGATTAAAAAAATACCTAGGAATAAATTTAACCAAGGAGGTGAAAGAGCTATACTCTGAAAACTATGACATTGATAAAAGAAATTGAAGAAGACACAAATAAATGGAATGGTACACCATGCTTATGGACTGGAAGAATTAATATTGGAATGTTCGTGCTGCCCAAAGCAATCTACAGATTCAATGCAATCCCTGTCAAAATACCAATGGCATTTTTCACAAAACTGCAATGAATAATCAAAATCACACACACAAAATCAGAATGGCTATCATCAAAAAGACAAGAAACAAGTGTTGGTGAGAATGTGGAATAAAGGAAACCCTTGTGCATTGTTAGTGGGAATGTAAATTGATGCAGCCACTAAGGAAAACTGTATGATGTTTCCTCAAAAAAATTAAAAATGGAACTACTACATGTTCCAGCAAAGTCTACTCCTGTATATTTACCTGAAGAAAACAAAAACACTAACTTGAAAAGATATATAGATATATATATCTCCCTATGTTCACTGCAGATTTATACCTAAGCTGTGGGAACAGCCTGTGTCCATTGATAGATGAGTGAATAAAGAAGATGTGAGATATCTATCTATCTATCTATCTATCTATCTATCTATCTATCTATCTATAATTTTATTTCATGGGAGAAAAAAAAACTCAGGTCAAGTAAACTCTAACATAGCATTCTGATATGTGACACAGGCTTGAACTCAGACCTGATTGACTCCAAAGCTTAGTTCTTCCCACCAGTACAGGCTGTGTCTCAGGGCAGTACAGGACACTGTGTTAGTGTCTTTCAAGGGAAGTGGCAGTTCCTGCTGGTACCCCACCCACGTCTCTGGACCTCACTACTTCAGTGGTAAGGGCTGACTTCCCATGGCCCTTGCCTGCATCACTTTGCCAAAGGCTGCTCTGCTCTTCGAGGTGGGACCTAAGATTGGATGGTTCTAACCTGATCCCAGGTGATGTCAGTCCTGCTAGTCTGCTTTCCATCAGAGCTGCTCAGAGTGTGGTCCCGCCACCTGCAGCATTGGCAGGTCCTGGGGGCTTGCTAAAAACGCTGATTCCTGGGCTCCCACCACAGACCTACTGAATTAGGGTCTCTGAGGGGTGGGACCCAGCTACTCATATTTTATGAAGCCTGCCAGGTAATTCTGATGCCCACTGAAGTGTGAGAAGCACTGCTCTGCACTACTTTTCTGTTTTCCAGCAGGGTTAAGCCTACGGTGGTAGCTTGAAAGGAGCCCAGCAGTACCTGATGGCCCTTCTCTGTCTCATGTCCCTAATTCCCTAGGGGTATTTCCCACTACCTCCCCAGTGGACTATTTGCACTTCAGTCCTGGTCTCAGGGTTGCCTTCTGGAGAACTCAAAGAAGGCTAGCAGTTTATCTAGTTTGCTTAATTACTGACTTTTTATCCTGTCGAAGATCATTTAAGATACCTTTAGCTGAGTAGCACCAAACTTTTTTTTTTCTTTTTGCAATTCTTGGACTACTGGACAGACTTCAGCCGTTCATTCCTTCCTTACCATTCCTTTTCCTCCTTTTCCTTTCAAGGCTACTCTTGATGTGTGTGTGTTTCTTTTTTGGCCTAATGTCATATCAGGGGTGCAAAAACCGTGGTACCCTATGTTTTGATAAACACAGTGTTTTTTGGGAACCCAGACATGCCCGTTTGTCTACGTATTGTCTATACTGCTTTGGACCTACATCCACTAAGAGACAGAGATCCCATGACCTGTAAAGTCGAAACTCTTTCCTCTCAGGTCCTTTGTAGGGAAAGTTTGCTGACCCCCGACCTACATAAAAACAGGTGATTTGCTTACTTCTCGACCCTCCTGCCACCCCCACCTGAGATAGCCCTTTTCTATGCCTTCTTCCTGAGGGATTTGACCTGCTGGCCTCAGGTTGGTGTTAGGGAAAGAGCTCTGGACTCAGAGTCCTGGGTCTGTCACTTTCCACCTGGGGGATCCTGGGAAAATCACTTCCTTACAGTTCAGCTGTCTCCTCTGGGGAAATGAAGGGCTACCCTAGATCAGTGTTGTTTAAATTTCCCTGATCAGAAGAGCCACCCGGGGCACTTAACAAAAACAGTTTCCCAAAGCTGCACGGGAGCTTCGGAACCACTGACCAAATCAATTTCCAACGAACTTTTGTTACTAGAACACCATGATGCTACAAATAACTCAACAAAATGGATTTCTTCTATGGATACACACATTTTGTGCAGACATTTTTTATTTATGTTGTGCTTCTGGTGAAGGAGCTGATATTGTAATTGTTTCTGAATCTTTCAGGAGTATGGGACAACCCTTCCTTCATGCGATTCTTCCTTGCAGGCTGTGTTGGTTAAAGAAGCTTTTCTTTGTTTTAAGGACTGCAGTACTGTTTATACTCTTTCTAGGGAGGAGGGATTAGCAATCAAAGCCTGGGAGTCCTGTGCTTTCTTACATTATCTAAATGTTCATTTTTGCTCTCAGAAAGAGAAGAGAGAGAATTAGATGAGTGGTTGTCAATCTGGGGTGCTCCCCCCCCCCACCGTTAGGGATGTCGGGCAGGGTCTGGAGACAAGTTTGGTTGTCACAGCTGTGTGTGGGAGCAGGTGCTACTAGCACCTAGTGGGTGGGGGCCGGGGGTGCTGCTGAACACCTTGCGATGCACAGGACAGCACCCACCATGGAGTTACACGGCCTCCAGTAGCAGAAGTGCTGAGGTTGAGAAACCCTGGTCGAGACCCAGGTGCTAACTAGCAACATTTTTGAGGGTGTGAGTGGACCCAGTATTTGTACTGAATGCCCAGGATTCCTGCCTCGAGCGTTGTGTCTTCTGTGATACCTTCCCCAATCTCATCTGATCCCTGTAGAGACATCTTCTCATTCTTCTCTTATAACAAGTACTTCCCTCTTTTGTGGCACTGATCACACTCTAGGGCAATTATTTGTCTTCTCTACTTTACTAGTCTGTGTTCTCCATAGAAGGCACAGAACTAACAGAATCTATATAGATATATAGAAGGAGACTGATTGTGAGGGATTGGCTCATGCAGTTACGGAGGCTGAGAAATCCCATAATCTGCTGTCCGCTGGAGGCCCTGGAAGATCATTGGTGTCATTCCAGGCCACAATGGCAGAAAGAAACAAGAGATGGAATCCTAAATTCTTGAGAAGAGGAACTGTTTGGAAAAAAAAAGAAACTATAGCAGCTCACCTCATACCATAATAAGTTCTTGGGTATTAAAATTTGAATATAAAAAATAAAACCGTAAGTGAAAGAAAAAAATGTACATAAATATTTAAGTTAGTTCTAGAGAATGGATTTTTGAGACTTAAGAAAATGAAAGAAATGTTAAGAAAATTGTAGATAGTTGTCATAAATATTAAGGGCAAAGATTGAACAACAAATGTAACAAATGTTTACAATGTATATATTAATATGATATTAATAAGAAAATACTAACCTAATAGAAATGTGAGGCAAAAAACAGAATTTGCAAATAGCATGGTATTTGACAAATTATGCTATTTGACAAATATGATGTTATTTGATAAACACACAGAAGTTTGACTTTATTAGCTATTAAAGAAATATAAGTAAAAACAAGGAGATAGAATTTTCTAAATATAAAATTTTAGGCAAAGTTTTAAAAATATTTATTTTAGCAAAGGCATAATGAATGTATGAACTTGTACTTAGTAAAATGTAAGTTGTAACTACCTTTTTGGAATATAATTATTCAGTATAGGCTTGCATCAAGAGTCTTAAAGAAATTAATACACCTTATATAATCATACAAGCATGTTCATATCAGGTTTACTCATAATAGGAAAAAAGGGGGGAATAAATGACAATATGGAAATGGATTAAATATATTAACAATATGTCAGAATCCGGGAATCCTCTACAAATACTGGAAGACTTTCATGATCTGAGGCAGTACCTTCAGGATAAATAGAGACACATGGCTTAAAACTTCTGGGGATCCTGGAGTCCCAGAACTTCCAAGTGCAGCTTGATTCCCAATTAAATAAATATATTCTTTTTCTGTAGGTATTTGTGTGTGTGTGTGTGTGTGTGTGTGTGTGTATACACACATATATACATAAAATGAAATGAATAGGTATAGAAAGGACTGATATCAAAGATAACCAATAAAAATATTAATACTGTATCATCAATGGATGAGATTATAGGGGATTTGATTTTCTTTTTCAGTACTTTTTTGGGGCATTTTTGTTACAAGCAAATATTTATTACATTCTTTATGTAATAAAAAGAGTAGTTCTAAAAAGAAAGCCTGATCTCATGGAACCACAGAATTACTTGGATATCATTTCTGAGAGGGACACTTGCCACTGTTCAGATGGAAAAACTGAGTTTCAGAGTGAAGTCGCTGTCTACAGCAAAACAAGCCTTCAGCAGCATTTTTAGAAATGGCTTAAAAAAAAGAGAAGAACAAGAGAAGGTGCATGTTAGGGCCTTATTAGCCACCTGAACAGCCGCTGAAAGCACCAAGAGAGTCTGTAATTTGCGAGATTGTCTTGAGGATTGGATTATCAAATGATCTGTTAGTTAATATTTGTAGAAAAAGAAAATTCTAAGTGAGAAGCTGGGTTTTAACATTGATCTACCATGTTATGTCAGAAAAATTTAGTTAAGCACTGCTATTTCTTTATGGATTGCTTAATTTACTTTATTAATTGACAGGAATCCCTTCTTCCCTTCCTTCCCCTCATCCTTCTTTCCTTTCTTCCTCTCTGCCTCCCTTCACCCACACAGAAGGAGAGTCATCTATCTGTCAGGCAGTGTACTAGGAGCCAGAAACTCTAAAATAACAGACTACATAAAAACATCTCTCTCTCTCACACACACACACACACACACACACGTAAGTGCTTATAAAACTGGTGAAATTTGAATAAATTCTGTGGATTGCACTAAAGTCAGTTTCCTGGTTTTGCTCATGTGTGATAGTTGTAAAATGTTACCATTGGTGGAGGTTGAGAAGTATGCATAGGTCCTCCCCGTACAACCCCGCCCACCTTCCTGTGACTCTGCAGGAATATCAAAATAGAAAGTAAAATTGAACCAAACCCAACCACCACCTCCACCAAAACAAACAAAAAAACTAGTAAGTACTGTGAAAGACAGATGCATACATAATGTGGCAGAAACAGAAAAGGGGCACCAACTATGAGTTTGTACAGCTCTTTATGGAGTAAAGAATGAAAGTAAAGAAATAATTTGGAAGCTAGTAAAATAAAAATATGGCATATGACACGACAAATATCATAGACATTTTAGAACTGGAGGTGTTTCTGCAGTTCATCCAGAGTTAGAAAACTGTCAATGTTACAGATAAAGAAAGCGGGGTCCAAAGAAGTGAGGTTACCTGCTAAGGTTGCAGGACCCCCATGTAAGATTGGTTTAGGTTGTGAAATTTTCCATGTGTTGTGGCAGTGACATACATGAGATTCTTTTCTTTGGGTTCTAAGATCCCCAGAAGTTTGAAGTTCACTAGTCCAAACCATTTCTCCCCATTGTTCCCTAAGGCATGTTCCCAGTTTGCTTGCCACGAGATGGCAGTAGAACATAAGCCATCCCCAACAGAGTTCCCGCTGAGGCCCTGTGGTTGGCGGTCATGGAGTCACCTCCACGTGGTTTTAATTGTGTAGCCCAAGCTGTACCATTACACTGACATACTATATACATTATAAAATACACCACCAAAGAGAATTTAAAAATGATGTAAAGGTGAAATAAATAAGCCACTTTGATATCGTCATTCTATTGTTAGTTAATATCTTAAGGCAGAGTATATATTTACAGGGAAGTTCATAATTAAGGCGAGTGAATATATGTTCATATTTCAGATGATCTTGATAATTTCACCTTCTTTGAGTTCACTTTCTGTAAAGTCTCATTAGATGGTCATTTTTTTGCCTGATAATGTGGCTGATTGGCTGGCACCAGGAATAGTGCCATTTCCTTGTTGTTTTCAGACATTAAATTGCATTTTTCTTATGTGAAAACGGAGCAGATATCGGCAATTTCATGTGGTTTAACCTATAGCTGCATCATTTGGATTATCTTCAGTCTGCGTTTTCTTTGGCAGAATTTTAACTACCTGTCCCTCTTGGAAGAATTGATTATCTGGTTAATGTCGCATATAAATCTACAAACTGAGTCCTGAACTGCAAAATGCCACCATATGTTCAAGGCAGAGGGCTGCAGGGCTGCCAGGCTGTGGAGCTCTTGCTTTCCCCTTGGGATTCCTCATATACTCTATGTGTCACAGACCTTCTGGCATAGCCCTCACGTGAGGGCCTTGTGTCAGTCCAGGTTAGTGAAACCGTCTTTCTCATATTTTCAGATGAACATAAATATAAGTTGTTTGAACATGGTCTTTTTGTGGCTGCAATGGATGGTCTCATCCAGCTTGCTCATTTCACAGATGAGGAAATAGGTTGGAGACAAGCCTATTTACATTCCTTCTTTGGAGGAACGTGAAAATTTAGTAGCACACAGCAGCAAACTACACTGCACCAGGTGATACTGTCCTGACAAATTCCATGCTACCTTGAAAGTGGGCAGGGGAGAAAGCTTTAAAAAGTCTTGATCTTGGATTATCTGTTAGAGACCTTTGTTGTCATAGTGTGCAAATCTTGTTCCATTGTCCCCAAAGGTCCAGAAACCTTCAGTTGAACACTAAAATTGGGGAATTTGGAATGTGATACTTTTGGCAATTCCAGCTTTAGGAAAAGTTGTGCTTAAGGAAAAATTACCTGAGTTCTTCCAGCCCCTGAAGCAGGTTGCATATCTTTCTTCCTCTCTAGGTAATGAACTTCTTGAAGACAGTGGCCGTATCTAATTTGCTTTTTTTTTTTAATTCCCTCCACTCCAAGTGGTTGGTTCAGTGTCTTGTATCTAGAAGGTGCTTAATAAATGTTTACTGAGGTTGATAGAATTTCCACATAAGACATTTAACTTTAGACAATCACAACCTGCACTGAAAATTGTATCTGTAAATGTGTACTAGGGCACTAGAGAGAGCTGTCCCTTTCTGAACTACTGTTTTCACTTCAAATAGAACTTTCTACAATAATAGAACTGTTCTATATCTGAGCTTTCCAATGTACTAGCTGTTGGCCACAAATATCTACTGAGCTCTTGAAATATGGCTAGTGAGACTGAGGAATTTAATCTTTAATTTAATTTAAATTAAGTTTAAATAGCTGTATGTGGCTAACAGCTGCACATTGGACAGCACTGAAAACCTAGAT
Organism: Vicugna pacos; assembly: GCF_048564905.1. Taxonomy (NCBI): domain Eukaryota; kingdom Metazoa; phylum Chordata; class Mammalia; order Artiodactyla; family Camelidae; genus Vicugna; species Vicugna pacos. Next base: position 29,198,789 of record NC_132998.1, read on the forward strand.
GATAACTTACTACACGTAGTAGCTTCAAACTTCAACATTCTTCATTTCTCCTGTCGTGACCTCCTTCAAAACACCTTGCCATTCCGTACCACCTCACCATCAGGTGACTGTTCCATTTTTTTCTCCATTCTCCTGTATCCCTTAAGATCTCCGGGAAGTATTCCTTCCCTCAAGTGTTTATTTTGTTCAACCCATCATCTAAACAACAAACTTACAAAGATCCTAAAAGTAACCAGGAAAACAGTCGTCATTTAAAAATAGAATTGATCTTATCATTCCCTTAGGGAAGATGTGCCCTGGGTCCTTCCTGAGGAAGCCAGGGCACTGACACCACTCTTTGGTCAAAACCTCAAGTTCATTGGGACTTCAAGTGTTGGCTTCTCTTTAGGGGCAAAATTGTAATTTGGTCTTAAAAAAAAATCTATATAGTTTCCTTTGCCAGTTAAAAGGTTAGTATGGAGTCATTACATGCTGAGTTTCGTGGATTCAGTTTCTTGGATATACAGTCACTGGTCTGACTCCTACCCATTCTTTAGGACTTAGCTTCATCATTACCTTCTCAGAATGACTTTGCTGATCTCCCTCAATAATCATATTTCCCTAGGATGCTTTCTTTCAGCATTTGCACCTCTCCTCACAGGGTTGTTGTAAAGACAATTAAAGTAATGTGCAGTAAGACGTGTTTAGTGCCTGATGCATAGTAAGTGCTCAAGAAATACTAATTGTCCCTGGAGGGACACCTATCCAGAGGCACCCTATCCAGATGGAGAATATAAGCCATAGTGAAGTTCATTAATATTGAGCTTTGAGTTTAAGAACCAAGGCAAAATTGTAAACAGACAAAATAATTACAAGGTCACAAGTAGGCCATGGTGGGTACTCTGGATGGTCTGGAATTTAAGTATAGAAAAAGGCAAGGGAAGTAGTCCAGACCTGAATCTGGGAAAGAGAAGAGACTTCTGTGGGTCCATTGTAATTCAGGACTACTTAAGTGGCATCTCAAAGGATTATGTCACGATCATCTGGTCCATCCCTTTATGGTTGGGCAAGATAATGTCTACATCATTGAGCCATTTGTCCATGTTACCTTTCAGTCCTTGTTCTTAGGCTTATTAGTTTTTACATATTTGGAAGATATTTTGTTGTATATTTTAAAGAGTTAGATATTTTCCCTTATTTTCTCACACCCTATCTTAGCCATTCTGAATTAATCAAAACAATTTGTGTGTAGCCCTTTCTTTCTCCGTGCTAATACACATATGCAAATATATATATATATATTTGAAGGATTTAAAATATTTATTTTTACTTAAAATTTATTTTTAATTAAAAATTGTGTTATACTCTTCACGTTTACTTACCACTTGCTTTTCACACATCATGTGTATCCAACATCTGCTTGAATCACTCAGGAAAAAACTTAGAATGTATGCTAGATTTGGTGTCTGTTCTTATTCCCAGTTGAAAACAACAAGTTTTTTATTTCTGGAAGAATAGTAGATAATACACTCTGACTTACCCTCCCAGTGAAATCCTCAAATGCAGAATAAAATTTAAAAAAATCCTAAAATGCATTTACGAGCTGTTAGGAAGAAACCAATCCAAAGAGGTAAACAGATTACTAAGACACTTTAATTCTGAGGACACTTGCTGAAACCCCGGTTGAAGTTGGGTTTTGATTGTAATGACCTCATGGATGGGAGAAAGGGGAAAAACTAGATTCCACCCAAAGTGGGAAGCATAAGGGAGACCCCCACTATAGCTGGAATCCCATAAGCCCATACAGGCTGAGTATGTAAGAGTAAACAGAATAAAGCTGCCAGCACCCCCCACCAGTAGGGAACAGCAAGGAAAATGGTCTGCCTTGAAACTTGGTACTAGATAAAATAATCAATGGATGGATTTTAATAGTAGATTAAACATAGTGAAAAAGAGAATTAATGACTTGAATACTAAATCTGAAGATAATACCCAGGATGAAGCACAAAGAAATAAAGCTATGAAAAACAGTTTAAAGAGGAGACACAAGGACAGAGTGAGATAGTCTAATATTTGGGGTCTCAGAAGAAGAAAAGTGATATATGAGGGAGAGGAAATGTTTGAAGAGATAATGGCTAAGTGTTTTTCAGAACCAATGAACAGCATCAGTCTTCATATTTAGAAATCTAATCCATCTCATTCAGGACAAATAATAAGAAATACATACCTGGAAACTTCACAGTCAAACTTTAGAATCCCCAAAGAAAGATAATATTTTTAAAGCTATTACTGATGAGAAAAAAAAAGACTACCTAAATAAAAGAATGGCAATTGAATACAACTGACTTCTGAACAGCAACAAGGAAAGCCAGAAGAAAGCAGAATTTTGTGAATGTACAGAGAAAACAACTGTCAACCTTGTATCACCCAGCAAAATATCTAATAGTCAAGATGAAATAAAGACATTTTCAGGAAGAATAAAAACTGAGAAAGTTTGCTACCACAACAGATTCTTACTATGGAGAATTCTAAAAGGGTATGCTTTAAGAATAATAAAAGTATTCCCAGATGGAAGGTTCTTAGATGCAGGAAGGAGAAATTAGTGAAAAAGTTGGAAATCTATGTATAAATCCAAAACAAACATCAATTGTATAATACACTGATGGTGATGAGCCAAGACAGAATTAAATACACAGAACAACAATACTGTGCAAATTGGAAGTGGCTGATTGAGGATAAATTCTAAATCATTAGAAGAGACAGTGGAATAAGAAAAAAATCAATCCAAAAGAAGGCAAGAAAGAAGAAAAATTAAGCACAAAAGTGAGGTTAAAAAGAAAGTGCAAAATAAGTTGGTAAAAGTAAACCTAAGTGTATTTGTCATTGCAGAAAAATTAAAAATTGTAAATATTCCACTTAAAAAACAAAAATTGTCAGACTGGGCTTTGAAAAATATAGCCATATGCTGTTTAAAAGAGACAACTTTAAAACATTAGATACAGAAAAATTAGAATAATGGAAAATGTTACAGCTGGTAAATGCTAGTCATAAGAAAGCTGGTGTAGCAGTATTAATAACTTTAGACTTTAAGGCAAAGAACACTATGAGAAATAATGAAGGTTACTACATAATAAGAAAAGGTTCAATTTATGAGAAAGATATAAAATTTTTGAAGATGCCTTTGCCTAGCAACCCACTCTCAAAATGCATAAAACCAAAATTAACTATAAGGAACAACTGACAAATCTAACAGCAAACTAGGGACATTTTAACAAGTCTTCCTCAGTAGTCGATAGATGAAGTAGATAAAACTATCAATAATTAGTACAATAGAGATGGAAAGTGAAAAGAATATACATGATCTCATGTTTAATGAAGTAGAAACTGAAAAATTGTTTCAGATTATGTTTGGCATGTCACGTTTTTATTAAAGTTAAGAAAAATTAATCCTACAATTTTTATGAATGCACATGTATATCTTAAGACTATATTTAGGAAGTAAAGGTGTAACACAGGAATTCTATTCAATATCTTCTCATAACCTATAATGGAAAATAATCTGAAAAAGAATATATATCCTTTGTACACATATAGAATAAAATACATAGAAAGAATATATGTATATAACTGAATCCCTTTGCTGTATACTTGAAACTAACATGATATTGTAAATCAACTATAGTTCAATAACACAAAGAAAAGTAAAGGTGTGATGATGACAAGATTCAGTGTAATGATCATTTCAGATGGGGAGAGGCAGGAGAACAGAATTGGGGAAGCACATAGGTAAATGTAACTTGTCCATATTCTAGTTCATGTATTGGGTGATGGGTAGACAAGTGATTTTTCCTTATTAAAGTAATAAATAAACAAGAACCAAGGGTAATTTAAATTCAGTTCTGTGTAACTGAGTGTATCGATATCTGTATTTCTCTCTCTTTATGTGTATGTGTCTGGAGATGGACTGCCCAAATTAAAATGCTGGCTCTGCACTCAATCTGGCTGCACCTCAGTTCCCTACTGTGTAATATGGAGATATAATAATTGCACGTATCTTATTACATCATGGTGAACACTGAAGGAGCTAATACATTACATGTATCTTATTACATCATGGTGAACACTGAAGGAGCTAATACATTGAAAGTCCTTAGATCATTGTTTGACATGTACTGGGGGATCAATACATGTTAGCAATTATTATTATTGCTTCTGAGAGAGAAAAGACCTTTTGGTGCCCTGTCCTTTCACTTTGATTTATTCATGCTCATCCTTGTTTCTCTCCCTTCAGAGATACTTAATGAAGGATTCCTCTACCTCTTTGACACCGACTCCTTCACGCAAACTCTGGATCCCATCCTCATACCCACTATCTCCATGTCCTCATTCCATAAACTGGCCTGTCCTCTCTTGCTTCTCCAATCTCTTTATATCAGTAAGGTTTGGGCCAGGAAAACAGAAACCACTATAGGTATTTCAAGCAATGAGGGAAAGATTACAGGGAATTGGAGGCTCACAGAACTGTTTGAAGGGCTGGGTGTGGGGATGGGTGAAGGTCAGGAGAGCCATTTAGAGCTTTCAGGAAAACAGTATCCACATCCATTCTTTCCATCTGAGGCAGCTTTCCTTCCCCTTTGATAAGTGAACTCTACCAAGCCTTCAGGATTTGACTTTTTAATCCCTACTCCTGGGAAGGTTTCTCTAAAATGTTAGCCTGCTCCAGTATCCTAACTTCTGGCAGAGGACACAAGACTCCTGGGTCAAAGACAAAGGAGGGCTGATCGCTCACAGAAATAGCAGCTGCCAGAATATCATCATTTTCTTGCACTGGTTCCCTAAGTTCAGGTTCCACAGGGTGAGGTAACAAGGGCTGGGTGACACTAGCACGTGTAGTGGGTTGTATTACAGGGGGGGAACCCTGGACTCAGAGAGCCTGAATCTTCTATAATGGGTTGCAAGCAAACCTGATCGAAATTCACCCCAAGGAGAGCCTTTATCTTAATTATACTGGACGGTAAAAAACCTTGCCCTTTCTCTGGAGGGAAATACTATTTCTATCTCCCCAGGCTGTTTGCTCTGCAAACATTCTTGAAAAGATAGTCTGAACAAAAGGGCAGTTAATGTTTCTGCTCATAAGACATGCAGAAATTTGAGAGAGCTATGGAGAATTTGTCTCATACCATTTATTACAGCTTACTGTAATTGCTTGCTGATTTGACATTTTCTCTAGCTGTACTAAAAGTTTCTTGAGGGGAGACTACAGTTTCCTTCCATTGCTTTATCCCTGGGACAGAGACTAGAGCATAGTAAATGTGAAGTAAATGTTTGTGGAATGAATGAATGAACGAACACCCTCAGTTCTACTTGTGACACAAACTTGGAACTGATGCTCCATGTCCAGCTCTTCTTAGCTAAGGCTGGAGCAGTACCTGGGAAGCTATGCTGAGGGTTCTCCTAATGGGTCAAGGATTCTCTGGCTCACATTTGGCCAAGTATTTGGGAGCATAATTGTAGGAATAGGAAGATGATGGTGTTTATGAGTTCTCCTTTTCTCCTCCTTTTTCCTCTTCCAGAGCATGTTAGTTTGGTATACAGAGTTTCAGGATAATTGCTGAGATATTTATTTGAAATTTAACGCTATCTCAAGGCTGGTGACTGGCAGATATTTCTGGTACAAGAAGAATCTTTAAATAGTCCCCAAAGAATGTTTATAAAACAGTAACATCCCCCAGAATGGAAGCTCCATGAGGGTGTTTTTGGAGATAATAGATCCTTAATACATTTTTGCTGATTGAATTAAAGAATTAAATTTATTGAGTGCTCACTATATGCCCAGGCAAGGGACTAGGCATGAAGTGAAGCACTTAATATACTTCATTTAATTTGCACAGTAACCCTATATTAACCCCATTAAGCTGACTAGGAAACTGAGGCTTAGAGAGATTAAGACTCGCCTGTGACCATTGCTGTTAGCAGGTGCTGGGCTAGTGTTCAGACCTAGGCATGACTCCACACAAAGCATCTCTCTGGCCATAAAGTGCTAGTGTTGGAGGGTTATCATTTACTGAGGAGAGTGGTAGAATATTAACCTATTTTATGTGTTTCAGTGGATCATTATCTCATCCTATGACTTGAAAATTTGTAGCTTGACAAGTATTGTGTGCTTGAATAAAATCAAATTGCTGATCTTTGAGCCTTTTTGCCCTGTAAAAAAATGTCACTTTCATACATTTCCACCTCAACTATGTGCTGTAAACATCTCAGAAAATGTTGTTTTCAAAAAGTAGCTTCAGAATCATTCAGTATTCTAAGTACAGGATGTGCTTTGGTTCCCCAGACCACTGGCACCACATTTTTATTATTCACCTTGATCCTGAGGTCATCCAGGGGACTTTTTTGTAGAAAATGGGGACCAGGGAGAGGATGTTTCTTCACTAAGACCTATAAGGACCAAAAAGCACAGTGGAAAAGAGCACTAATGAAGAAGACAGCAGCCGTTGAAAACACTGAGCTAGTGAACATCAGATTAGCCAAATCATCTTCTGGGCTATTACAAATATTAAACTTTGCACTGTCAGAATGAATTCCTGACTAGAAATCTGAAGGCACAATTTAAGAAAATTCAAGTTCCCCAAAACGAATTTGCCATTTTCAGCAATGACAAATCACTGTAGTATTCAATAAGCCCAGTAATTACTGAGTTAGAGGACATAACCAGCATTGTTGCTCCAAGTTAATATCCGAGGCTAAATATTCATTTACATCATTAGCGTTATGAAATGCAGCCAGAGAATATTCAGAAGCTCACTCTGTTGGTGAGTCAGTCTGAAAGGAATTGCATCTTGTTGGGGACTGAACTGAAGGCTGAGCTTCTGTTTGATTGGCATTGGTTCCAGTCCTGCCAGCAGACACACAATTCCCCGTTGTCCCTGTGATCTGTGCTTCACCTTGCCTGTGGGGCAAGAGTGGTTTGATGTGACCCCTTTGAAGACTCAATGCTGTGCCTCACCCTGTTGTTAAGAGGAGGCTGGCAAGCCTGGAGACCACTGGAACAGGGACAGCGGTCGTCCTCATTTTTCTGCATTCTGTCACATAGTTAGTAGGTCACACATACTAATGATAATTTAATAAGCATATCAGTCAAACGGCAGATGACAATATTTGATTTTGCCATGGAGGTCGTAGATCTGAAAGTCAAGAAGTTTCTGTGTCATTGTGTCAGGAGTTTGTGGAGAATTGAACAAAATAAAGCAGAGCTATTTTCCCTTCCTGTCAAATTTTCTCTCATTGAGAACAAATATGTACTTTGCACCCCCCCAACAGACAAAATAGCTATTTCACACAATTATGATAGAAAATGTTTTAAATGCAAAGTGACTGTGGAAAAGAAAGTAAAATTCTTTACCATTCAGTGACAACCACAAGGAATGTTTTGGTACATGTTTCTAACCTAGGTATCAATCCATTTATAAAACAAATTGGCATCATATTATATACACTTTTGGCATTAGGCTTTTTCTCACTTTGTTGTAAATATTTTATTATCTTGATAAATAGTCACCTCTTATCTGTTGTGTGTGTGTGTGTGTGTGTCTTTCTGTCTGTTTGGTACTCCATGATGCAGATGGGTGTGGAAATTGCTGGGGCTTTTCACACATAGGGTGTAGAGGTTTAAACACATATTTAAACCTTCGCTCTTTGAGGGCCTCAGTTTCCGCAGGTACAAAATGGGAGTGCTAGCGTGTGCCTGGCTGCCTTGGAATGTTGCCATGGCAGTGAAGTGAGTTGCTGTGAAGCACAGGACGGGGTTGGAGGGTGCAGGCTTCCTCTCTACAGGCCCGTTTGTGGGACGTGTGGGTAACACTTCCCAGGTGGGTCTGAGCCCTGGAGTCTGCCTTAATAACTTGGTCTTAGAAATAGAAAAACAAGCCAATCAAACATCACAACCGAAGTTGTGTCAAGATGTTAATCCCACAGTTCCTCCTAATGTAGCTTCTAAAGTTTTGATTAAAATCAAACGTTTAAGGAACCAGCTTGCTTTTTATGGATTTGTCTTCTTTTCAACAAAGAACTGGTGTGACTGACTCAAGCTCTTGTTTGCAGATACGGTGAGGGCTTCAGTCTTCCAACAAAATCACGGGTGGACTTTGATATTGGGTGGGAATTCAGGAAGGGTCTCTCAGGGTCCAGGAATTAGTAAGTTTTAACGAATGCTAATGTTTAATAGTTCCCAGGTTAATATTCTTAAAACCTAAAATGTAGTGAGAAAAATTTGACTCTCTAACCACTGAAATCGTGCACAGTGGGGAAACCTAGATTCCTCAGTATTTCTAGTTGAAAATCCAACTTTGCTTTTCCTTTGATAACGGGAGCCCCTGTTTAGGCAAACTAGTCCCAAGGTAAGCAGCCCTTAACCATGCCCTCCTGCTACAGGCAGCCTCCTGGGTTATCCCACGGGGGTTATCCTGACGTTTGGACAGGATGGCAGGGCTGGCAAGAAACTGTACCCTTCTTCCTACAATGTGCAGAATGTTAGGGCTCCTGTTAATCACAACCCGGGGTGAGGCAAGGTTTATTTAAAAAAAAAAAAAGAAAAAAAAAGAATTTAAACTCTTTACATCGATGGCTGCCCAGGCTAAGAGTTAGCCAGTGCACCATTTTTAACTTCAGCAAGAAACTCTCCTGTAGGGAATAAACATAGTGTCAATATTTTGTCCCACAGAAAGATGATTTCTGGAATAGGCTACAAATCCTTCCACTTGGAGGACATGAACTTGAGGTATTCTGCCTGTTCAGTGTTACAGTGATTATGTTTTTTCCCTTTTCTTTTCAAAATAAGTCCCCTGGAATTGTTGGGCAATGTGGGAAAATATTGTGACAAACAGGCCTGTTTACATTGGGGCGGGGAGTGGGGGTTTGTTTTGTTTGTCGGCTCGTCTGCGTGGGGCCCCTCCTTTTCGTGGTTGGCGGTCCCGACAGCTCAGATTCCTCCGCTGACATCTGTGATAATGAGAATAGATTTGCAAAATGATGGGATCACAATGGGACGGGAGCTGTTCCCCAAACTTTCCTTGAGATAAGCAGATGGGGTCTGAAAACAGAGCGTTTGAACCGATTAGGTCGAGGTGAACGCATTTATTCAGCGCACACTGAAGAGCTATTCTGCACCGCCCCCCACCCCACCCCAACTTCTCTCCCGACCCCCTTCACCCCTCACCTCCCCCGGGTTTAGAAGTGGGAGGGTTTCCGACGGCTTCCTTTCTCTGTCTTCCGCACACTTGCCTGGAGACGGGCCCTTCCCGTTCCTAAAGCAGAAGCACGCTGGGTACCTACCTTGTGCCAACCGGCTGAATAACAGAGAAAACCCACCCCGCATGCCGCATAAAGAGAAGCTGGGGCAACACATGGGGCTTTCCCACTCGGCACAAATGATGGCTGTTTGTGCTAGTTAACCTCTTCCAAGCCTGGGTCGCCCCCGCTGGGAGGCAGGGGCGATCTGGAGAGAGTGAAAGCCTGGCAGACCCCAGAATCGCCAGCACGCCCGGGGCCCCCAACGCACACCACTGCCTTTGCAGAATACCAAACGCGCCCGCCACATCCCACCCTTCATAAGTCAGCCGGCCTCCATGTGCTGGTGACAGTTTGGATTCCAGAAGGGAATGGCCTCCAGGAAAACTGCGCACACACGGCCCGATTACTTGGATTGCCTGGCACCGTTTACCTTCTGAAGCTCTGAAAAGGATGATAGACATTTTCCCATCCCTGGCTTTATTATTTTCAGCGTCTGTACTGGCTGTGTCAAGAGAAGCCTTCTTTGTACTTTCAAAGCCTAAAGTCAAGTCAGTAATACACTTTTGAGTAACTTGTTGCCCTCAGCATACTGATTGCAGCAAAACCAATACAGGGTGGTTGTACAAATACATTTCTAAGACCCATTCTCTGGGTCTCTGGGGAGAATTTTGACAGTGTCAGAGGGGTAATGCGATCAAATGAAGAATGAGGACAAAAGGTGACCATGAAGGAAAATTTGGGTAATAGCTTTTCAGGGTGTGTGCGAGGGTGAGGGTGGAAAGCAGAAGTTTAAAAGAGATGGGACTTCAGTGTCCAAGTGGAGGGCTGTTATTGCCCCACCGCTGAAATAGCCAAACATCCTAAAGGGAGTTGGATTTTTGCAAACTGCAGGTTGGAATATTCAGTGGATATGCACTTATTACAGCTGCCAGGGTTCTGAAGAGCAGAAGTCATGCCACTCAGCACTGTAGAGAACAGTCTGTAGAGCTCACATTCTCAAATCCCCCATCTCTGCCTGTCTCCTGCCACCAGCCCAGACCTGTGGGTTACGGTGCTAACTCAGTGCGGTTTGTTTATGAGGTGGTATTGTTCCAGAATGGAGTGTTTACCTGGCAATGAATATCCCGAGAACGGAGGGTGCACTGAGGCACATTTGAAACGGTTCGTTAACCGCGAAAGTCATCACAGCATTTCCATGAATAGATCAACAACATCTAGCATTACAGATTTTACATTCTGAGAAAATCCACCTATGAGTTATGTCCTTGTTTAGCAAAAGAAATCATGGGGGATTCACTAGAACTTAATATTTGTGGCCATGAATAGTGGTAAAGAGAAGAGTGAAATAAGTGGATGCAAAGATTGGGATCTCAAGCTATTTTTTATTGGGATTAGTTGAGATGAGATGCAGGTAAGGGACATGAACAATCTCTTTTTAAGTCATGTCCTTCATGGAAACTCTCAGGTACTTGGAGGATAGACATTTATTGGTCTTCATAAGACCATGGGATGAAATATTAAATTTAGTTTGCATTGGTGCTTTATTTTTTTTAAGGTACAAACTCTCATAATCTTTTTTAGAAACATACATGGTAGGAAAAATGTTGAGTTTGGGGTTCACAACATTTGAATTTTGGCTCTACCACTCATTAGCATGTAACTTTGAACACATTTCTTAACTTCTCTGAGTCCTGTTGCTATGGACTGAATGTTGTGTCCCCTTAGCATTCATATATTGAAGACCTAAACCTTTATGCAGTAGTAGTTGGAGAGGTGGGGCTTTTGGGAGGTAATTAGGTCATGAGTGTGAAGCTCTTGAGAATGGAATTAGTGCGCTTAGAAGGAGAGACACAAAAGTGATGATATGCTCCTCCACCATGTGAACATATAGCACGAAGGTGGCTACTGCAAGCCAGGAAGCCAGAGTAGCTTAAATATACTTGAAAAGAAAAAAAAAGCAAATTGTGTTTTATTCTGCCTGAAGATAATATATTATTTCTTCTCAAAGATACCTTGGTAATTCTGTTATAAGAATATTATTACGGATTCTCTGTTGTTCTTTGTTGAGGACTATAAGGTGTAAAATGAAAAGTTCTGCATAGTTCAAAGATGAAACACACTAGAGTGCCCAGCATCTGGCAAGTAGCATGGTTAAGAGAGCAGTCTCTAAGGTCAGACTGCCAAGACCACATGCCTTTTACTGGCTGTGTGATATTGAGAAATTAATTAACTGATGTTTCAGTTTCCTCATTTGTAAAGTGGTAACAATAATAGCACTTACCTGATGGGGTTGTTATGAAAATAAACTGAGTTAATAGATATGAAGTGTGTAGACTAGTGCCAGGCTTGTTCTTCCATCATTATCATCATCACCATCATCACACTGTGATGAACACCTTTGCAGCCAAATCTTTGCATGCATTAAGATAAACTCCTCTAGGAGCTGAATTGCTAGGTCAAAGAGCATTTGCCACATAGCTCCTTTAAGACTCAAGAACCCCAATCTAATAGATCCAGTAGTTAAGTTAGTTGAGCAACTGGATCAGGTGTGTTTTGTCATTCCTTGGACTCAGGAGGAAACAACACTGATCAAAACCAGATGCAGATACTGCAGTGCTGAGCTTCTCATCACTGTGCCATCCTAGGTGTCCCTGAAATATTTCCTGGAGATGTCCTATGACTCTCTTGGCACTTACTTTTCACCCACGTTCTATCTGTTGATGGATCTGGGAGCAGCATTTCTGTTCGTCCTTCTCCTGAGCAGCCATTCATCACAAGACATCCTGTCAGGAAACAACCAGAACCATTGTGACAAATACATGTACTCAGCGAATAACGTATTTCAAATAAATCAAAGGTGACGTGGTCCAGGAAGTAAGGGATGTGGAGGATGGTGGTGAGACAGTGAAATTGGGAAGGTTGGAAAGCCAGTGGAAGGGTGAATTATTAGCTGGTTACTGATGAGGGCAACTGTAACGCAAGTTGGGGACCTTTGAAGAACTGTGTAGAAGGCACCTTGAAATCCCCTGAGACACAGAAGAGTGGGGCATTTTTTTTTTACCAGCTCCCATCTTCTGATGGTTGATGGTCAAGGGTTGCCCCATGGGGTGTTCATTCCCTTTTTCTTCTGTGTTTGCTCTTGTGTCAAGATGGCTGGATGGGGATGTGATGGAGAAATATGAGAGATGTGAGTGTGGATGATGTACAAGATTGCCATGTAATTCCTGGACACAGCTGGCACCACAGCAAAGGCTGGGTCAACAAAAATGAACCAAGAAAGTGGGAGGTGGAGCTCAAGAGATACCCAACCCATGAGACAAGGCACAACAAAGAGGGAAACAGAACCGAGGTCAGTGCTGGTCACTCCACCAGTGCCTTTTGGGCATTGTCTTTGTACCATATGTTGTGTTTGCTACTGGAGTTAGATGGAGCACAGTGCATGTCATAGCCTGCAATCCATGGGACATAGAGAAATATGACATGGTAAAATAAAGGAAGAGTTTCCTGCTTAGAATGGGAGACAGGCAAGCATGGAGCAGATGGAAGCATAAAAGTCTCTTGCAACTGGGAAGGGAGTGACTATTTCCTCTGTGGTCCTGGGGGAAGGCTTCATAGAGAAGGCAATAAGTAATGAAGCTGTGTCTTGAAGGATACGTAGGAGTCTCTCTGGTGGTGGCAGGGATGAAGGGCATTCACACAAGGACGGAGAGAGATGGAAGAGCCTGTGTGGTTTGGGAAAGCCCCATTCTTGCTCTCAAGGATTCCTGGCTCAGGCCACTATTTTAGTTAGGTTTTATTGGTTGTTTTGCTTTTGATCAGAAGCAGTAGAGGGTTCTTGTGGAGGGGTGTTTATTGTAAGGTGACACGTAGGATATCAGGGAGTACACATAGGATGGGTCTTGCATAGGCCAGAGATGATGAACTCAACTCTCTGCCCCTGAGGTCCAAATAGTGTGAAATCTCTTCTGCTCCCTCAGCCTCTACTTAGCACTCCCTGTGCCCAGGAGTTGTGGGTAGTTTGTTCCCCTTATAGGGCAATACAGGCATGTCAGAATCCATAGTTTTCTGGTCTTCTGGGATCCCTATCCTGGGTCTTGTGGATCCTTGATGTTCGCTGCTCACTCTCCACATTGGTGGCCGCCTCATCCCTTTTCACTTCTGGTTGGCCCTCTGTGGTACCCATCTCCTGCCACCCCTAGATGGTCCAGCATCCTTCCCCTTCTTCCCTCCTCTTCCTGTAGAACTGCTCTCAGAATGGGACCTGTTAACCCTCACTTCTGTTTCTAAAAGTGGGTTATTCAAACCCATGGTCTCGTCAACCTCATTTCCCATGACTGGATCCCAGCATCTCCCCGACTTCAGTCAGCAGTGAACAGTCTGTGTGTGTGGTGGGGAGGAGACCTGGGTGAGGGCTGGGAGGTTCTGGGAGGGCTTCCTGGGACCTTGCTAGGCACCTGCTCACTCCATTAAAGCCTAAGGCTTGTTCTTGTGCTCCTTGATGTGTGGACCTGATGGTTATTGTGTGTCTCTTCCAGCCCAGGCTTGTGGCCCATTTCCAAGAATGTCATCACATCAACTCTGTGAGAAACTCATCATTTACATTTTGTGGATGAGGAAACAGACTCAGAGGGTTAAGTAATTTGCCCAACATTACATGATTTCTGGGTGGCTGATCTAAGACTCCATTCTAAGCATTAAAAAACAGCAACTGTGGAAGTGAATTAAATTACTGTCTGCTTAGTACATGGTACTAAGTAGCTAGTACAGAGAACTTGGTGCTTGGGGACAGTGTGAAGGGTAGGCTTTAAATTTACTCTCAACACATGACTGAGATGCAGACTCTAGATTAGTCAGAATAGACTTGGGTTCAAATCCAAATTTTTACTTCTTTGTAGTTGTGCACTCTTGAGTAAGCTACTAAAAGACGCCTCATATTTTAAAGCTGGGAAGTAGGATGTACAGGGAATAATGAAGAGATCAGGGTGCCTAGGACGGGGGGCTTGGGGAGGAGAACTATGGATGAAAAAGGTAGGTTGGGATTCATATTGGACTTCTGTCATTTGTGGTTGCCTGCTGTCTTTGAACATTCTCTGTACATTTTGATAGTTTCTCACCTTGTAAGTCCACGTCCCTGGGCTCTCTGGCACCTGGGATGCCTGTGTGTGACAGGTTCTGTCAGTTGAGCCCTTCTATACTAGACTCGAGACTGTATTCTGAGGACAGTAGTGGGAGGAATTGGCTCCACGCAGGGGAAGGCCAGTCTTCTGGGTGTGATGGGCCAGTGGTGTCCAATTCATTTAGGGCAGCAGTGCAAGCTTCTGGTGTCTGCTCCCAAGCAAAGGATGCTGAACAGAGGTGGCAGTGACAATTTGCTAAAGAATCTCATGCAGTGGCTGGGATTCCTGGCCAAATGGCTTCGGTTCTAAAGCCTTGCTCCTCTCGAAGATGCTGTGAGCTACTTTATGTAACTTCTAATAAACCCCTCTCTGCTGAACCAGCTGAAGTAGATTCTGTTGTTTGTCACTAAGAACTCTGATGGATACAGCATTGGACTGCAGCAAGCCTGTGAGCCGATTTATGACTGAGAGTTCTAAGAAACATCTGTGCATCTTTCTCGTAAGTCACAGCTTCTTTAACCTTTATATCCTGACAGAAGTGTTCTAATTTCTGCTGGGCCTTCAAAGACATTAAAGTATTTCTATTGCCTTTGGAATATTGCTCATTTTTTTCTTTCTGATTTATGATGATAAAAAAGGAAAAAATACGAAAGTATAATCCCCAAACATACCATTATTTTACATCTTCTTTCACAAGAAACTATTTAAAATTATTATCAACGAATTTTCATTCAAATCTTAAAAATGTCCTCTATTTATTCTTTATTCTTTATTCTGACCAGGGCCTTGCTAAAGACTATCTTCAAAAGCTAAATGGTAGGGATGGGAAATTGATAACAGAGAAATGTAAGAAATATATAATGCAGTTTGAGAGAAAAGATACCCTTATTAAAATCAATGATTCAAAACATAGATCAAGTAATACATTTCCCAGTGACCAGCCTCTCTTGTGCCACTGGGCTGTCTTGTGGGCACCGTTTAATCAGAAAATAAGTTTTAGCTCATCTAACTCTCCAACTACTCACCTGAAATGGTCTGTTTAATCTGTGAGCCATCCATCAGTGGATGGTGCAACTCTGGAACTTCATTCAGGCTGACTACATTTCATGTTCAGCATCCGCAAAGGCATCCCAAAGACCTCCTTCACATCCTGCTCTCAGGGCTGTGGCCTTGACTGCTTCTACCAGTATCTCTTGCTGCAGGCTGCCAGCTTCCCAGTCCACAGTTCTGTTGGTGCAGGAATGTCAACTTGCAGTGAAGGCAGGGCAACGTGCACATGCAGCTCCATCATTAATTAATTCTACTAGCTTGACCAGAGCCAGCAGAAGAAGCTACTTGCTTGTCTTATCCAGAAAGTTCTCAAGCAGACAGACTTGGATGGATGTATATTTACATAAGGGAAACATCTATTGGATCTGTCTTACTGTGTCACCAACCCGGTTTGCCCAAACTTCTTCCTTCTGTTATCACGTCACCACTGCAGGGAATGGACTGATTGGACAGCATGGTCTGGGCAGCTTTGTCTACCTGCTGGCCTGGCCCCCTTAGCAGACCTGTGGCTGGTTGGTTCTCCTCCAAGGGAGCATGCCCCATGGCGTGCTCCAAAGTTAAGTGAGAACCTGGGTTCTCTACTAAATCTGGTAGATACCAGTTGTTGTTAAACTGGTAAGTATGTATTCTCACAGCCTTTGTCATTTGTTTACCCTCCTGTTGTAGAGCCCTGTTTCTCTTCAGGTGTTTAAGCTTACCTATTTATAAAAATGCTACTTGAACTTGAATATGCATTAGGTTGTCTGTTTGGCTACCCGTCAGGCTTACCTCCTAAATTCTTTGTATGTGGAATTTTTTTTTATCATCTCTCTTTGTGAAAATACCAGTTTGTATAGAAACAAAACCAAATTGCCATCTCTTCCAACTTTCTTTTTGTTTGTCTTTTAAACATAAAGATAAAAACATCAAATGATAGTGGCTTCTTTGAATGATTACCTATCCACAGGTCGGTATATTACGATCTTTAATTATAGTGAAAGAATATGAAATAGTTCATCAAGTTGCAAATTTCTTATGTTTGCAGGTCCTTTATTAAGGTTAAAGTTTCTCCAACTTTCTTTTAAACAAATTTCCAAGAACTGACTAACTGTACTATGTTGTGTGTTTATAACTAAGCAAAAAGCTCATTCCAACACTCTCACATATCTGTCTTATACATGATGTTAGCTAGAGCACACATAAAATATTACTTCATTTTTCTCTAAGCAAAGTCATCCGTAAGTTAAAAATCCAGAAAGTATTTCTATTCTCCGTATAAAATGGAAATTAATAGCCTTTTTCTCTTTTTTTTAAATAGATCCTTGCTCCATTGTGCATAAAACATCACATATGATGGTTTGCTTTCTTATTCTGATGAAACATTTCTTTTTATTAAATACAGTTAGCATATCATTAGAAAGCAGACAGTTTGAAAACATAATATTTGTAGTTCACACTTTTTTTGGAGCCACCCTTTCTGTAGCAGTTAAAGGCCTTGATTTGCACTTCACTGATGAGGGGCCAGAACACTGAGGGATTTAGCTTTTCAAGCTCAGATTCAACTCCAGTGTGCTGGAATGGAATACAAAGTACAGCTCTGCATTCATTATCACTTAATTATACAATGAGTTGGGTTTTCAAAGGCGTTTTCCTCCCCAAAGCAAAATCTGTGCCGGGTACTTTTGTTTCCCTGCAATGACATTTTCGTATTTTTAAAAATTAAGTTTTCTTCCATTGTAAACTTAGGAATATTCTTATGTCACTTTTCCCGTGATGATCTATTCGAGAACATAGGCCACTATTCATTTTTTCCCCCAATTAGTGGTTCTTAAATGTAAAACAGCAATGACAGTCTTGGCCTTTCAAATGATCAGCCAATGAGGAAAATAGTCAAATTCATTTTGTGCTTCTCTGATTTTATATTTATTGCAAGTTTAAGAGTCACTCACACAAAAACTAAGAACAATGAGTCTTTGCATTCTCTAGATGTGGGTTTTTCAACCTCGGCTCTATTTATATTCAGGGATGGATGGTTCTTTGTTGTGGGGAGCTGTTTGTGCATTGTACGTGTTTAGCAGCCTCCCTGGCCTCTATCCACGAGACAGGAGTACTCTCTCCCTTCCTTCCCTGCTGTCAGTCGTCACAGCTCCAAAGGTCTCCAGATACTGCCAAATGTCCCCTGATTGAAGACCACTGGTCTAGAAATATGAGGGACTCAAATGATAATTACTTATGCACTATGGTTTTCAACTCTTTCTCTATAGGTATAATTGACAGTTGTTTTCGATAGTACCCAGTTCTTCCTTTTAGAGCATACAGTAGACTTCCAACAGACTATTCGGATTTACAGATTTTTATACTATTTCCATCCAAAAACTTGTGTAGAATTGCCAAGGGACAACATCTCTCAGCTTCTGTCCTTGCCCCCCACTACCTCCTACCTATTTCTTATAGAGCAATTATTTGGTCCCTTAAATGATGTCAGATTGGATCTCTCCTGTTTTCAAAACCCTCTGATGAGGCGGTTTCAAAACCGCCTCACTCAGCATCAAAGTCAAGTCCTTACAATGCCTGGGGAGCCCTCTAGGATCTGGCCTCTCTCCTGACTCTGTTTTTCCCTCCTCTGGATCCTTCCTCACTGGCCCCAGCCCCACCAGTCTCCCGGGCATTCCTTGGCCCTGCCCAGAAATTCCCACCTCAGGGCTTTTGCATATGCCCTGCCCACTGCTGGGAACACCTTTCCCTCTGGGAGCTGTATGGGTCCCTCTCATACTTCTGGTTTCTGCTCAGATGAGCAGCCTCTCCTATCAACCCATTCCCCCATTCTCTATCCCCCTCATCCTGCTTTATTTTTCTCCAAAACATGGGTCACCACATGGCACAGTACTTACCTGCTTATTTGCTGGTTTCCTCTGCCAGAGTGTAAGCCTCAGGAGGCAGATGCTGCCTGGCACAGTGATTCGTCCAGCATGCACGTGGTGCTCAGTAAATGCTTGTTAAAAGATTGAAGGTTCTTTCTATTAATAAAGTTAGTTTAAATGGGTTTTGGTTTCTTCCCAAATTAGAGTCCTCCAGATTCAGTGATGAACTACCATCCATCCTCAGATGAAGAGCTCATTTCCTAATCTCAGGGTAAAACCTTAAAAAAAATTTTTTTTTGTTATTATTGAGGGAAAGGCTGATGATAGAACCCGATTTTATAATCAGGACTTTTTCAGTTGCAAAGGATAAACAAAACAAAACAGACAAAAACCTAATACAGATAGGCTTAAGCAAGGAGGAGAAGGTATTTGCTCATGTAATTGAAATTCAGGGTCATAACTGGCTTTAGGTATGGCTACATCAGTTATGAAGTTGAAATCTTGTCCTCAGGAATTTTCTTTTTTGGATCTGTCTCCCTCCCTGTGACTTCATTCTCCTTTTCATATGACAGCAGGAAGTGGCCCAGTGTTTTTCCTCTACTGTCTTACCAAGCTCCATGGAAAGAGAGTTCTTGTTTCCTTAAGCTTCATGCAAACATCCTGACTCTCCTTGTCCTGGTTGGGGTCATATGTCCTCTGAACTGGTTCCTGTGCCATTTCTGAGACATGTGCCCACTGGACACATGAACTGAGAGTGGAGGAGCAATCAAATAGTTGCTCTACAGGAAATAGGTAGGAGGTAGTGGGGTGCAAGGACAGAAGCTGAGAGATGTTGTCCCTTGGCAATTCTACACAAGCTTCCCAAAGGAATATTAGCAAACTCTTACTTGAAGAAACAGGAGTGAATGCTGAGCAGACAGAGCAATAGGTGTCTGCCACGCTGTTGAGACTAGCTTTCCCTCACCCCCAACAGCAACCGTCTGTAAAGGTTCCCAAAGTTTGAGTGATATTTTGGTTCCTTTCATGGAGAGGATGGTAATGATATGAATGGAAATATGGCTAGTCCACTTGGGAAGGGGCCAGGACTCCCAAGGAGCGGGCTTAAATCTGAGCACTCATTTCCCACACTGCTGTCAAAGGAGACCAGTCAGGGTGCCTCCATGGCTTCTGTTTTGCAGAGTAGATTAAAGCACATTTGAGGCAAGAGTGTAACTTTCCAAGTCATACAGTGAAGTGAGAGCTTTAAACATCTAAGTTTAAAAAGTATATTTATACGTTTAAAGACTTATTGTAATGTAAAGGAGTGTAAGACATTTAAATATTTAAAGAACAGTAGTTGGAAAGGCATCAGAGCATTACCAGTCTTACCAAGGATGTTACTTTATTGTCCAGTTTGGAGGCCAAGGAATGGATGTCTACTTGTGCCTGCTTTTAGTTGTACTAACATTTTGAAGATGCATTAACATGTCATTGGCTCTTTTGAGTAATTGAATGTATTTATATATGTCTCTAGAAAGTGTGAGAGTCAGTTTAGGAGAAAGAAGAAAAAGGAGAGTTGAGTGATGGAGTGAACCATCTTGAAATACCTTATACCCCCAAGTGAGGGTTAAAAGGTGTTTTTATAGTGTGACAATATTTGATATATTTCATATATATATATGAATATATACACACATATGTTATATATACAGACATGATTTTATTATGTATGTGTTATATAAATGTATACTATTATAATATGAATTATATAAAATATAATTCTATTCAATATACATTAAATATATGTAACATTTATTTTGGAGCTCTTTTATTTAGACTTTGTAAACATCACTCAGATCTAGCTGAAGGTCATAATGAGACTAGTGTCTTGGGTGAATGAAATTCTGTTCTCTTCTCAAAGGTGTTCCTATCCACCTCCATTTCTTTGGGGGTTTTAAAAATTAGAGCTTCATCTGGGAGCCTCTTGAGAGCTAGGGTGGTCAGTCCTGTCCTCCGGCCTCATGGAAGGGACCCTTGACAACTCTCTGAAGTGGCCGGGTAATATCTTGCACTTACTGGCTTGGGAACATCCAACAATGTGCAGTCTCCTGATAGAAGAGGAGGCCGGACCTGATGTGCACAGACAGGATACAGAAGAGAATTGCTGTGTGAGAAGTGCAACTGGGACCAAGGATGGGCCAGGAATCAAGCTGCAGCCATTAGAGAAGGGGCAAAGCATCACATTATTGATTTCACGTTTTGAATGCCTATGACCTGGCTTCTCTTGAGCCGACAGCGCAGATGAAGGGAGCCCAGAGTGGGATTGTGATACTATAATTTTATCACAAATGAAAAGTTGCTTCAGGGGGATTTAAAGAAAACTATATATGAGAACTGCCTGGGTTCAGAAAGTCTAAAGGTCTAAGATGAAACAGGTCATGGAAATTGTTGTTATGTGTTTAGGGAAGAAAAGAGAAAGCTTCTCTGTTAGAATTTATTATATACTGTATACGGGTGTGACCTCTGAAAGCTAGCTGGGTTGTACTGCTCAAAACAGAAATTTAGAATAAAAACGTGAATTGGTTAGGGTCAGTGTTGCCAATGTATAATATCCAGTACTTGCTCTGCTCAGAAGTGATGCTAAATTGGTTCAGGCTTGGAAACCCACTTTGATTTACCATTTTCTTTTCTTTGGCAGTATCATCTGTATTTTATACAGGTATGCTTTTTTGGTTGTTGTTTAAATTGCATGTTCAAGGCTTGTCTATTTGTGTTCAGTCTTGGCTGAGGGGCTGAGATTTATTAATTTTTTTCTTTTGAAAATGATAGATTTGGAAATGTTCCAGGAAAATGGTTCTTCTTTGAGCCTCTTGATTGGGTGGTGATTAACTTCAGAAGGAGTGAGATACTTGATATACTTACTCTTATATTTCCATCCCCTCCTCCCAATTCTTCAGCAACGAACATTGCATGACTGAAACGTAAGGTAGTTTATGATTAATACCTACCAAATGGCGCAGAAGGAAAGGGGCATGAGGAAACCCTGGTGTGAAAAGATCACTCTTAAGCATACAACTGCTGTGCTGAGTGCTTTATAGGAGCTTTGTCTTTCTGGCATCTGATGGGCTATGTTTAATTAGCACCTCAATCCCTTGTAGACTGTGTGACCTTGAGCAAGTTATTTAACATCCTCAAGCCTCAGTTCGCCTCATATATAAAATGGGGAAAATACTGTAGCTACCTCCAAAGGTTCTTGTGAGGATTGACTAAAATATTGCATGTCAAACGCTTAGAACACTTAGCACTTACCTGGCACATAAGCATTTATAAATATTATTTATTATGGTTATTTCTTAAATGATGACCCCCTTCTTATAGAGGAGGGAATTGACACTTGGAGAGGTCAAATAATTTGTGAAAGGTCATGTAGTTGGCAAGTGGCCATGCCAGGATTTGACATCAGGTGTCTCTATCTCCAATGCTTAGGCTTATTACTTTATATCATGTTGCCCTACAGGAACTTACAGTGGAGAAGGGAAGATTATATCTCTATCTATATATATAAAAAACTGTAATTTCCAGGAAAAAAAGTCCTAGGAGAGATTCTGTCAAATGGGGAGATGAAGGATGTTTTGGAGATGAGTGATACTTCTTCTTAGCAGGGGTATGCACAGCAGCAACACTGTCAGTCTTGTATTTACTGAATTGCATTTCCAGTTATTGGTTGTGGGCTTTCAAATTTGACTTGGGACACTTTTCCAATTTAAGTGTAAAAATTGGAAGCCTACCATGGAAATGACATCCCAAATGGCTTCAATTTTGCCAAGACAAATTCAAAATCTTGCAAAGCTGCTGAGAAGTAATTTCTCCATGATTCTCAGGTTCACCCTGGCTGGAAAACAATCCCTCTACTCACAAGATTTATTAACCTTTGCTGATTGTGTGGCCACTTTCCACTTATTTTCCTTTATTCTTTGTATTTTCATCACCATTAAGTAAGATTTTAATCTTACATTTCTTCATGACGTCATTTTCCCAACGATTCTTAAGCCATAAATATTCCAGCTTTCTTTTTAATATGTGTCTGTGTTCTTTTTTTTTTTCTTTCGTTCTGTGAGTTGGCTGAATTCACCTCTACGTGTCCATCCTTCACTCAGCCTTTCATTAGTATGATCACAACTGTTCTTCATGGGGATTTGAGGAATTTTTAGTTTTATTTCTAACAGGTTCTCTAGAATTTTGATGTCTTAGGCTTTAAGGAATCACTAATAAACAGGCAGGGAACTGCTAGTAATTGATTGCTTCAAAATTATGGCAGGTTTGCGGTATCATACACTATCACCGCAGTACTGAACTACAAAAACGTAGAAGGAACAAAACACTGACGATGAACCACGGCACTCCTTACCACGTGTACTATTCTCTCCTCACCCATTGTGCTATAGCCCGGGCATCCCAAGTTGGTGCACATCAGAATCCTCAAGGGTAGCTTAATAGAGTACAGATTGACAGGCCCACCGCCAGGAATTCTGGCTTGGAGGCATGGGGATGGGGGTGGGGGATCCAGGATATGTCACAAAGGGGTGTGATAGTGGTTGCAGGGAGGCTGGTGGGGAGAAGGGCTGCTGTTTTACACCGATGGCCGGGGAAGGCATCTCTGAGGCTGTGCAGTCGATTTGCGCTCAACTTGAATGACACAAAGGTGTGGGCTCTATGAGGACCTGGGAAGGAGAATTCCAGGCAGAAGGAACAAGAGCATAACTGTGGTGTGTTTGTGAAGGAGAAAGGGAAGCGGTGTGGCTGCGGAATGGAGAGAGCGTCCACATCACAGATCTCTTTTAAGGTCATTTTAAGGAGTTTGTGTTTCACCATAATTGCCCTGTGCCATGATTTACAGTTTAAAAATGTCACTCTGAGGGCTCTGTGGCTCAGGGCATGCGTATGAACAATTTGGAGGCTATTAGGGAGTCATGGTGGGAACTGATGGTGGAGATTATGTCTAAGTTGGAATGAAAGGATGAATAGGTTTTTTTTGAGGGGGGTAGGGGGTAATTAGATTTATTTATTTACTTACTTTTGCTGGGAGGTACTGGGGATTGAACCCAGGACCTTATGAATGCTAGGCATGCACTCTATCCACTGAGCTGTACCCTCTGCCTCTGGAAGGTTGAGTAGGAGTTGGCCAAGTGAAAGGGGTGGAGAGCGAAGTGTTTCAGGAAGAATGGCTGGTACAAGATGTTGAGGTGGAAAGACTATTCTAGAAACTGAAAGAAGGTGAGACAGGAGCTGCAGAGGCAGGTGGAGTCCAGGTAGCATGGATTGCATGGATTATGGAGTATAAAACATCAGCCAGGGTGGGCTGAAGGATACTGACATCTTTTGAGTGATGATCTTGCTGTAGGCATTGGCACTTTCCATATGTTAATAATGTAGCCTGCTCTGATTTTTCCAAGAGTTCCTAGAAATTTGGGTTTTTCTTTCCTTATGTTTAAATGTTGGCAAGGTAGTTAAAAAAAATAAACATTTTTAAGCCCCTCATGTCGGTAGGCTGGATTTGGCTTGTGACTTGTATGTGATCTTTGAGCAGCACAACCACCAAATGATGCCTTTGTGAAAAGTATGGAAAGGTGTCCAGTCATCTGAAGGAAAACTGTCGTATTACATAGACACATCAGCAAGGACTGTGATGAACATGGCACTACTGGAGCTGTGCAATGCCGAGTTTCTACATTAGCAGCCCTCTCTTTGTACAAGAATACAGGGTGGGAAGAAGTGACAGGAAAATATGAAATAGTCAGGGGCAGTGGTGTGTTTGAGCCAACTAGCACTGATTCATTAAAGCTGATTGTGCACATCTTTCCCAACTCTGCCCTCACTAATGTCACATTGGAAGCTTGAAATCAATCATGATAGGAGTATTGACACCAGGGAAACTGGCAAATACTACAAATCAGGACTTTCTCAAACTCCCAAAGAGATGATTGTTAAACATTAACCAGGGCACCACTGGACAAGGTCATATCATGGAGGACTTCAATAAGCTTTAAGGATTTGAATTTAGACTGTAGGCAAGGGGGACGAGAGTGACCTAGTCAGAACTCTTCTGCATTCCTGCCTTCTTTATTCAAAGGTCCCGCCACTTCTGACCTGACTAAAACTGTTTTCCTGTGAAAAAGTGACTTCCTTTGCACCCTCTGGAGTGGAAGCTGTTCATGCTCACTTATCCACGTCCAGACACAGAAGAAAGAAATGAACAAGATACTTTTGTCTCCCTTTGCCTCTTTCAACCATTCCTCTTCTGATCTCCAACAATCCCTTCTTCTTTGACACACTTGGTATACTGCTCAAACATCCTTTGCGTGACAATTGATTTGAGTTCCTGTTGATTTCCCCAAATGAGAGCTTTGGTGCCTCCCTCCCACCCTTCCCAACCCTCTAGGGTTATCAGCTTCCCAGGAGTCTTGACGCTTATGTGGATGATCCACTGAGCATCCTAAAGTTAGATCTTGCAACTTCACCAACGTCAGCCCCACTTCACCTCTGCTCCACTTCAGACACACTCACCCACAGCCACACCCTGGAATGCAATGCCAGTGTAGGAACTGCTGTCTTTGAAATGTGATTATGACACCTTTCCTTCAGGTTTGAAGTAAGAATTAAGTGACGTACGGAAAGCGCATAGTAAATGCCTGGCATAGGTGCCCAACAAGTGTTTCTTTCCTTGCCTTCTCTCTTAAAGATGGAAACACAATTTTGAAACCCTGGTATTTCTTCTCCCTTTATTTTAGAGTATTATTTGAATTTGGTGCAAATGGCTGATGCTTATGTAGTAAACTTTCTGCTAGGTGACATCCTTAGGAATCCGTCTTCTCTCCAGCACTCAGGAGCTGCTGGCATCCAGTATTATTGGCGGCAATTGTGCTAACATGCACAACACAATACCCACCCTTTTAATTACAGAACATTCTTGCAGTAAAGTGACACTGATTCTCATCTGATTAATATTTATAGTTTTCACTTTTGGCCAAATGCCAGCTATCTTCATCCTGTGAATTTCTTTGGCTTCCCAGCTCCCCTTTGCTGCCTCTCTTCCATTAGTTGATTTGCATGAACACACATTTTTGTTTTAGCCAGTCCAAGAGTGTTGTGGATTCCTTAAATCACAAGCTTTCTACCCATGAGGGGCTTTTAATGGGTAATTGTATCTAGATGTAAGTGAACAGTGATGAATTTTATGTGGCTTTTAAGAAAAACACTTGAATGCTTACATTTGAAGGGGTGCAGGGAGGGGTCACCATGCTCTGTAACCTTGATCATTGCTTAGAAATTGGTTCCTCTGATTAGTAAATTAAAGGAGCATTAGCTATCTCTCATCTATGCCCTCTTTTGGTTATATTTATAAATCTTCCATTTGTTCATCTTAGGATCCCAAAATCTATATTCTGACATATGAGCCACATTTTCAGCTGTTACTACAAAGGAATTTGTTTTGTTTCCAAAACTTTTGCAAGTGTGGGAATGTGTTGGCTACAGTAATGGCTAGGATGCACAGTTTGTTATGTATTACCATTTTAAAATATCCAAATTCAGATGTACTACAGGTGAAATTATTTTCCCTGAAGCAGAAAGACCACACATATTAAGGAGTCCATTTTCAAAATCTCTTTATTTTCCATTTCACTGTGTCACTGATCTAGTTTAAATACTCATTATTTTGTACCTGGACAATCTCAGTAGCAACCTAACTGCTTTCCTAGACTCTTTCCCACCCAGACTCACACTCTCATGTCTAATGGTGTTCAGTGATAGCCCATTGCCCATGGCCCTGGTTTTTAAACAGGGTCCCAAGGGGAATAGTAGCGTTCCCCAGGAGTGTCTAGAGGGTGAGGTTGTAGCCAGGGATCAGAGTATCAGACCCTATTCCTGTTTCAACTAAGGCCAGTCTATTTTTTTTGTTTGCTTGTTTTTTTTTTAATTGAAGTACAGTCAATTACAATGTGTCAATTTCTGGTGTACAGCACAATATCCCAGTCATGCATATATATATCTATATTCATTTTCATGAAATGTTATTACAAGATATTGAATAAAGTTCCCTGTGCTATACAGAACAAATGTGTTACCTATTTTTATATATAGTGGTTAACATTTGCAAATCTCAAACTCCCAAATTTATCCCTTCCCACCCCCTTTCCCCGTGTAACCATAAAATTGTTTACTATGTCTGTTAGTCTGTTTCTGTTTTGTAGATGAATTCATTTGTGTCCTCTTGTTTTTTGTCTTTCTTTTCTTTTAGATGTCACATATGAGTGATATCATATGGTATTTTTCTTTCTCTTTCTGGCTTACTTCACTTAGAATGACAATCTCCAGGTCTGTGCATTTTGTGGCAAATGGCATTATTTTATTCTTTTTTATGGCCTAGTAGTATTCCATTGTATAAACATACCAAAATTTCTTTATCCAGTCATCTGTTGATAGACATTTAGGTTGCTTCCATGTCTTGACTGTTGTATATACTGCTGCTGTGAACATTGTGGTGCATGGATCTTTTCTAATTAGAGTTCCCTCTGGTTATATGCCCAGGAGTGGGGCTGCTGGATCATATGCTAAGTCTGTTTTTAGTTTTTTGAGGAATCTCCATACTGTTTTCCATAATGGCTGCACAAAACTACATTCCCACCAGCAGTGTAGGAGGGTTCCCTTTTCTCCACAACCTCTCCAGCATTTAGCATTTGTAGGCTGTTCTATTTTGATCAGTTTTATTATACTTGAGTTTCTTGGAAGATTCTGTTTAAGACAAGTATTCTGCTCTTGAAAAACTATTGGTCTTCAAGACAAAGTCCACATTCTTGGCTTGACATTTAATTCCCTTCTCCACATGCCTCCACACCAGCATTCCATCTTCCTCTTTCCTCTTCTTTGTATTGTTTTGCTCCCAGTGAATTGCTCATTCATCATTCCTTAAACAATATGTCCTGGAGCCTTTGCTCATACTGTGATTTCTTTACCTGGAATGTCTTTCCTTTGACCACTTGGAAAATATATCATTCATTTAACAATTGTCTGTTGAGCATATGCTACTTTCCAGGCCCTGTTTTAGGGGCTGGGGACTCCTACGAATTTTTCACGGCCCAGTTGATGACACTCTCTGTGGCACCATCCAGACAAAATCATCTGATGCCTCCTCTATATTTCCATGGTACTTTGTTGTGGTGATATTATTTTCTAATTAACTACATTAGGCTCTGATTTTTGGTGTGGTATTTTTCTTTTTTTGAGGGAGATACCCATATCTTATTTGTGAATATATCTCCTCCATTACAGTTGTTGATTCAGTGCTCAGGAAAAGTTTATTCGGTAAATGACTAAAGAGTTAAAAAAATCTATTTGCCCTTACTGAACAGTGAGCACCATGAGGGTAGGATCTTTGTCTAGTTTGCCTTACATATGACAGGTGTTCAAAGAATGTGTTGAATTGGTGAAGAGGTCTCATCTCTGGTGTGAAGCCAGTAGCTATAGGAGGGGGAATAGACTGGATTAAGGGCATTTTGAGGTGTTCGTGGTGTTGAAAGCTGCTCCTGTGGGAGGTTAGTGGACTTGAAGATGCCTTGAGCATCCCCAGCCACTGTCTATAGCGGTCTTGGTGTAGTCTATCTTTCGGTTTCAGTTACATTTTCTAGAGACAGGATGGTTGGACTCAAACTCATCCTCTTTAAGTGGGAATGATGCCATGACTCTATTTGGAAGTTCCTTGTGAATCAGAGAGCATGCTTTCTGAGAACTCCCAACTTTAATTCTTGAAAATCAGAAAAGCAATTTTGGATGGGTACAATTTTCTTTATCTTTTGAGCAAATATATACATTACACACTTGTTTTTTTCCCTTCATCTCTTATGTCAGAGCACATAGCTACTATTTTTATAGTTGACTTTTTTCTCTTGCATTAAGTGAGAGGAAACTAAAGTGATGGTAATAGTGAATTTAAAAATTTTCATTTTAGTCATATAATTAGTCCAATTCATGGAGCTCATTATCTAGAAATCATAAAAGTATGGAGAAATTTTTTGATGATTATGAGATTTTAGTTGGAGAGGACACATAGGGTCAGTATCACAAATTTGATTTGGTGTAACTTTAAAGGTTTTGTTAAAGAAAAGAAAAATGTAGTAAAAGGAGAAAATTTGAGATGATTAATGGATAATTTAATAATTTCCTCAGAACAAATGGCTGATTTCATTTCTTCAGAGAGTAGAACTGCAGAAAATGGGTTTCAGTAATAAGTTAGTCAAAGAAAGACTGTTGGTTCCTCAAGAGTTGCCAGACCCTGGAATGAGATCTAACAAGAAAAGATTGGGGCTTTCTTGACTCAGAGATCTTTAGAAACAAGCTGGGACTTAACTGGGCTGGAAATGTTTCAGATGTGGGTCTAGGATCGGGGCCGGGAAAGTGGGTCCAGCCTGGAACTCAGTGAATCTCAACTTTTGGTGGCTTCTATTATTCTGGAAAGGAATACATGTAGTTAACCAGCCCAGAAAGAAAAAAAAAAGAGATATATTATGAGTTGTTATTAAAGCTGAACAACTCCTTGGTTCTGTGTAGTCTTTGGAGTTTCTGTGGGGGAGTTAACTCTTCCCTCTTTGTTTAGGGGCATGGAATCCTCTGACAGATATGACTAACCTCTGTTGATGCAGCTAGTGTCCTTGGCCAGTTGGGGGTTGGGGTGGAGATGGGCAAGGGCAGAAGACATTTTCCTGGAAATTTCTAACCAGAGAGCATGACTTTAGATCAAATGTAATCCCAAAGTGGACACGCTCCCATTGCAGCCTAGCTCTGCCCCCTGCTGTTGGCTGCATCACTCACTGCACTTCTCCGTTCAAAATTACGTGGAGTGCAAGGAAGAGAAATAGGTGGGAGGGGGATTTCAGGATTCCGGGGGTTTTTATCCCCAGAACCACACCCTCTGTGGAAAATCAACCCGGTTGGATAAACTCAAAGAGCAGGTGTCATTCATATTCTGATGTCCAAGGCTTCCCTAGTCTTGGCGATGGGCGGGAGATCAGAATGTCAGCGGATAGGTGTGGAAATTATCTGCGACTCGGATGGCACGCAGGAGCTGGGGAGGTTCTACGCGCAATGCTGACCCCACTGTGGTTGCCCAGTGACTGCGGGCGCTCAGAACCGCGCTGCGCCGAGCCCCAGGGCCCGGGCTGTGAGGGCCAGCTCTCCTGCAGGAGGCTGCGGGCCTCCTGGGACCTGGCCCACGCAGCTCCAGGTAGACGCGGGGGTCGCAGTTCTCGCCCTCCGGGTGGGCTCGAGGGGCGGGTCATTTTGCTCTCTGCTCCTCTTCGGGTTTCCCTCCACCGCAGCGAGTGAAGGCGGCTTGGGTGCCTTTTCAAAGCCAGAGGGGCAGCCGCGATACGCGGCGACCGCCACGGTAGTCGCCGGGCCCCTTAGCCCGGCGGACCTGTCCCGGGGCTGGGGACGGCCGCGGAGCGCTCCGCCCCGCCCTCGCCCCCGCCGCCGCCGCAGCCAGGAACCGGGACGCACACGCTCCTTAATCCCCCCGCCCCCCGTTGCCCCGGCGACGGCCCAGACGAGCAGGTGATGCATTGACAGCGAGCAGATGGTCCCCAGCGGAGGCGAGCGCGGCCCACAATGAGCCCCGCGCGGCGATCCCACTGCCGCCCTCCCCCGCCTGGCCTGCCCGCTGCGGCCCGCATGCTAATGGTGGGGTGGGGGGAGTGGGGGTGCCGCGGGGGCGGGGCCACAGGGGCGACGGAGGGCACGCCCTGCCTTGCTCTTTGCAGCCCGGCTCACCTCATTTTTCTGAATGCCTTCCCCAAGGCCCGCACCAGAAGAGACGTTCTCTCCCGCCCAGCCCGGTCCAGCTCACTTCTAATTCTCTCCAAGTGGTTAATTTCCATTGAGATAAACGCTTAACCCCCTCCTTCCATGCCCCTTACCCCCATTCTGCAGCCCCTACCCACATCTGCTCCCTGCTGGCATTTAATATTCAGTCTTGGAGGACCAGAGGAATGGATTTACCATCTCAACCCCCACCCCCAACCCCGCGCCCCAGTCCCTGCTTCTTGAGTTGGCGTTGGCACTTGCTAAATGCATACAGAGGTTTTATTTATCTCACATCCCTCACCCCCGTGCTTCAGGACTTTTAGGCCTTTCTTTATGAAATTTCAAAAATAAATCACTCTTCTCCTGTGATTGCCGTGCTGCTCCCTCCAGGGAAACCCTCCCATTCACAGACCCTCCTCCTCCCATTCATTTGACACCCCCCTCCCCTTTACCCTATTCACTGCTGTGTGGCAAATTGAGGCGATCTTATAGTAAGGGCATGAAAACTGCTAGGCACTATTCACAATTTTAATAGTAACTTCATAGCTGTCACATAAATTCATTCCCAAGCCTACTCTATAATGGCCAAGAAGGAACTTTGGGGGAAGAAAAAAAATCTGAAGACAGTGATACGGTGTCTTTCTTTGATTTGCAGGTGTTTTTTGAAACGATTACTACAGTAACTGCAGATAGCTTTTTCTAGCTGCCACCATAGGGTGCTTAAAAAACAACAACAAAAAACCATCCTCCTCCTTTTCATTTTACAGTAGATTAAAAAATGCCACTAAAGGCTTAAAAAGAGGAACGGAGGGAGAAAGAAAAAAACGCTAGTGAATAAAATTGGGACAATGCAGGGTCACAGAACTGTCAAACCGATGTCATAGTGCGGCTGTTGGGCAGGAGTACAGAAAACTTCTTGTTTCTTGATTTTTATGGAGCTTTGGTCTAAGGCATGAAGCACTTTCTGAACAGGTTCAGAACAAGTGGCAAAGAAAGAACTCTTCATAATAAACTCCCTTCTGATGGGCTTTATGCCCACAAACACCTGTGATTTACAAAGAGGCGTTGCAAAGGAAAAAGGGAGGCGAGAGAGTCAGTCTATTGTTGGGGAATGATGCCTCATGTACCCAGGGCCCTAAGAGAGGGTTGTTTTATTTTAAAACTTGTCTTGGATGCTTGCTATGCAAACTTACAATGAGAAGAGAAGCATTAGACTTTTTTAGTGGCTCATAATGACTTTTTCAAATGCCTCTAACTCATTCTGAGCCTTCATTTTGATAAATTCTCCAACTACAGAATATTATAGTTGCCAGAATTCAAGGAAAATCAACTTACATAAATTTTGAAGGAAGGAAAGTTAGAAACTATTACAGAAGACTTAGGGAAAAAGTGGTTAGAATTTTCACTTGAGGCACATGCAGTATTTGCATTTATCTAAACATTCTATGAACTTTTTTCTCCAGGAAGATTACTAATTTTACACCTATTTCCTTTTAATTTCTTGCCTTTTCCCCATTTTTCTTTTGAAAAAAGTTTTTTGCTTCTCTTTTTGGCTTTGCTTTTTCTCTGCTCTTTGTAATTTCTTTCCCAATAATTTAGGGAGAAAGGCAAAAAAAAAAAAAAAAAAGAAAACATAAGGCAATAAAATAAAGAATGACAAGTTGGGAGAAAATTCCTTTGGATAGGGTGACCAAGTAGAGACATTTGGAGAAGACTGGATATCTCAAGCAAGTGAAGGAGAAAAGAAAGAACAAGCAAGCAGACGTGTGTGTGTGTGTGTGTGTGTGTGTGTGTGTAGAGGCCCTAGGGCAGGAAAGAGCTTTGAGGATCCTGGGTCGCTGGAAGAAGGCGGTATGACTGGAGCACTGTAAGTTGGGAGAGCATACTGTGAGATAAGGTGGAGAGATTAGCCAGGATCAGATCATGGAAAGCTGTGTCAGGCATGGGAAAAGACGGTTATTTGATTCTAAGAGAAATAGGGAGCTACTGAAGGAGCTACATGATTGAATTTATATTTTAAGAAGGTCATTACTGCTGCTGTGTGGAGTATGGAGAGAATGATGGAAAGAGTCGGGAGTATAGTGACTGGTTAGGGACCTGCTTGGGAGGCTGTTGTAATAATACAGATAAGAAATAATGGTGTCCTGGATTAAACTAATGCTGATGGAAACGAAGAGAATGGATGACTTTGAGATCTACTTTAGAGAAAGAATGATGAGACTTGATGAATGGGAACGCGTGAGTGAGTGGAAGAGAGAAAAGAAGGAACTAAGGAGAGGGTGTAGGTCTGACGGTCTGGCAGAGAGTGGTCACATTATGGAGGTGGAAATGAGAACAAAGATGGGAGATGGGTTTGAATAAGGATGTGAATCGAGATTTCCGTTTCAACATGTTAATTTGGAGCTGTTGTTGATGTCAGATGAAGATGGTAGGCTTAGGGACAGACTTGACGGGACAGATACTTTACAGGCACTAGGCTCTAGTCATTCCCTAGGTTCCTTGGGCTCTGTAATGTGGTTTGGCATGAAGGCATGAGCTGGGCTAGGAAGATTCCCTACCTCCTGAATCTGAACTGGAAATCCTGAGCATCAGAGGAGGTGCTGAAAAGTCATGAGCTGGAGAAAGAACCATTAAAGATCATGATCAAATGAATGACATGAATAAGCAGAAGGTATGAAACATAGTCAAAAGGGAGGAAATTACTGGTTAGAGAGAAGAGAAAGTGGCAGAGAGAAGCAAGTTTCTGTAAGGAAATGGTGCCATGTTCCAAGAGTCACATTAGAGTGAAAATGTGTAAAGTTGTGCAGTTGGGGTCTTTACAGTCACTTTTGACACAGACTGAATTTCCTATTTTAGACTGTGAAATAACAGTGACATGCAAAATGCTGGAAAGTTGATTTAAGAAAAAAGATAAATCACAAACATAAAATTGAGAATGAGAAGTGTGTCTAATTAAGTTAGGGATGATGTTTGGAAAGTGAATAATTCCTTCATCCTTTTCAGAGTCCTGCTTCATAGAATAAAGCCCTGTTTTGCATCGACTGAGCAACTGTACTAATGTAGGCCAAATTACTGTCTTAGTAAAGGGCTCCCTGATAGAGATAAATTGGGGATTGAGGCTTGACTCTTAAGCCAGAATGAATTTCCCACTCTCTCCAATCTGAATTGACTGAAGAGAACTTAAAAGTCACAGTGGAGAAGCTAAGTACATAAAATAGTGATTGGCAGGCCTGTTGCAAGGTCTGTGAGGTCTTCTTGTCATGTAGACACCAGGACTTGCCATGTAGAAACCAGGCCTGCTGTGTCTGGGCACAGGAAGGCAGAAGAAGCAGCAAGATAAAAACAGAGTGAGAGGTATACCCTTATTACCTTTTTAGTAGTGTAACTCCTGGTAAATTTAGCTCAATAGATATAAGCCTTTCTCCAGTCTCACCAGTTACCTCTTGAGGGGAGATGTGTTTGTTTAATTATTTTCTCCTGAGGAGTGGAACAGAAGCTACTATACCTATAATTTCAAGGAAATAGAATGAATAAATCAGAGTTTCCTCTTGCTTTAGTACATATATTTAAAATATAAGAAACCACTGTGTAGGATTTTATGATGAAACATTTAAGAGCCTCAACAAAATGATCATATTAATGTGCAAAAATAGTTGAAATTAACTCAAAGAGAGATGGAAGACCTAACTAGAACAGTAGTCATGACAAAAATGAAAGATGCTTTCAAATAATTAACTCCAAAAAAGGCTCCAAAGCCAGACAGTTTTACAAGTTGAGTTCTTTCAATGTTTTAAAGAACTAGAGCTCCACATTGCAGAAATTGTTATCAGACATAAAAACTAGTGAAATTTAAAAAATGCATTTGATAGCCAATTAGACAAAGGTAGTGAAATAAAACAAAGTGAACAAAATATTTTACTTGTGAATAATGGATGCCAGTATCCTAAAATCCCTGTGAACACATTGAATTAATCACTGTACATAAAATATATTATTTTATATAAATACATAGTTAATATCAACATCATATTTTATGTACCCAGTAAATATTTTTTCATGATAGGTTTTTTTTTTGTATTTTTTTATTGAAGTATAGTCAGTTTACAATGTGCCAGTTATTTCAGGGTAATTTTAACATTAGGAATTATGGGAACCAAATATATCACAATAGTTGATTGGACAAGAAAAATCATATGAGAATGTTTTTAAATGCTAGACATTTAGACATTTTGATAACGTACAATTATTCTTTATATAATTTTTATAAATTAGAGACAGATACTAATTTAATATAAAGAACCTATCTTAATGTAGGAGTCATTATTTTTCTGAATAAAAAACACTGGAGGACTTTTAAATTGCAAATAAAACAAGAATACCTATAGTGTTACTATTATTTTAGATTATTCCGAATATTCTAGGAAATTAAATAGAACATGAAGCAGAAATAAGAATAGTTAGTTGAAAAGAAGAAAAAGATCACTCATTGCAGATAACCTATTGCTCACCAATAAATCCGAGAAAAATCAATGGAAAAATGATCATGTTGAATAAGTTAATTGATGCTCAATACAAGTGCAAAATTTAATAATTTAAAAATATTAATAAAGATAAATTAGAAACTACAATGGGGATTTTTCTATTTCTAAGGGATTTGCAGACTAACTCTCCTATATGACTCTCTAAATTGACAAAACAATAATGCTGGATAAAATATTTTAAAAACTGAGTGTCAGTGAGTTGAGAACAGCAGAATAAACTCCAAAAATGTATAAGAAAAACAGTAATTAAAAAAGCATACAATAAAAACTAATAAATAAGCAAAAAAAATATGAAAAGGATTAACAAAGGTAAAAATTGGTTCTTTGAAAAGACTTAATAAAATTTATAAGCCTTTGGCAAGATTTGTCAAAAAAGACGAGAGAAATGCAATAGAAATAATATTAAGAATTAAAACAGGAACAGATACTCATATGAATAAATTAAAAATGTAAGTGGATAGCATAAACTTTAATGGCAAATTTGGAAAACTGGAAAATAAAATAATAATTTCCTAGAAAAACACAATTAAAAAATGACTCAAAACAAATAGAAAACATAAATAGCCCCATAACCATTAGATAAATTGAATCAGTAGTTAAAAATTTTCCCACAAAGGAAGCATCAGAGTAAGATAGTTTTACCAAAACAGTCATTAAAATATTTAAGGAACAGCTAATTTCAATCCTATACAAACTTTATCAGCAATTAGAGAAAGAGAATATTCTCCAAGTCATTTAATGAGGCCTGAATAATTTGGTACCAGAGCAAGGCAAGAACATTATAAAGGGGAAAAAGTCAGTTTCGATCATGATCATTGAAGAAATAAGACTAAACAAAATACTAGCAAATGAAATCCAGCAATATACTAAAAAGAAAATACATTATGACCAAATTGTTTTCATTCCACGAATGCCTGGTTGATTTAATATCGGAAATTTGAATAATGTAACATCGCTTTTAACAGATTAGAAGGGAAAATATGATCATATTGATAGATATAGAGAAGATATTCAATAGAATTCATATCTCTGCCTAATTAAAAACATCCCCCCACCAAAACCCCAAAACCTTTACAAACTAGAAATAGAACTTGTTTAACTTGAAATCTTGTTTAGAGCAACCTACAAAGAATAAATAAACAACAAGCAGCAAATGTTGTAATTGATGCCTGCTTCTGAGTTTTGGTAATTATGAATAAAGCAGCTTTAAGCATCTATTGATGTGCAGGTTTTTTTGTATGGACGTAAGTTTTCAACTCCTTTGGGTGAATACCAAGGAGCGCGGTTGCTGGGTCTTACGGTAATAGTGTGTTTAGTTTTGTCATTTTGAGACTTTTTAAAGCAGTTTATCAGAAGTGCTTTCCAATTTCGCTAGGTTTCCCCTCTCTACCTAGAATGCTGTGCAAATCCTAGTAATTCCTAGAATTCACAGGGGAGTGTGCAAGCAAGCCTAATTTTCTTCAGTGTAGTATGAACAGTAAATACGTTTGGGGGAAAAACATGGATGCCCGCTACCACCGCAACTGTTTAGTGCTATTTTAGAAAGGTAAGTTAGTGCATTAGACAAAAAATTAAAAGGAAGAAACAAAAGTTGTCACTATTAGCAGGTGATACAATTATTCACATCAAAATTCCAAATAATCTATAGACGTATATTTCAGAATTAATATGAGAATCTAGCTAACTTGCTGTTTTAAAACAATGTATAAAATTAAATCACATTTTTATACTCTGGACATAATTAGAAAAAAAATGTAATTTAAAAAGATACCAGTTATAATGCAAAACAACCAAAACCAACCAAACAAAACCCCCCAGCACTACCTAGGATTACATCTTAACAAAAGATGGTCAAAACTTTATGTAGAAAAGTATAAAATTTTATTGCCAAACCTTGGAAAGCAGTATGTTCACAGGATGATTCAGTATCTTAAAAATGCCTTTTCCCTGCATTGTTGCATTGTAAATCTGCTCTTCTTTCTCCAGCCACCGTTTGCAGGGAGTTGAACTCATCTGGTGGATGTCTAACGTGATTTGTATGGAGCAATGGGAGAAGAAGCATTTTCACTGACTACAAATCAGTCTCTTTGCAATTAGGATGCAGGTAGTGTATGAGAGATAATGCATCTTCTTTTGAAAAAATGTTTTTTCTTGGGGGAAGATAATTAGGTTTCTTTATTTAAATTATTATTTTTAATGGTGGCACTGAGGATTGAACCCAGGACTTTGTGCATGCTAAATAAGCATATGCTCTACTATTTGAGCTATACCTTCCCCACTCTGATAATGCAATTTCTTACATATTTTTTAGGTCAGTAGGTTTGCTCCATTTCAGCCAATAATTTTGATACTTGATTCAGTGCTGTTGGTCTTATATTTTGGAACATCCTCTTAGTTTCTGTATTTATCCACATCATTGTAAATTATAGCATATTTCTATATGCCTTCATAAAATAAATTTTTTGCCACCTTAGGGACACATTACATCTCTGCTAGGAAAACCTGCAGACACAGCCCCAGTTTTCTTCGCCATTCTTTTGTGTGTTTATAAGGTGACTCCTGACACTTAGGGTGGGACTTATGTCCTCACTTTAAAGCAGCTGGTGGTATTCCTGAGAAGTTGCATGAGTCAAGGCTTTCAATGGAAGACAGAGACTTTTCACTGACACATCACGTTTAGTAATTTTAAGAATGATACTGTATTAGTTTTCTATTGCTGCTTTAACAAATTACCACAAACTTAGTGGCTTAAAACAACACAAATTTATTATTTTTCAGTTCTGCAGATCATAAGTCTGACATGGGTCTCATTGGATTAAAATCAAGGTCTTGGCAGGGTTGCATTCATTTCTGGAGACTTTAGAGGAGGTTCTGTTTCCTTGACTTTTCCAGACACTGGAATTGCCTGCTTTCCTTGGCTCCTGTCACCTTTAATCCATCTTCAAAGCCAGCAACCTCAGGTTGACTGTTTCTCATAGTGCATCCCTTTGACCTCCTCTTCTACCTCCCTCTTCAATTTTTAAGGACCCCTGTAATTACACTAGGCCCACCTAGATAATCTAGGATAATGCCCTCAACTCAAGGTCTTTAAGTTAATCACGTCTGCAAAGTCCCTTGGCCATGTAAGGTAACATGGGTCTGGGCATCAGGAAATGGACAACTTGGAGGGTGGGTAAGCTGTCTACCATCACTTCCTGTCCCTTCACCCTGCTCACTCTGGTCTGGCCACACTGCTCTATGCCAGACTCAGGACTCACTGTTCCCTCAGTGTAGAATGCCATCCCCCAGGGATTTTCATGGCTCCTTTACTTTGTTCGTATCTCTGCCCAGATGCTGCTTTTCAGAAAGCCTCCCTCTATTTAAAATCCATTCTGTACTTTTTAACCTTTTACCATGCTTGTTTTTTCTCCGTGGTGCTTCTCACTACTCTCTGGCTCTCCTGCTGGAAAGTAAGCTCCCTAAGGACAGAGACTTGGTCAGTTTTGCTCCCTTGTGTCACCCAGCATCTAGCCCAGTGCCTGGCACATAGGAGCTGAAGTAAATGCACAAATCGATCAAATCCTTAATTGTGTCCTTTAGCATTACATTTTCTTTAGCAATCTGGGCCAAAGTGAAATCTTTATGATTTGACTTTTGAGCTGAATTTTAATTGAAGTATGAAAAGTATGAGCATTGCACTTAGTTATTTCACTGAGAGTGCTATAATCTGAGTAGCCAGATTTAAAACTGACATCAGGAAGTGATGAACTCAATGTGAAGCATCAAGTATCTTTCTGTGACTACCCCTCCTATTGATTGTAACTTTTAAGACTAGAGATTGATGATAATAATGATAATAATAATTACCATAATCTTTGCTACCATCTATGAAATACTTACTATGTGCCAGTTGCTAAGCCCTAAAGGGTTTAAACATGTATTATCTTACTATTCTCACTCCATGTGGTTATAGAGCCCAAATTTACTGTTTTGTCTATCCTAGGAAAGTATTCCCCTCAGCTCAGCACCTCTTTTGGGAGATCACTCCTACTTACTCCCACCAGGTGGTTCTGGGGACTGGGCACAGCACCTTGGAGAAGTATATAGCTGGAAACAATGGACCAGGGACAGGAGTCAAAAAGTGCTGATTTATACATTATACTGTCTTGTTCTCTCCTGGAAACAATGGACCAGGGACAGGAGTCAAAAAGTGCTGATTTATACATTATACTGTCTTGTTCTCTCCATTTTACAAATGAACAAACTTAGAACAGACTTCTGTACTTGCCAGAGGTTGAGTGGCTAGTAAATAGTAAAGGGGGGAATTTGAGCCCCAAGTCAGCCTGACTTCAATATCCATATTTTCTTTTACTTTGTTGTACTATGTCCTGGCCTCTCAGATTCATCTATTAGCTCTACCTATTCGTCCCATTGTGTGTGATTTCTAAAAACACAGCAGGGAAATTCATGCTCTGTATCACTAGCAGGAAATGTCTTGGACAGTTCTTGATCATCTGTTCATCTTATATTCCAATGAATTTGTTTACTTGAGACTCCAGGGCTAGAATGACTCCAGGGCTCTATCTTTTGTTCTAATTCCAGATGATTAGAAATGGCTACTAGATCTTTGTATTGAGAAGGATTCTGAAGTTTACTCTGGGCTAGCAGAAGAGGAGAAAAATGGAGTGAGGAAACGAGCTACTAAATTTGCTGAAAAGGTTTGATAATTTGTATTACATTTTGGAGTTGGGGAGCTGTAACATTTTATCATTCAAGGAGTGTTGAATCAATGGTTTCAATCAATGAATCAAAGGACGATGGTTTTTCAGTTCAAAGATTGTTTCAGTTCTTAGCTAGGGGCTTACCTGTGTGCCAAACCAAATCCAATAGTCCCTTCATTAACAGGATGATGGGATCTTACATGGAACACCTTCCTCTACAAAATACCCAGACAGTCCTGTCCCACAATGATAGGAACAGTGACATGACTTGAATTTAGATTCTAGAACTGAATGTCATTAATGCGACCACTCTCTTCTGGTGAGAGGGATGCTAAATCACAGCCACCCTGAAAAATTGTCATGTGCCAGTATTGTTGAACATTTTCTAACAATCAAATTGGGCCTCACGTTTTGTTGGTTGGAAGTTCCATTTCTTCATCTTTGGCCCAAGTTACTTAGCAATGGCCAATCAAACTATGCGCCTACCATATTGTTTTGCATGTTTGACTAGAACATTGACAGATTAATAGGAAGGGTAAATAGCAGAGCACAACTGCAGGGGCCCAGTGTGGGGCAGCAGGATTGACTGCCCCGGACTTTGTTGTGTTTGCTCAGAGGAAGCCGCAGCAAAAGCCTGCTGGGATGGGGTGACCTGGGTCACAGGCATTTGTTTCTTGTCTCTATAGAAAACAATTGTCTTCTCAATGGAAGATGGCATTTTCTGAACCTACATGGTTCCACTGACGAGGAAGCCTTTGCCATTCCAGGATGCTTGCTAAAACACACACATACAAATACAAAGGCCACACAAAAGTTCAGATTTACTGTATTCCCCAGAGACTCCATTGACTTAGGTGAACTAGGAGGGAAGCCTAACTTTGGGAAGTTTATCTTGAGGGTCTCTAAACCTTCACCTCTTCATAGCTAATTCCCAGTATTTGATATTTATAAAGTTTTTATGACCTTTCAAAATGGTCTAGCCACCTTCCCATACCCCTGATTCATGAGGGTGGAATCCATTAACATTTAGCACTATTGATTTTGTAAACTCTGGCTTTAGTGGGAAGCTATTTTGATCTCAAAATTGCTGTACTCTGAATTGATAGGAATGAAATATGCTAATAATGAAGATAAGCCCACTTTGGGGAAGGTTTAATCAACTCAAAGTGGTGGCTCTGTTTAGAAGTGAGAACTGTCTGTTTTTTGGTGGATAATTTTCCTTGACCGCAATTTCTTTGAACACCATGGACTTTATATTTGCAGTTATCCTAGTTCTTTTAGAATGGGGTTTACCTCTAATAGAAGACTTCAAAGGGTCCTACACTAAGATTTTACAAATCTTTCTTGATCTCTCTCTGTTTCTCTAATATATAAAACAAATAATATATTGTATTAATAAATAAATATATAATTAATTAGGAAATGTACTGATGTGTTATTGGTAGTTGTGGTGGAAACCATTTTAG
Source organism: Vicugna pacos (assembly GCF_048564905.1). Taxonomy (NCBI): domain Eukaryota; kingdom Metazoa; phylum Chordata; class Mammalia; order Artiodactyla; family Camelidae; genus Vicugna; species Vicugna pacos. The sequence continues at coordinate 29,239,605 of NC_132998.1, forward strand.
TTCCTGGGTACTTCCTCCAGGTCTCATTGAGCCTCATGCACTTCCTAACCTGAAAAACTACCCTGGGAGGAAAAAACACAAACAAACAAACAAACACTTTAAAAAACCCAAGGAATAGAAACTTCTCAGTAACACCAAAAATGAGGACCAACTTGAGTATTAAGAAAAATCAAGGCACCTGCACTGATATGATAAGAGCCCTCTTATTCAATTAAAATCAAGCAATATTTATTTAGCACCTACTCTTGTTACTCTGAGGATAGTTCCTGTCCTCAGGGAGCTGATAGTCTTGGGTGGAAGGATGGGGACAGATAATGATGCAAAGAAATACAGTACAGTGTGCCCAGTGCCATGGTGTGGTGGCTCTATGAAGCTGTACAGCCAGCCACAGCCACAGAGGAGGTACCAACTCTAATTTCTCTAGATACCAGAAGATGCATGCCTTTCTGGTCTTGGTCTTTTTATTATGGCTTAATTTAATCCCATTTGCAGGACATAAAAAAAGAACAGCTATCTAGTTGTTGCCTGTATTTTACAAATGTGGTAAGACTTGGGGAAGACATCCCACTATGCGTGTGGTGGACGCACAAATTGCATCAGTTCTAGTCACTGGATATGATGTGAACCTGGCACTGATGCTGGACTCTATAAATGTCTGTGGAATATTTATGGATGACACCAAGTCCAAAGACCTTTGTTACCACTTATTGGCTGTGTAACCTTTAGCATGGGCTGGGGTTTCTCTGAGTGCCTGTGTCTTCACCTATCAGATATAACACCTGCCCATGCCACAGTATTATCATAGGCTCAGGTCCTGTTTATTGAGCATCTACTATGTCGGAGGTACCAGTTTAAAGATTTTACATGTGTTTTCTCATTTCACCTCCACAACAAAAATTTGAAGCAGGTACAATTATTATTTGTAATCATTATGTGTAATCAACTTTTTTTGGGGACTATAAAGTACTATATTATTCAAATAAAAGACATGTAATGAATATTTTTAATATTCCAAGAGGCAAATGCATAGGAATGGTCCTCTATGAAGTTGTCTCTTACCTGTGACTCTGTCTGTCCCACCCTGCCTTTCTCTTAGATTCTTGCTATGAGAATATTTGGGGAATTCATTTTGATTAAGGACCTTTGGATTATAAAGAATTAAAAGCTTTTCACATCTCCAGAAAGAAAGACCTTTATGTTGAGTGAACATTCTACTGGAGTTGGAACCAGAAAGCCAGTGGGACTTGCCGCCATTAGAGGGACCAGCTTCTCTTTGACTCTGTCTAGGGGCGCAGAGCCACTCCCCACTTCTCTTCATGTGCCCTCCATCCTCCTCTCCCTATAGGGGGGCTTCTTCAGTTTCTTTATTGTGTGGCTTGTCCGTGGTCTGCGTGGCCTCTCCAATCCCAGTGCTGCCTCATGACCTTTAGCGTCTACTCTCCTGATTCTTTGGGTTCCTTCCCCATCATTCTCATTCTGATTGCTGACGTTGGCCCAGCCAATTTTCTCATGCCATGATGCATCACCACTGATGTTGCAAACAGCTGGAGTGAGGAAGGGAAGCCATGTGTCCTATGCCATGGGGTCTGGTAGGGGTTGTGGCCAGCTGCTCTCCCAGGAAGGGATTTGAGTAGAGTAGGGCAAACTCAGGATGAACATTTTTCTATATCTTGAATCCTGTCCAGCAACTAGGCAGGTATGTTAACTGAGGGATCAATTTTACTCTTTGTTAAATTTACCAAATAGGGCTTTCTGTTACATAGTTTCACATTAAAAAGAGACGAAGTTGATAGAAATTTTAAGGTTTTTTTCTAATTTAAAAAAAAAGATTGTATTAAAACTTTTTGTTTTTAGCCCTGTGGGTAGTAATCTTTAGTTTAAAAGTAGAACAGGGTCTTGGGGTAATGATTTCAAGACAAATTGGAGAAGGTGGTGCAGTGATTTTTTTAGTCTCTGTGTTATGATTGGTTAGCAGAAGCTAGTGCAAAATCACTCAAATGGATTACTAACTACATTTGAAAAATCAGGGCTAGACCAAAAAGAATAGAGAAGAGCAATGTGCCGTGCACCTGGGAAGGTATTTATTGTTTCTTGACAGTTTTATTTCAGTTATGTGTGTGGGTGTTCATTGGCCACGATGTGAGATGCATTTCTTACTGTGTGATGTGGCCGAAAGGCTTGAAAGCTATTGGTGTTGTGGTTAAGAACTGGGTTTGCGGTCTTATGACCCTGGATTCAAATCCTGGCTAAATTAATTTAAGCCGTAGTTTACCCTTCAATAAAATGGGTTTAATAAGACATAAAATTATGATGCTCAGATAATGTGGAGAAAGTTCTTAGCACAGCACTCAACAAACGGTAGCTTATTTTATTACTTTAAGTCACATTGACATCTGTTAACCTTTTACTAGATGGAGTAATGACAGTTTCTGGACATTCTTTACATTCAGGATGTGGATAGACATCAGGAACTAGGGTAGGAAATAGATGACAAGTAGTGAAGAGCAGAGAAAACATCGTGGACATTTTAATGTCAACTGGAAAGTCCTTTTCTAGGTCGTTCATGTACCCCAGGTGACTTTCAAGTCTCTTTTTCAGTGCAACCAGCAAAAATATTAATATTCAATTTTGATATGAGTGCCCTGATCCAATCCTCAGAGATTTTTGAAAGGAAGATGAAAAAACTGATAGATTATGGGCTGCAGAAGGAAAAGGAAAAGATGGAGACTAATTGTCTTAGTGCATTTGGGGTGCTAAACAGAGTCCCACAGACTGAGAGGCTTGTAAACAACAGAAACTTACTTCTCACAGTCCTAGAGGCTGAAGGTCTGAGATGAGGGTGCCAGCATGGCCAGGTTCTGGTGAAGACCCTCTTCCAGGTTGTTGACTGCTGACTTCTTGCTGTGTCCCCACATGGTGGAAGGGGATCTCTCTGGGGCCTCTTTTATAAGAGCAGTAATGCTGTTCATGAGGCTCTGTCCTTGTGACCTAACCAGCCCCAAAGACCTCACCTCCTCAAACCAACATATTGGGCATTAGGATTTTTAATATGTGAACTGGGGCCAGGGGTGGGTGGGTGGGGGACACAAGCAATCAGACCACAGCAGTAATGCAGTGGGATGGGACGGGGGAGAGGTATTCCAGCTACTTATTGTTGCACAGTGAATGCTGTGAACACAGTGAACAAAGCAGCAATCATTTTATCATGCTTGTGAATTGTTAGAGTCAGGAATCCAGTCGGAGCACAGCAGGGATGGCTTGCTTCTGCTCCACAATGTGTGGAGCGTTAGTGGGAAGTCCTGAAGGCGGCAGTTGACTTACATCGTTGGGGACTGGAATGGTCTGGAGGTTTCCTCACTCACATGTCTGGTGCCTGGGCTGACTTGTAGTCTGGGTTCATCTGGAACTGTCAGTCAGGGCATCTACCTGGGGACTTTGCACGTGATGTGGACCTCCTTATCATATGCTGGCCTCAGTGTAGTCAGACTTCTTACCTGATGGCTTGTGGCTCGAAGAACAGGTGTTCCCAGGGGCAAGAAGGCGGCTGCACAGTCTTTTATCACTAAGCCTGTGAGTCACATAGCATCAATTCTCCTGTACTCTGTTGGTTGAAGCAGTCACAGGCCCATCCAGATTCAGAAGAAGGGGACACAGACTTCTTTCTCATCAGGAAGAATTTGTGGCTATATTCTAAAGCCACAACAGGGTCACATGGAGAAGAGGTTTGAATGCAAAAATTAGAGGGAGGTTTGAGATGTGAAGGGAGATATCAAAGAAGGTCTTCAGTCGTGGCCTTTGCTGTCATGTTCTCAGCATACATGAGACACAGACAATTTGGGATTAGGTACAGAGAGGCAGGGAGGACTTACTTGTATTTGATTTTAGTTTGTCACTTGAGACATCTTAAGGATGGACTAGGCTTCTTAATGACACTGCTCTGGTTAATTCTGAATCCTAATAAATATTTGCATTTGTGACTCTTCTTCTCCCAAAGGATCCCCTCTGAGAGATGGAAGGTAATAATTTATGAACTGGAGGGTGGCAGGAGTGCTAGCCTGGGACAGTGTTGTAAAGATGTGAAAAATTATTGGGGAAAATGTTTATTTACCAAACAACAGTTAAAAGTCTCCCCATCCCTCTATTCTCTCCACATTTTAAAATAGGTTATATTTTTACTGAAAATCCCTACTACTTAGGAACTGGGTTGGGAATTGGAAGAATTTTTGTTTTTTTTTTGTTCTGAATTCATCATTAGAGGGTCGGATAACCCGGGACAAACTACTTCGCTTTTGGTATATCATATACTCTTTGAGGTCACTTTCAGTTTCCAATGACTGATTCTATGGCTTTCCAAATGGGCCAAATATGTTAATTTTATAGCAAACCAAGCCATTTTGTATGCATGAACTACAAGAGTGACTTTCCATCTTTAAGTAGCACAGATTAAAAACTCATTGTTGATGAAAGTACATTAATGTGAGACTCTCTTATTTTGCTGCTGAACGTCCTGTCAAACTGTAGCTTTTCTGGAAAGCAGTTTAACTCGATTTTATGTATCAAGTATGCTGAAACATCCGTATCTGTCGATACCACTCATCCCTTCTGAGAATCTACCTTAGGAAAATAATGAGAGTGTGAGGCCAATATTTCTATACAAAGATGGTCACTCCAATGTTATATTTATGTATACAGTAATTGAAGCCAATTATGTTGTCCAGATATAGGACCATTCTGTAACTTACAGGTGCATAAAGACAATGAATGATAATATATGGCTACAAGAATTATATTTTCAAAAAAAGTGTTCATACAGAATAATGTTGCATGCAGTAATTATAATCTATGTAGAGAAAAACTGGAAAGAAATGAATCATGGTATCTGGATAAAATTATTGATGATTTTATCTCTTTTGGGGTCTTTCTGTTCTTCCAAAATCTGTACTGAATATGTATTTTCTTTATAATCAGAAAGGGAAATGCCTTCTACACATTGTTTTTGTTTTTGGTCTTGTTTCTCATAGACTGCCCAGGAAGAGAAAGCTGTCAGATTAAGGCCTCTTGGAGTTTGACTCTCACTGATACTGTGCCTTCTGCCCCATGCTTCCTCAAATCCCCACTCCCCCTAATACAAGTTGGGCCTCCCATACCTGTCACTGGCTTTGAGATTGTGACCATGGGGAAAGCAGGCAGGGAGGATCCAGGGGTCCAGCCAGAACAGAGGCTAGCTTGGGATCTTTGAGTGGCTATGGGGACCTGCAAGCACTAGGCAGCAGGCTGGCACGCATGTGGCCTCCTTGAAGAAGGCCTCAACTCTACAAGGCTATTAGCTGGATTTTCCTGGAGTAAATTACCACAGCTTTGCAAGGACATTGACAAATTACCATGAAAATACTGTCATCATCAGCACAAATGTCTCTCAAAGGCTCACGTCACTGGGGTATTTTTTTTTGTCCAGACTCCTAAGATTCACTTGTTAGTTGTGCAGAAAAGGAAAGACTGATTTTCGAGGTAATTTGCACTTTGGGTGAATTCACTGGACCTGTTTTTCCCATAGAGTTTGTTTTGTATCCAGGTTCATATACAACTTTTGTAAACGGCAGGCGCAGTCCTGTGGGCACTTGAAATGGGAGAGAATTCCTAAATTGCTGCCTCCTGTTAAACACTGAGATTGCCTCTCAGTCAAGAGTGAAAGAGGTCTGAATTAAGAATAATGAGGATTTCACCTTTAAAAGTCTGATCCAGGAAGCAACCACAGGTTACAATTTGTATGCAGTTTGCATTCTGATGTTCAAGCTTCTGGTTAATAAAATGACATAACAAAACTATGAATATAACTATCACATGCATTGTGTTTGTAGTTCCTTGGACAACAAATACCTTTCTTAACCCAGTGATTCCTGAGAAACTGCATACAGGCTGAGTTTGGGATTCAGAAGCGCAGGCCCCCTTTGTGAGGAAGAATACTATACTTTATCCATTGACAGCTCTTTGAAGTCTAGCATTTTCTGTTTGAACACTATGCCTAGTTAAACTTTAAAAGCAGGCTAAATAAAATCAGAAGGGTGGTTAGCAGGTTTATTAAATAATAATAGTATTCAACATAAATATTTATAGGCTGAACTTGTATAATCAATTGAGAGTTTTGTTCTTGTAATGCAATCGCATTCAGAAATAACTTATTTTTCTAAGGCACATTGTATGAAACTTTACCTATTTTGATTTTATTCTTAAAGTTTGCTGTTGGTATAGATTGTTTCCATTTTAAAATAGATGAACCTGGCTAGGGCAGTCCGAGAGGCCCAGGTAGAAAAAAAAATCTAGCTTTCCTGGGTTTTTTCTAATCTGTGTATAGATAGCTTACCTCACATGTGGGTTAAATACATGCTTTGGAAACCAGCAAAGTAGACAGTAAAACAGCAATCTTCCCTGTTCTCCCCCAAATAAACAGAAATCCACAAAAATAGAGAGATGTTTGGCTTTTTTGTAGTAGGTCAGAAAGTTTACAGTCAGAATAGCTAGATCCCATGTGCAAGATGTTCTGTGTGATTAAAAAGCATTTATTATTATGAATTACGTATGGCAGTGGGCAACTTTCATCATGTTAACGCTTAGGATATCAAAATGTCTTCCTCCAGTCTTGCCCAAGTAAGGCAGGTGAGCTTAAGTCCTTTTGACACCTGGACTCTTAGAACAGAGGCCATTTATTGAGGTGCAGTGGCCCAAAGGAAATACAGTGGATCTCCTACCACTGGAACTCTGCCGGCTTGTGGTCCCTTGGTTGCAGAAAAGAGCAGCTGTGCTGAAAGATGCTTTCTCAATCCAGTCTTTGCCCCCTGATCATGGGAGGGGGGTCCCCATAACTACTCCTTCCGAGGGAAGAAGGGCAAAGCACGTTTACTTCTCAGCCAGGACATGCCAGTGTGTTTGGAAAATAGGGAGAAATCCTCCATGGTGATCCCAGCTGCTTGACTTGGAGATGTTAGTGCCTTCCTCTGATTATATTCAGAGATGAGGCGCAGTCTTGGAATGCACTGTGTGGTGCAGAAATTTGTATACATCAGATCATTTAGCAGAAATCTCCTTTTAGGGAGTGTCTCCACCCCCACCCTCCCCAGTAATACAGTGATGGCTATTCCAGGTTGTAGTATACAGTGGTTACATAATGATTAGGTTTATATGTGCATATTTCATAATTCTAGTAAATAATAAATTCTACTTAATTTTATAAATAAAATTCTAGTAAATATATAGGACCTCATTAGTGATATACATTTAAAGGGAAAATACTTCCTAACATCATTTTATTTAATATTTAACAAATGATTGACCATTGTAAATATTTTGCTTGGGTGTTTGAGGGGTTCATCTGATGTGGTCTTGGTCTGGCTGATCTCAGCATGGCTCCCTCACATATCTGTGGTCAGCTGTGAGTCAGCGAGGCAACTCTGCTGATTTTGACTGAGGGTTGGCTGTTGGCTGATCTAGAATGGCCTTGACTGGGTGACTTGGCTCTGGCCCATGTGTCTTTTGACCTGCAGCAGCATAGCCTGGACATATCCTCATGGTAATGACAGAGGGCAAGAGTGGGCAAGTCCAAAAGTGCGACCACTTAAAGCCTATGCTTGTGTTTGTATTTGCTAGCATCTCATTAGCCAAAGCAAATCACATGGCTGAGCCCAGATTCAGAGTGGGAGTTATGACTCTGGTATAATGGTATGTCAGAGGGGAGTGGATACAGGGAAGGGTGAATAACAGGCTGTTAATGCAGCCTACCACATGGGGTAACATTTTGAAATGTCATATGATTTATTTTGCGTTTTTGAGAATTAATTGTTTTTCTACACATTTTTTCTCCTTCAGGCTGAGTTAGAATTCCATTATTTTAGTTTCGTTTTTATTGACGTATAGTCGATATACAATACTATGTTAGTTTCAAGTCTATAATGTGGTAATTTGACATTTAAATACATTATGAATCATTACCATGATAAGTCTAGTAACCATCTGTCCCCATACAAAATTATTACAGTATTATTGATGATATTCCTTATGCTGTATAATATATCCTCATGATTTATTTACTTTCTAACTGGAAGTCTGTACCTAATTCCCTTCAACTACTTTTCCCATTCCCCCACCCACTCCTGTCTGGCAGCCACCTGTCTGTTCTCTATAACTATGAATCTGATTTCATTCCATTTTGTTTGTTTGTTATGTTTTTTATATTCCACATATAAGTGAGATCATATGGTATTTGTCTTTGTCTGATTTATTTCACTTAGCATAATACCCTCTAGGTCCATTTATGTTGTAAATGGCAGGATTTCATTCTTTTTTATGACTGAGAAATATGCCGTTGTGTGTGTATATCCGTCTATCAATGGACACTTGGGTTGCTTCCATATCTTGACTATAGTAAATGATGCAGCAATAAACATTGGGGTGTTGTATCTTTCTGAATTAGTGTTTTTATTTTCTTCAGGTAAATATCCAGAAGTGGAATTGCTGGATCATATCATAGTTCTATTTTTGATTTATTTGAGGAAACTCCATACTGTTTTCCAAAGTGGCTGCACCAATTTACATTCTCACCAATAGTGCACAAGGCTTCCCCCTTTCTATACATCTTCACAAACAATTGTTATTTGTTATAGCCATTCTGACAGTTGTGAGATGATATCTCATTGTGGTTTTTATTTTCATTTCCCTGATGATAAGTGATGTCGATCATCTTTTCATGTGTCTGTTGGCCATCTGTATGTCTTCTTTGGAAAAATGTCTGGTCAGGTCCTCTGCCCATTTTTAAATCAGATTTTTTTTTGATATTCAGTTGTATGAATTCTTTGTATATTTTGGATATTAATCCTTCATTGGATACGTTGTTTGCAAATATCTTCTCCCATTCAGTAGGCTGCCTTTTTGTTTTGTTGATGGTTTCCTTCACTGTGCAAAAGCTTTTTTAGTTTGATGTGGTCCCATTTGTTTCATTCTACTTTTGTTTCTCTTGCCTAAGATTTCAGATCCAAAAGTATATTGCTAAGACTGATGTCAAAGAACGTACTGCCTATGTTTTCTTCCAGAAGTTTTATGGTTTTAGGTCTTCTATTTAAGTCTTTAACCTGTTTTGAGTTTGTTTTGTATATAGTGTGAGAAAGTGGTCCAGTTTCTTTCTTTCCTTCCTTCCTTCTTTCTTTCTTTCTTTCTTTCTTTCTTTCTTTCTTTCTTTCTTTCTTTCTTTCTTTCTTCCTTCCTTCCTTCCTTCCTTCCTTCCTTCCTTCCTTCCTTCCTTCCTTCCTTTCTTCCTTTCTTTCCTTTCTTTCCTTTCTTCCTTTCTTCCTTTCTTCCTTTCTCACATGTAGCTCTACACTTTTCCCATTTTTTGAAGAGGCTGGCTTTTACCCATTGTATATTCTTCCATTGTTGTAGATTAGTTGACCATATAAGCATGTCTTTGTGGGCACTTTATTGTATTCCATTGATCTATGTGTATGTTTTTTGCCAGTACCATTGTTTTGATTACTGTAGCTTTGTAGTATAGTTTGAAATCAGGGCATGTGATACCTTGAACTTTGTTCTTGTTTCCTAAGATTGCTTTGTGTATTTGGGAATTTTTTTTGTGGTCCTCCACCAATTTTAGGGTTCTTTGTTCTAGTTCTGTGAAAAATGCCATACCAGTTGTCTCATAGTAATTAATGTGTTTTTTAACAGCATTAGTGCTTTACTTTTACATAAAGAGTTTACTGTCCTGTAGTTTTAGTCTTTGTATGCACATGTTTTGTGTGTGGCTTTTAGGGGACATTTGAGTTTGAGCTGCTAAAGAAGGCAGCTTATAGCAGCAACTGATTATATATTGTGATATGAGGATGCTTCACTTTCTGTGAACAGTGTTTCTTTATCTGGACTTTAGTCTATCTTCCACAGCTTGTCAAAAATGGAAATAACTTTCAGTTTCTACATGATGTTTAGATGGATCAGCATAGCTGAATCTTAAATTCCACTGTATCTACCTTTAGGTACAGACTAAATAAACTGGACTTTAGTCTATCTTCCACAGCTTGTCAAAAATGGAAATAACTTTCAGTTTCTACATGATGTTTAGATGGATCAGCATAGCTGAATCTTAAATTCCACTGTATCTACCTTTAGGTACAGACTAAATAAACATGCAAAAGATTTGGACATATGAATGTGATTATTTTTCTTTAAAACATCCTACATTTTCATAACTCTTTTTAATTTCCAAAGCTCTTTTCCATATGTTTTTTCATCTGATCCTTGAGAGACCCCTAGCATGAAAAAGGGGTAAGATAGTTTTATGAAGAGTTTTTCTGTTTGTGGAAATGGAGACTCAGAAAGTTGAAAGATACATAGCATACTGGTTGTGGGTGTAGTCGTTTGATCAAAATACCAGTTTTACACAGGAGGGAACCAAAGCCTTTACACAGGAGGGAACCAAAGCCTAGAGATGTTAGATGACTTGCTCAAGGTTACACAGCTAGTAAATGCAGAGCTGAGTCAAGAATTCAAGTCTCTGGACTCCTGTATCAGAGCTCTTCCTACCACACTCTGGTATCTGATACAGTTTCATGAGCATAAATGCAGACATGGCAAATATGATATCATTTATGTCCACGTGTCTGTAAGTGTTATGGAAATATTTTATAAATGCAAAGTGCATCTGGAAGGGAGTCTTTGCATATTTCTTTAATCAGGAATGTATTGTTCAACTTCTTAGCAGATCTAAAATTTCCTGACTTTAATTTGTAAGGACACGATATTGTCTGTCCTCTAAAATGGGCAATGCCATGCAGGATTAGGTTGTTAGGGGATTATGAAGAGCTATTTGTCATCTTCAAAGTAAGAGGAAGCTCTGATGCAGCTTTAAAAAAAGATACTATTGTTCATTGTCTAAGTGGCTAGATTGCCAAAAGTCTTTTGCATTCTCTCCATGCATATGTTCAGAAAGGCATATTTGCATATGTGTAAGAATGTAAAATAAAATCTCACCATAATGCAATAAATGAGGTCCAAGCATTTTATCCTCATAAAACATGTTGCTTCATTGGAAGTTCACGAAAGACAGTATTTTTAGTCAATCTGCTGTGTCCCAAAGACCACAGAGGTAAAGATCAACATAGTGGTGTTTTCAACAGACTGTATATTGCATGAGAAAATCCCCAAATGATCTCAGATAGTCATTTCCTAGCATGTCTCTGATCCACTCATCTGATGATAAGAATTTAAGCTTGTTAGAGGATGGGAACCAATTGTCAGTGACCTGATACCCAAATTCACATTTGACATATACACTTATGCTCAAACATTTAGCTCCAAATTTACAGATGGACTTTCTTACTGAAGCCTGTCTATAAGTAGGTTGTTTATAACTCAAAATACATTTTCCTTGTGGAAAATTTCCACCCAAAACCATTTAATAAGTGTCTAAAGCTGAACCTTCAAGCAATTCACAGTCTTGTGGTTAGGTGCTGAAGCCAACTTCACAAACCTTTCAAAGCAAAACCTTTCAAAACAGCTCACACTGCACAGAGAGATAGTAAGTCAGTTAACTGAGAACACAGTTCTCAGGCCCCAGAACTGGACCCTTCTTAGCCAGAAATGGCTAGGTGCTAACCAGATCTTATTATTCTTGCTCTGGAGGGTACAGCTGGACCACAATTCCCAGCCTCCTTTGCAGCTGGATGTAACCCTGGAGTTTGTTCTTGTCAACAAACATGTATGGAAGTGATAGATTCCCTGTCCAGCCTTTGCCCATGAAAATCTCCCCCAGGGATTCCTACATTCTATTATTTTCTGTCCACTGTTTGGAAGAGAAGATCCTCAGTCCCTAGGGCCTGACCAAGCAGATGTCCCTGACTCATTGTGTCAAAAGCTGCCTGCTACATACGTGTATGGGTTGTTGGATATACAAAAAATAAATTTGAAGTATATGAAGCTACTGAGCTTAGGAAATTGATCTGTTATATCAACAAGCATGAACTTACACTCCTTATAAGTTTCATGTCTTAGGGCTTAAGCCACTTTGGTCTAAACTTTTCAGAAAGATGGGATGGCAGCCGGGGAGGAGGATCAGGGTACAGGGAGCTCTGAAGGTAGCTGAGGAGGAAGGCTTTACAGCACCGATATGGAGAAGGGCAGGAGTATGAGGGTCCTAGTAGTAGATGTTGGTTCAGCCATTAAAGAGTGTCTTCCAGCCGTGGGAAGGGCTCCAGGCAGACAAAAGGCAGTGTCATCCACATTTCTGCTTGTGCATTTAACTATCTTATTAATTGGGAGATTGGCTTTATATATCTAAGTATCCTTTTGGAAACATCCAAGTTTTAATTTAAGGCTGTGTCTACAGCTGGAGAAAATGTGAAACCTAATTAGGAAGCTGTGGCAGCCGTAAGAATTCACCTCTCAGATCTGTCATGAGGCCATGCTTGGTAGGGTTATGGAGGCCCACCCTCAGGGATAAGATTCCTCTCCAAAGGATGACTTTGGCTTGAGGAGTCCCTAAAGTTCTGAATACACTTTACTTGATTGCATGACAGTCTAGAAAGCTTCTACTTGAACTTCTTTCTTCCCTTTTCTCTCTCTTTCCCTCAGGGTCAGACTTGTCCTTATCCATTTTCTTCCCCCACAGATACTTCCTTAAATAAATATCTTGCATGTCTAATCTGTTGTGATGTTCCCTACTCAGAGGATCTGACCTTAACCTTGAAACCATTCTAATCTTTCTGTTGGAAGTGTAAAAAGGGATGAGTTCTCTTAAAAGGTGAGGGACCCGTGGTGATCTCATCTAGTTCCTTGACTAGGTGAGATTCCACTGCAGAACATGAGCCTTTGCCCTTGGGCTGTACATGGCATCTTGGGTAAGCTGTGGCTCCAGAGAGCCCTGTGGTCCATCCAAGACATGAGATAATCAAGTTGCAAGAGCCCCTGGGAAAGATAATTTCTTGCTTTTAAACTCAAGGATTCCTGATGGACATAGTTAAAGAGAAAAGGATGAACTAAAAGTTTCACTAAGAGCTTGCTAAGCTGGATGTTTTCCATTTGGGCTCTCATTGGATTATTAAATGAAAATCCATTTCAGGTAGATATATTTATCCCAAAAGTGGAGTAAGGTTCAGAGAGAGAGAGTAATCTGCCCAGCATCACACATGTGATAAGAGGCAGAGCTGATGTTTGAACCCAGATCTTCTGTGTTCCATAACCATCATATTCTCACTACTGGGCCACAGACCTTTCCAGAGAGCAGTTTTGCAGTGAATTCTTGGAAAAGCACTGCCTGGTTTCTTTTTTCTTTTTTTTCCTTACAAGCTGGTGCTAGAAACCTACTAGTTTCAGAGTCTGTAGAGAAGGAAAAGCCTCCTTCCTTGGTTTATTGGATTCGCCTACCCCACCCACAATGTCTTCGTTATGTGAAATGTCTCATAATTTAGAAGTACAGAATCTATACAGACACAGAGGCTTTTCAGTATAGACCACATTTCCAAAAGTGGTTATTATGCATGGATGTGCTTGGAGAATTAGATTTCCGTGGTCTTGACTTTAATTGCCCTGTCTAGATCTGTGATTAAGCTTTTGTTCTTTGTTTCAAGATGACCAGTCAATGGAGTTGTGTAGTTTTAATTTTATCTGAAGTGTAGTTGGAGAACAGGCAACAGAGCCTGGTGCTTTTCCCCCACTTCTCCTTCTTAGTTATTATGACTATTATTTAATGTTTTCAGATCTTATTAAACACCAAGAGTGGTATGAAATACCATTATGTTATGGCCAATTTTTTGAGTGCAACATGAAATTTTTTATCTAAAAAAAGTATACTGTAAGAGGGGAACAAAGGTTGAATTTTCCTTGTGCCTTTACCACCCTACAGACCCCTCCACCCCCCTCCCAAGGTAGAGCATGTAAATGTGAATCTTGTGGCAAGTTGAGGAAAACATAGTTTCATATAAAATTGTGGGTTTCTGTCTGGAACATCGGTTACCATGGCAACTGATTTAAAAGCTTGAAAGACCAAGCTATTTAGGCAACTTAACTAGATGTTTTTGTAAGTATGGGAACTAAAAATATTTCAAAACCAGACACATGTAGATCCCCATTCAGCTGACCTGACTGACACCAGAGTAAGACATTGCTGTGACAACTGGAGGGATTACAGAAAGGAATGTAGTTAAGAAACCATAGCTTCAGCCAGGAGAGCAGCCTTCGCGCCACGCTGTCATTTTCTCACTGCTTTCAGGGAGATGGTCAGCTGGGTGAAGCTTACAGC